>NW_012116955.1:817373-852596 GCF_000951035.1 Colobus angolensis palliatus
TGCAGCACACCAACATGCCACATGTATACATATGTAACAAACCTGCACGTTGTGCACATGTACCCTAGAACTTAAAGTATAATAAAAATAATAAAAATCTATTTAAAAAAAAAAAAAAGAAATGGGTAGAAGTTGAGAAAATAGAACCTAGTTGGGAAGGTTGTGTATCATGCAGCAGGTTCTCAAATAATGTTGTTTCATTCAACAGCATTAAGTTATAATATTGATGAGAAAAAAAATTCATTTCAGCCGGGGCCACTGTCTTTGGCACCCTCTAACTGTGTCTGCGTGGGTTTTCTCTGGGTACTCTAGTTTCCTGCTACAACCCAAAGATATGCAAGTTAGGTTAATTGGTGTGTCTAAACGGTCCCAGTCTGCATGAATGTTGGGTGTGTATGAGTGTGCCTTGCCGTAGGATGGCATCCTGTCCAGGGTCGATTCCTGCCTTGCGCTCTGAGCTACTGGGATAGGCTCTGACTACCTGTGACATTGAATTGGAATAGTTGGGCAAATAATTATCTTACTGTTTTTTAATTAATCTTCCTTAAATGTATATATAGCTAACATTTCTTTCAGTGTTTAATATTAGAAGTATTTTGGTCTTTATTTAGAAGTCTGGTGATGTTTTTGTGACCAGAAATATGCTGCAGGAACTTTTGTTTATGTCAGTTAGCCCACGGTAAAATTAGTTTCATTGTACATAGTTTAGTTTCCAAGCACCTATTGACCAGCTTAAGTGAGGACTTACTGTAATTTTTTAAAGGCACAGATTTTGAAGTGAGAAAGACCTAGATTCTTCCACCATATCTGCCGGTTAATCTCTTTGAGTCTGTTTCCTCAGATGTAAATGAGAATAACAGTACCCATATTATAGGATTGTTCATAGGATTCAATGAGATAATGTTTCTCTTAGCACAGCCTTGGTAAGCACCCGGTAAATGCTACTTGTCCTGAGGCTTTTATTTAGATCTCACAGACTTGAGTGTGACACAGAATATGCACTCAACATATGATAGTTATTATTTCTATTAATACCAGTGAACAAATACTTACTGAGAACTTACTATATGCTGGAGTTTGTGGTCTTTGATTTCAAGGTATTTAGTCTCATAGGTTGCACGAAATAGTAAACATTCAGTTATAATGTCATAAGTACTACAATAGGGTGTTATGACCACGAAGGAGTTGAGGATCAGAGAAGCCTTCCAGAGGAATTAATGGGAGTTGGGGTGAGGTTGATCCCTGCAGAGGAAGCAGCACTACTATGAGCCAGTACTTGACAGCAATCAAGGAATCAAATAATCAGTTCCCATTTCGCCAAGTATATAATGGAGAAGAGCAAAAGTTAGAACATGGAGCTAGTGCAGTCAACTGTGACTAGATTGTGAAGATCTGGTAAATCCCTAGGGAATTATTATAAGGTAACCTGAGGAGCCACTGAGGGAGGGAGAGCCTATGATTAGATATGCATTTCAGAAAGCTTGCTTTAACTATCCTGTGGATTATGAATAGAGAGAGGTGAGTGATTTTAGTTTGGGATGGGAAAGGTCATTTTCTCACACTTCATTTATCAAAAGACCTAGAGTTTCAGTGATAGCCAGAATGGAATGAGGTAGATTGATAGGATGGAATGTGAAAGGCACCACAGACCCATTAACTTGGTTAGTTTGGGAGTAAATGGATATCTAAAATAGGTATGATTCAGGTACGTGAAATATGTAAACGTCCTTGAATGTGTCTGCTTTTACATTAAACATTCTTCTGTTACTACATTACAAATTAGTGAGACAAGCTTAGTTCCATAGAGATATCTTGAAAATGTTCTGGTCAAAGTACTAATAATACTTCTCATCTGAAAACATTGAAAATGTGCTTTATAAAACAAAATAAAAACCCAAACCATCCTGTTATTAAGTTCCCTGGGCAAGGGGCCTCATAAGATTTCAGGCTCTTTACCACCACATGTGAAGACAATTCTTTGCTCAAGGGCTGTATAGAAACAGGTGCAGGCCATAGTTTGTCACCCCTTCCCTACAGTGTTACAGTTTTATTTTCCATTATTTGATAAACTTTGTTACTCAATGGATTCTTAGATAAGATTGTTATCTAATGATTTCTAAGTCTGTTTATATTGACAGTTCAGAAAATCAACTATAGTTGTTTCTTTATCTTTTCTTCTGTCAAATCTCTCTTGATTTTTAAGGTGAAGAAATTTTGGTCCAAACTGGTAACTGTAACATATTAATGTCAGAGCCAGGACCAGAACCTGTTTTCTGGTTTCTGGTTCAATATCATTCTTGTTGTATGATCAGCCCTGTGTAGCCCTGTTTGCCGACTCCAAGGATTGAACCAACTGTGGACCAAAAATATTTGGGAAAAAAAAAGTTAAAAAGAGCAATACAACAACAACAACAAAAGAAAGACATAAAATAATATAATACAACGGCCATTTACATAGCATTTACTTTGCTTTAGGTATTATTAGTAATCTAGAGATTATTTAAAGTATATGGGAGGATGTTCGTAGTTATATGTCAGTACTTTGACATTTTATATGAGACACTTGAGCATCCTGGGTTTTGATATAGGGCAGGGGGAAGTCCTGGGACCAGTCCCCTGTGGATACTGATGGACTACTGTACTGTGACATCAATATGGTGAAAATTTGTGTGATAGAATTTCTAAGCCCTACCTTTTATAATTCAAATACAGCATAAACAATATTGACAACCTCTTAAAGCTGTAAAAGGATTTATAGAATTGTTAGATTTGAGTTTTATTATCTTTTAAAATGGAATTAAAAGTAATGAAGAAGCTAGATTTAATTCTTTCTTTTTCGATTTGTAGGTACCTTTAAAACAGGGCAGAAGCCTTATGGATTGGATTCGACTGACCAAAAGTGGAAAGGATCTAACAGGATTAAAAGGCAGGTTAATTGAAGTAACTGAAGAAGAACTCAAGAAACACAACAAAAAAGATGATTGTTGGATATGCATAAGAGGTAGGTGGTATTTATTAAGTCCTTCAAAAAATGTTGACTGAACTTTCCAATTATGATGCTATATAACCTCATAGTCATGTCATTTTAAACAATTGACAATTATTTAACAAAAATATGCCCTGTGCTTGACAATAATTTATATAATTCTGACTTTGGATAGTGTTTCTTCCTTAAGTAACCATTATATTCTGATACAGAAAACAGTGAACCTCTGATATGAAAAAGTTTTTCTTGCTTCCTTGTACTGCATTTCCTTTGAAAGGAAACAAGCATTTGCCAGGCAACATAGTACAAAATTATTTGGTAAAATCCAGTTTATGTAGCAATAACTTTCTGTCTCAGAGCCTTATAACAGAATTCTGTTGGAAAAAAAAAAAATCTCTGATAATCTAAAGTAAACCTGAAAGTCCTGCATTAAAGTCAAATCTTCAGTTTTCACTTGCAGCAATTTTTGTTACATGGTATATGTTTCTTAGCAATATTAGTTACTTGATTTTGTTTAGCTCAGAGAGCATTAGAAACTCCAAATTTGATATAAATGTATTGGAGGAGGTGAGCAGTCAGACAAGAGGGTAGCTGATAAAAGCTAACTTTGTAGTAGCCAACTACCTGACATCTAGTAGGGGAACAAAAATAAAAATGAAGGGCATCCAACTATACCATGAGGCTCCATACATGGTTAACTGTGTTTACCATCTGGTTAGAGAGGAAGGGAAATATATCATTTTTGTTCTTAATGCAATTGTAATTTTATCACTGTGTAATTTTGGTTTGTTGTCAGTTATCCTGACTACACTGTAACCTGTATGAGGGCAGGGACATTGTCGGTCTTACTGCTCTGTCACTAGTGGCTGGCACATAGAGGCCATTGACTTGTATTTATTCAACAAGTGTAACACTTAACTTTTAAGAAGTGTGGTTACTTAAAGAGGTGTCTGGTGGTTTTTACAGTGGATTGGTGATATCAACAGATATCAACACCAGTAAATGCTGTATTAATTTTCTATGGATCCCGTAACAAAGGACCACAAACTAGGTGGCTTAAACAAGAGAAATTTGTCTCATAGTTCTTGATGGCTAGAAGTCTGTGATCAAGGTGTCAGCAGGGTTGGTTCCTTCTGAGGACTGAGTAACAATTTGTTCCATGCCTCTCACCTAGCTTCTGGTGGTTTGCTGACAATCTTTGGAGTTCCTTGGCTTATAGAGCATTACCGTATCTGACTTCATCTTCACATGACATATTCCCTATGAGCTTGTCTGTGGTCAGATTTTCTGTTTTTATATGGGCGCTAGTCATACTCGATTAGGGACTTCCCCTACTCCAATGTGACCTCATATAATTTTGCATCTGCAACAACCCTGTATCCAAATAAGGTCATATTCTGAGCTACTGATGGTTAGGACTTCAACCTATGAATTTGTGGGGACACAGTTCAACCCATAACAGACACAATTAGAGTGTGAAATTTTCAGTGGCAAAGGGTATGGAAACTTCCAGCAGGTGATGGCATAGTTTGTATTGAGATGTAACAGGTGTTCAGCTACGCAAAGTTCCTCAGAGACATACAAATGTGAATGGTACCAACGATCTGGAATGAGGATTCTGGCAGGTGCAAAAAGATCCTTTTGACATTTTATAGGGTTTTTGCCACCCTCTTTATCCTTCCTTCATGCTCCCTACCTGTTTATCAGCTGCAAGTAACTGGTACAAAATGACTTCCCCATTGTGCCTGAGTGTTTTCCACTAGATAGGGTGAAGTCAAGATTAGTTTCACAAGAACACCTTTCAGCTGGCCTAGGCTGCAGGCATGCCTGAGTTCTGTTTCTGCACTAAGAAACCACTTATTCAAAAATTCGATTATGTGAACCTCTCATGTCCTAGTGATATTAGATAATTGAGGCATTATTAGAATATAGTTAGACTTTATTATTCATATGATGTATTGATGGGGACAAGGGACTGGATTGCTGTGTTTGAAAAGTAATACAGTTTGAATATCCCGTATCCAAAATGCTTGGGATCAGAAGTATTTTGAATTTGAGATTTTTTCAAATTTTGGAGTATTTGCATTATATACTTACTGGTTGAGCATCCCAAATCCAAAGACTGGAAATCTAAAAGGCTCTATTGAGTGTTTCTATTAAATATATTGGAACTCAAAAAGTTTCAGATTTTGGAGCATTTCAGATTTATGAATTTGGGATGCTCAACCTCTACACTGCTCCCAGTTCCATATCCTCTGTAATGATTTGAACATATAGCACGTCGTCTGATAAGGCTGTTGATTTAATCATGTTTTTTTTTTTTTTTTTAAAGGAGATAGGATCTCGCTTTGTCCCCTAGGCTGAAGTGCATTGGCTCCATCTTGGCTCACTGCGTCCTTGACCTTCTGGGCTCAAGTAATCCTCCTGTCTCACCCTTCTAAGTAGCTAGGATGACAAGTGTGCCCAGCTATTTATTTTTTATATTTTTCTAGAGATAAGGTCTTGCTCTGTTGCCCAGGCTAGTCTTGAACTCCAGGTCTCAAGCAGTCCTCCTGCCTCAGCCTCACAAAGTGCTGGGATTGCAGGCATGAGCTGCCATACCTGGCCATGAATTTTTTGGAAGTTGCTTCTGGGGAACATGTTCTACTCTATCAACAGTAAGACATTTTCCCCTCTTGGTAGAAATAAGATGTGTCTTTTTTTATCTTTTTGACAGTTTGGTCTTTTATTTTATCAAGAAACACTCAGTTTAGACCTTGCTGATGGAAGAAGGATAAATGACTATTAGCAGGCAGAGTGAAGCTCCTTACGAGGGCTACAAAGTATTAGTGATACCAGAGTGTTGAAAGGGAGACACATGAGTTAGGAAAATCAGGGATGCTTTTGTGGTAGAGATAAGCCTTGAAGCAGTAGGCAGGATTTCAGCAGGAAATGAGGAAGTGCACTCAGATGGAAGGAAAGGCCTGAACAAAGGAACAAAAACAGGAAAGTTTGAGGTGTTCTGGAGCTTAGGTTAATTGTTGGAGAATTATAAGAAAGAAGGCTGGAAAGGTATGTTAGGTCAGATTGTGGACAACCTTGAAAGCCAGACTGGGAAATGTGTTCCTCATATAGATGGCAGTGTTTACTCTTGAAGGGATTTGAATGTGGGGACAGTGTTATAAGAGTATGCCTTGGAAAGATTAATCTGGTGGTAGGTGTGGTGAATTGAAATGGGATAAGGAAAGCATTTATCTTCTGACAGGAAGTTCAGATGATAACAGTAGGTG
This sequence comes from Colobus angolensis palliatus, assembly GCF_000951035.1. Classification (NCBI taxonomy): domain Eukaryota; kingdom Metazoa; phylum Chordata; class Mammalia; order Primates; family Cercopithecidae; genus Colobus; species Colobus angolensis. Next base: position 823,629 of record NW_012116955.1, read on the forward strand.
AACCAGGATGTTGACAAAGGTCATGGAATAACAGGGTGAATGTGAGACAGACAGATTACTGGTAACTTCTAACATGATCCCAAATGAAACTAAAAATACTTGTGTAGGGGAAATGGCTCTGCTTTAGTCAGGAGTAGGCCAAAGTGGCCTTTCTGTGCAGCATGACTCAGCGGGTTTGGAGCGCAGGCACACAACCTCGCACATTATGTAACCATGCCGTGTGAGCTTGTGCTTGGCTCTGAGTCACTATTGTCTGTAAAAAGTATAATTGCCCTGCTTAATGCTGTACATACAGCTTGCTCACACCCAGAGAGAGAGTAAAGCCATGTTGAAACTCTCTACGATTCCTTGAGTGTTTTTCCAGCTACCTGCCACTTACCCACCCACTCCCCTCAGACCTCAGAACCTGACAATATGACTAAACAAAATTATCTTTTTCTTCACAGCTGTTCTAATTTAAAATATTACCGATAGCTTCTTAATGGGGGAATGTGTGTGCCAACTTTAGTCTTGAAGGTCAGAGATAGTGTTTGGACCCAAGTTTTGATCAAAACTGTGCCACAGGGAAGCATGGTATGATAGTGCCATTTTTTTTTCCCTTTTTTAAAGTACTAATTCCTTCGTTTTGTGACAACTGCCCCATTTTTAGATTAGGTCTGAATTCAACTGATCACAATGTGGGAGACACAATCAGTTTCTTCAGGAAGTCTTAGAAAATACACAATTTGGTGTGGGTTTTTATGGCTAATATTTTGGGAACTATTTTCTCTTTTTGAATAAGTAGCAGCATTTCTGCTTCATGTTCAGGTGTGCTGAGCCTGGTCACATACCTTAAAATGATGTTATAAAAACAGCACTTGGCTGACAGTGGGATGTGAAAAATGAGCATCAGTTTGGAATGATCTCTAAGACGTATATCAAGTTCCTAATTTGTTCATTTAATTTTCATCATTTTCTGTAAAGTATGTAATTATTGTAAAGCAGTAGTAGTTAACTGGAATGCTGAAGAAATGGGTTAGTAGGAGTATTACTGCTTTTTAAAAAAACGTCGAATTTACCATTAATTCATGCTTTTATATTTTTCTCTTTTACTGTTGTTTCTCCCTCCCTTTCTCAAGAACTAAAGATTTACAAACATGTAAAGTGTTGAGAAAGTAGGTAAATCACTCATCTGAGAGTTCTTCTGTCAAGCCTAGATCAGACTGTTTTTACTGTAGTATGATACGTTTTATTGTAGTATAGTCAGTGTTAGTAATGATGCATTAAGTAGTGAAATCATCATTTGGGCAGCATGGTTCAGCCTTTTATCTTAGTGAGGGTGAGGGAAGTGTGGCTTGATACTCAATAAGAGTCTATTTGAATAAATGGTATTTCAAAAAAAGTTGACTACAGCCAAAGGACTAGTGTCTCTGTTGCTAAAAATTTAGCAGATTAGGTTCTCCAAATGGTATTTTATGGATTTCACTTATTTAGAAATGAACATATTTTGATTTCTCCTTATGCTGATTGTCATATACTAGTAAATTGAAGAGGCCTGCTTGATGCCACTGCAAAAGTGGCTTATAATGGGTCTGGTTTTTTTATTTCATGACTGTTTTTTAAAACTTGTGAAGTGGATCGTAAGAAGTAGTATTTAGTCCTGTTATGTTTCCATTATAGTTATTTAGATTTCTGGGTTCATTCATGTACAACAAACCTTTTAAAATTTACTCATAGGATGGTAGTGTAAATGTTTGTGAATACAGTTGATCCTCATTATTCATGTACTTTATATTTGCAAGTTTACCTATTTGCTAAACTGTATTCATAACCTCAAACTCAGTACTCAGTGCCTGTTAGTCATTCAAAGACACACACAGAGCAGTGAAAAATATCTTTGTTGCCCAATGTGCACATTCCTAGCTGAGGTTAGACAAGGCGATGTTCTAACCTCTTGTTTCAGTTCTTGCACTGTAAAAAAGTGTCTTTTTGACCGGGTGTGGTGGCTCACGCCTGTAATCCCAGCACTTTGGGAGGCCGAGGCAGGCGGATCACCTGAGGTCACGAGTTCGAGAACAACCTGCCCAACATGGCAAAACTCCAGCTCTGCTAAAAATATAAAAAATTAGCCAGGCATGGTGGCACATGTCTGTAATCCCAGCTACTCTGGAGGCTGAGGCAGGAGAATTGCTTGAACCCGGGAGACAGAGGTTGCAGTGAGCCCAGATTGCACTACTGCACTCCAGCCTGGGTGACAAGGGCATAACTCTGACTCAAGAAAAAAAAGGGGTGTCTTTTTTTGAGATCTATTTAGTGCCATAATTTTTACATTTTTGTGTTTTTGGTTGGTGATTTCACTGTTTAAAATGGCCCCCAAGAATAGTGCTGAAGTGCTGTGGCAAGAAAGCTGTAGTATACCTTATGGAGAAAATATATGTCAGATAGGCTTCATTCAGACATGAGTTGTAGTGAGTTACAACTGTTGGCTGTGAGTTCAATGTTCATGAATCAACAATGTGTATTAAATAAGGTATCTTTAAACAGCAGCACACATTAAACAAGGTTATGTATTGATTGGTTGACAAACATATTGTCATTATAGGCTCATAGGAACCCAACTTTGTATTTTTTACTAGTAGCGATAGGTCAGTATTCGCTAATTCAGTGTTTACAGCATACAGGAACCCAATTTTGTATTTTTTCCAAGGAGCAATGGGTCAGTATTTACTAATTCAGTGTTTGCAGCAATTTTATGGAAATACCTGCCATGAATAAGGATATTCAACTGTATTTCTTTAGATTATCTTTTATTTATACTGTAGTAATGATAAAGAAAGCTTTATACTTTTTAGGTTAAATTCAGACCCACCAAAAATAGAGCTGATTTATCTAACCGTTTTTTTTTCCCTAGGTTTCCTTGGCTCCCTGGTTCAATTCTGTTTTCAAAAACTGCAGTGTTATTTGTCCATAGCAGGGAAAGTTTTTCAAATTTGGAACTGTTGTTTTAATTTGTAATAGAACCTATTAACCCAGTAATATACTATCTAAATAATAATGTATCATTATTACAGTTAGTTCAACCATTCTATAGTTTACTTTGTGTGCTATCATCATTAGTTTCTTGACAGATTTTTGAACAACTCTCTTCAACTCTTTTCTTTCTTGTTTAGGTTAGATTAAAACCCACTGTATTTGTAACCTCAAACTCAGTACTCACAGTACTTTTAGACATTCAAAGACACGCACAGAGCAGTGAAAAAATCTTTGTCGCCCAACATGCAGGTTCCTAGCTGAGGTCAAAGAAGGCAATGTTCTGCCTTGAAAACAAATCAACAATGTTCTGCCTTGAAGAAAATCAAAATTATTTTAGTGGTACATTTCCCTTCATTCATTGTTTGCTTTTGCTTTTTTTTTTTGGAGACGGAGTTTCACCCTTGTCACCCAGGCTGGAGTGCAGTGGCAACATCTCAGCTCAGCTCAGTGCAACCTCCACCTCCTAGGTTCAAGCGATTCTCCTGCCTCAGCCTTTCGAGTAGCTGGGATGATAGGTGCCTGCCACCATGCCTGGCTAATTTTTTGTACTTTTAGTAGAGATAGGGGTTTCACCATGTTGGCCAGGCTGGTCTGGAACTCCTGACCTCAGGTGATCCACAGCCTTGGCCTCCCAAAGTGCTGAGATTACAGGCGTGAGCCACCGCACCCAGCCCATTCTTTGATTTCTAACCTAACCCACAAATTTTTCAAGCTGCCTCTGACATCTAAGATTATTAGCTGTCTCTTACTTTTACCCTGTCTTTATCTCCTAAACGGTCATTCACTCTCTTCCTTCTCCTTTTTTTCACTTTTTCTCTCTCCGTACTTCTCTCCCATTCATTAAAAATCTGGTGGAGAGGAAAAACTGCTGATCTCAGGGCCTCGTCTAACCCTCAGGTGTTCTGTTTGGTTGACACAGTGCTTTACAAACTGCAGCCAACGTTCTGAAATTTTCTTTGTGGGAAAGGTTTTCTTTTTTATTACAAATATAATTTTAAAAAGGATACGAGGGTATTTAAATTTTCTCTTTATTGTTGTGTCAGTTTTAGTCAGTTGTGTTTTTCAATGAATTTGTTAATTTTGTCTGTTATTGAATATATTGGCATATAGTTATTTGTAATATTCCCTTTTTATTTCTTTAATGTCTTAAATTCTATGATGTACCCTATATGTCCTTTTTCATTCCTGGTGTTGCTAATTTTTTCCCTCTTTTTTTCTTGATCGGTCTTACTAGAAGTTTATCAATTTTATTAACATTTTGAAGAAACTAATTTTGGTTCGTATTTTCTCTGTTGCTTCTTTTCTGTTTCATTGTTGTTTCATTACTTGTTGTTTTCTGCTTCATTACTTTTATTAGTGATGTAGCTACTTTAAGATTTTTTTTTCTTCAGCATTTGCATTGTTAAATTTATAGAGATAATTTGCAGTAACTCTTATTATATTCCTGGTTATTGCCTGAATTACTTGATAGTGGCAATTTTTACCCCTATTTATGTTTTGGCTGTTGCCGTTATCTTTTTGCACATTCAAATGTATTACCCAGTCACATAATTCTCAAGTTTTAGATTAAAACCTCACATATAAATATTCTTTTTAGTAAGTGCTTTCTGTTTTCAAACTCCCTAGCAGGGTTATTGATGTGTCAGTTATATGCTATGTGCTAAGTGTTAATTTTCACAACAGACCAGTGAGGTAGGTCCTCCATTTCACATATTTAGGGGACTGAAGCTTAGAGAATCCGCATTTACCAAATAAGAAAACTGAAGCTGATAGAATATATTAGTGAGGAGTCATAGATGTAACTGATAGAAAACTATCTTGGCTTAAGCTGAAGTAAAAATTTACTAAAAAGTTACAGGTGAGGATTGATGCAGGGGCTCAGACCAAGTCCCCAGGACCTGTTTTCACATTATCTTTTGATTTCCCTTCTGAGATCACTCTGTTTTAGGATTAACTCTAACTTCATAGCTGGAAGATGACCACAGAAACTCCAACCCTAGTTATTTTCTAGTTATGTTCTGTTTCTCTAATAACTGAGATAAAGGTCTTAGATTTGGATTTTATTGTCACAGTTTTGATCATGTTCCCATTGCTGGGACAGTAATTCTGTTTAAGGGAAAGTGGTATGCTTACTCACTTAAACCTAGGTCACAAACTGCATCCTGTAGCCTAGCGTGGAACCAAACTGAAGCATATATGACAGGGAGTAGTTCCCTGAACAAAAAGTGATACTGTTGCTAGAAGGGATTGGATCCTAGGGGAAAACATTAATGTCTACCACAGAGAGTCTGGTAACTTGCCAAAGGCATAGCTGATGAGAATGGAGCCAGTGTTTCAACCTAGGCAACCTGATTCTAAGCTTTTACACTTAAACTATACTGTGCTGCCTCCTGTTTTACTATATTCAGCTCTAAAGTTAATCATGGTTTAGCATTTGTGTGTGTTTCTCACTTTGAGTGACATAACATAAATTAATTAAGAAATTATCACAGGGTGTCTGTTACTTATAACTCTTCTCATGTTAATTAACATTGCTAGTTAAGAATCATATAGGATATCCTTCTTCTTCTTCTTTTTTTTTTTTCTTTTTTTAGACAGGGTCTCACTCTGTTACCCAGCCTGGAGTGCAAGTAGCATGATCTCGGCTCACTGCAATCTCCACCTCCTGGATTCAAGTGATTCTCCTGCCTCAGCCTCCCAAGTAGCTGGGATTACAGGCACCCATCACGACACTTGGCTAATTTTTTGTATTTTTAGTAGAGATGGGGTTTCACTGGCCAGGCTGGTCTTGAACTCTTGACCTCAAGTGATCCACCTACCTCAGCCTCCCAGAGTGTTGGGATTACAGGCGTGAGCCACCTTCTGAGACAGTTTTTATCTTTAGTAATTTGATGAAACATAGTTTTTGCTTTTTTTGTATGACTGTGTGGTTGTCGCTCGTAAAATAGAAGACAGGTTTTAAGTTTCCTTTGTTGGTTCATTCATTTAATGAATATTTCTCAAGGGTCTGCTATGCGTTATGCATTACACCAGGTTCTGGAGGGTAAATTTAAAATAGAGATGGGCTGTGCTCTCATAGAATTTACAATCTGCTCGGGGAACAGAAAGTGTTAATCCAGTCTGTTAGGTGTTGTTAAGGAGAGGTGTGCTGTGCTGAGTGAAGATTGCAGAAGATTGAGCTGAGATCTGAAGGATACATGGAAGTTAACTAGGCAAGGAGAGGAATGGGAACATTATTCCAGGCTTCAGGAAAAAGCATGCAAAGGATGGGTGGTGTGTTTGTATGTGATTTCTTTGTGATAAAAGAAATTATGTATACGTGAAGGTGTTTACAGTGAATATAAGGAGCTTGAAGTTGAAGCCATATTCTGTCTTCTCTTTATCATCAGAAAGACACTTCTTTCAAAGATTTCCTTCCTGCCTGCCTGCCTCCCCTCCCCTCCTCTCCCTTCCCCTCCCCTCCCCTGCCTCTTACTGTTTTTGATACAGTGTCTCATTCTGTCATCCAGACTGAAGCTCAGTGTCATGATCATAGCTCACTGTAGCCTCAACCTCCTGGGCTCAAGTAATCCTCCCACCTTAGCCTCCCAAATAGCTGGGACTACAGGTGCACACCAACACGCCTGGCTACTTTTTTTTAAAAAAAAAAATTATATTTTTTGTAGAACTGGGCCTCACTGTGTGGCCCAGACTGGTCTTGATCTCCTGGCCTCAAGCAATCCTCCTGCCTTGGCCTCTCAAAGTGCTGGGAGTGAGCCACTGTGCCAGGCCTCAAAGACCTCATTCTTTCTAAGACCTTTTATTTTTTCCTAAGGCTAATCCCTTTATGTGTTCTTATCAGTCCTTTCCAGCCTTTTTTATGATGTTGGGCCATTGCTCATCCTTTATTGTCTGACATCTTCAATTTTTGCCTTTCATTCTTCCAACAGCTTCTTTCCTTCACTCTCTTCATCTTTGAAAACCTGACTCTGACCCTCCGTGACTGCTTCTTCCCTGAGGCTTTCTTCCTCTGTACCTGGTATGTAGGACTTCTGTTAGAACATCTATTTCATTTTTTGGCCACTTTTTATATTTTTGTCTTTACTCTTTTTTTTTTTTTTTTTTTTTTTTTTGAGATGGGATCTCACTCTGTCTCCAGGCTGGAGTGCAACTGCGCAATCTCGACTCACTGCAACCTCCGCCTCCTGGGTTCAAGCAATTTTCCTGCCTCAGCCTCCTGAGTAGCTGGGATTACAGGCGTGCGCCACCACGCCCAGCTAATTTTTGTATTTTTAGTAGAGATGGGGTTTCACCATGTTAACCAGGCTGGTCTCAAACTCCTGATCTCATGATCTGCCCGCCTCAGCCTCCCAAAGTGCTGGGATTACAGGCGTGAGCCACTGTGACCGGCCGTCTTTATTCTTAAGTTTCAGGATACTAATGTATCACTTTTCTCCCTATATCACTTGCCTCTGGCAGAGGGCATAGCTAACAGTTAGTGTTCAGTAAATGTTCTTTGAGGCATGTGTAGATTCTGATATGTGTAAGACTTTTTGTTTTTTAATTAAAAGAAAATTTTAATTTTTTTTTAGATATTGAGTCTCACTATGCTACCTAGGCTAGACTCAAACAGTCCTCCTGCATCAGCCTCCTGAGTAGCTGGGACTACAGGATGTGCAGGACTTTTAAACCACATTATGGTAGTGTTACAGGACCACCACAACTTACCCAAAGGTAGCCATTGGGTCAGGATTTCTGCACTATATTCCCTTCTGTGGTTACAGGAAAGGGGTCCTGATCCAGACCCCAAGAGAGGATCCTTGGATCTTGTGCAAGAAAGAATTCAGGATGAGTCCACAGTGCAAAGTAAAGCAAGTTTATTAAGAAAGTAAAGTAGTGAAAGTACAGCTACTCTATAGGACAGAGTAGAGAGCTCCTGAGAGTGAGAGGAGGAACGCATCCACCCTAGGTAAAATGCTTGTATACATGTGGAGATGTGCTCTGCTACAAGGGTTTGTGATAAAGGATTAATTTTCTTAATTACTACATTTTGCAAGAATCAATATCATTATCTTTGAAGCAGAATTAGGAATGCTTTTGTTCTCCAGGTATCAGGATATCTGGACACTCCCAAGTCTGGGTCTATTTAGTGGGTACTATTAATTTGTTCTCTTAACCACAAACATCTAGAGGCTAGGAATGCCTGACTTTCTGGGAATTCGGCCCAGCAGGTCCCAGCCTCATTTTCCTAGCCCGCTCTCAAAATGGAGTCACTCTGGTTCGAATGCCTCTGTCAGTAGGGATATTCTAATGGTATCACAAGATAGAACCCAGCTGAGAGACTTTCATTTTTCATGTTTCCATATTATTGGCTCCTGGAATTAGGGAACATACTAGTTCCTTAATAAGAAACTTTGTTATTTCTGGACAGTTCTCTGATATAGATTCATGGTCTATTAATTCAAATATAAGCAACAGCCTGATAGGTTTCATATGATTTCTCTCCTTTGTATAGTTTTGTATTTTCTTTTGTAGACTTTGCATACTGTGGGGATTGGGTAAATATTGAAGATTTCTTAAGGGTCATTTTTGTCATTCATTAAATACTTTTTAATTAAGCATTTTATTATGAAAAAATTTCAGACTTAACAAAAAAGTTGCAAGTGTGATGCAGTGAATTCCATAAATTCTTCAACTGCCTGGATTCATCCATTGTTGACATAGTTATCATTATATTTTAATGAAACCATTTTTTCTCCACTATTATTTTTTATACTTCTTTACTTTTTTTTAGCAGTTGCTCTAAGAGTTTATGATATACATTTCTAATTTATCAGTCTACTTTCAAATAATAGACTGTTTCACATGTAGTATAATAACCTTTTAACAATATACTTCCATTTCCCTTTTTTGTGCTTTATGCTGCTGTTGTTACTGATTTTACTTCTATATAAGCTCTAAATCTCACAGTATGTTACTGTTTTTGCTTTATAGTTACTTATCTTTCAAAGAGATAAAATTTTAAAAAATTATCTTTTATATGTACCCACATTTTACCATTTTCTGTGCTTGTTATTCCTTTTTGTTGATCCAGATTTCTGCTGAAGAACTTCCTTTAACTTTTTTTTTTTTTTTTTTTAAAGACAGAGTCTCGCTCTGTTGCCAGGCTGGAGTGCAGTGGCACAATCTCGGTTCACTGCAACCATCGCCTCTCCGGCTCAAGCGATTCTCCTGCCTTAGCCTCCTGATAGCTGGGAGTACAGGCGTGTGCCACCACGCCCGGCTAATTTTTTGTATTTTTAGTAGAGGTGGGGTTTTACCATATTAGCCAGGATGATCTTGATCTCCTGACCTTGTGATCCGCCCGCCTTGGCCTCCCAAAGTGCTGGGATTACAGGTGTGAGCCAGCGCGCCAAGCCCTTTTCACATTTTTTTATAGTGCAGATCTCTTGGCAATGAATTTCGTCACTTTTATTTTCTGAAATGTCTTTATTTTGCCTTCATTTTAAAGATATATTGTTATTGGGCATACATTTCTAGATTGATAGTGTTCTTTTTCCCATCAGTTTAAATATGTCACTCTATCTTCTAGTTTGCATAGATGAAAACTCTGCCATCATTCTTTTTTTTCCGTAGTATGTGTCTTAGTTCATTTTATGTTGCTATAAAGGAATGCCTGAGGCTGGGTAATTTATAAAGAAAAAAGGTTTATTTGGCTCATGATTCTTGATGGCTTGAAAGTTTAAAATTGGGCATCTGGGCCGGGCGCGGTGGCTCATGCCTGTAATCCCAGCACTTTGGGAGGCCGAGGCGGGCGGATCACGAGATCAGGAGATCGAGACCATCCTGGCTAACATGGTGAAACCCCATCTCTACTAAAAAAAAAAAAAAATACAAAAAATTAGCTGGATGTGGTGACAGGCGCCTGTAGTCCCAGCTACTTGGGAGGCTGAGGCAGGAGAATGGTGTGAACCCGGGAGGCAGAGCTTGCAGTGAGCAGAGACCATGCGCCACTGCACTCCAGCCTAGGCGACAGAGCGAGACTCTGTCTCAAAAACAAATTGGGCATCTGCATCTGGTGAGGGTCTCACGGTGGAAGGTGAAAGGGAGCCAGTGTGTACAAAGATTACATGGCAAGAGAAGGGGAAGGGCAGGAGTGGGTGGGTGGGGGAGGATGTGCCAGGCTCCTTTTAGCAATCGGCTTTCACAGGAACTAACAGAGTATGAACTCACTCCCCACAAAGGAGGGCATTAATGTGTTCAAGAGAGATCTACCCCGAGGAACCAAACCCCTCCCATTAGGCCTCACCTCCAACACTGGGGATCAAATTTCAACATGAAGTTTGGAGGGGACAGATATCTAAATCACAGCAGCATGTAAGATTTCTTTTTTCTCTGACTGCCTTTAAGACTTTCTTTTAGGTTTTTAGGAGTTCGACTATGATATGGTTTTCCCAGTATTTTTGCTGCTTGGGGTTCTCCAAATTAAATTTGGGAAATTTTCAGCCATTATCTCTTCAAATATTTCTTTTGCATCTTCCTCTGGGATTTCAATTATGAACATGTTAACCTGTGTTGTCCCAGGGTTCTTAGATGCATCATTATATTTTCTCACTCTTTCCTCTTTTGTTTATGTTTGAATACATTTTATCAATCTTTCTTTAAATTTTCGGAGTCTTTCCTCTATTTCCAGTCTGCCAGTAAGCCCATTAGAGAAATTCTTCATTCTAATATCATATCTTTCAATTTGGTATTTCCTTTAGATTTTGTTTTATGGTTCTCATCTCTCTGCTGGAAATTTCTCATCTGTTAGATGTCATCCACATTTTCCACTAGATTTAAAAAAATCAATCACAGGTATTTTGACATGCCTGTCTAATAGTTCCAACACATTCTGGTTGTGTTGCTGTTTTCTCTTTTGACAGTGAGTTGTTTTATCTTTTAAAAAAGATGTGTTTTGTAATTTTTGATTGAATGTCACATATTACATATAGAGGAATAGTAGTATTTACACTCAGACATGTAGTACATTTTTTTTTTTTCCTGGCATGTAGTTAGGTTAAGTCAATCTGGTAAGTAGTTGAGCTAGATTTGGAGTGTATTTTGCTGTTGTTACCATCAGTGTACCATAGACCTCAAATTCCTCCAGTGGTGGGCCACTGCTACCTTGCTTTTAATTCAGGGCCTGTAATGCGAGAGGTTTTTTTTCCCCATTGTTCTTGTTCTATTCTTGGCTGACACCTTACCCTATATATCGTTGTAGGATCTTTCTCCATTGCTCTTGCCCCTCTCCAAAAGGCAGATGCTGTTATTTATTACTTGCTGTAAGACTTGTAGTAGGGGCAGTAGGGGTTTTGCAGTTTTCCTGTTTCAGCCTCAGTCTTAGACAGGTTTTATGCATCTGAGCCCCAGGGGCTGAGCTTTCTTATTGCTTCTGTACTTCCCCAAGGGCAGATAACCCCTGCATCCTACTCAGTGCAGCATCTAGAATGCAGACAGGTTTCATACCTCTTCCCTTTGTGGCAGCTGGACTTTGCCTTGTATCAGGCAGGGAGGGCAGGGCAAGCTGTCTAGGATGTGAGCAGTTTCCCTGTCTCTTTTCCAGTGCAGGAGTATCACTGTTTTGTATTCATACCAAATCTGGGTATGAGTACATTTTCTGTTCTTTCCCAGTATTTTGCTAGGATTTGCCTAGTGTCAGTGCAGGATAACGGAAAGTGTGTGTTTCTACTCTTTCCAGCAGCAGTTAGTCTTTGCCTCCTGTCAGTACAAGACCAGGGGTGGGAGGCTTTATTGCCCCTTCCCATCAATAGATGGCTTTTGCCTCAAGATTGGATCTGTGGTGTGGATGAAATTTTCCCTTTACACTGGCAGTAGCTCTTTAACACCTTGTACTCCTCTAGGCCTTAAGTGTGGATGGACTTTTCTTTGTACTCTTGCTACTACCCTCCAGTCTTGTTGCAGGTATTACACAGCTGTGCTACCAGTGGGCCTTTCTCAGGTCTGCTTTGCCTGTAGTATTTCTCATGAGCATCTCAAGAGGTGAAAGATTATGAAAAAAGAGTTGGCAAGTGGGGACAGAATCCCCTTGTGTATGAGATTCTCAGGGATTCTAAATTGGCTCTAGTGCATATTTGGCCCTTAAAGTTTGTTAAAATTTCAGTTGTTTTATGGTGACGTCTCATTTTTCTGTGGTCTGCTGAAGCTGAAATGGTTCATGTGCTTCATCTCCTCAGAGGGGCGTGTCACCCTTTGGAATTTAGATCATCTGGCTGCCTTATGACCTCACCTCTCTGATGGGCTCAAAATTTTATGATTTTTAATGAATTGTCTGCCTTTTTGTTAAGAGTGAGAGCAGTGTTTTCTTGTAGCTTTCTACTTTTTTCTCACTTTTTAAATTTTAATTTTTTATTGACACACAATTGTACATATTTATGGGCTACCATTATGTCATCTTAGTGCATGTGTACATTGTGTAACGATCAAATCAGGGTATTTAGCTATTGATCACCTCAAATATTGATCATTTTTTGTGATGGGAACATACAGTCTACTTCTTAAGTTTATTTTATTTTATTTATTTATTTATTTTTTTGAGATGGAGTCTTGTGCTGTCTCCCAGGCTGGAGTGCAGTGGCACAATCTCGGGTCACTGCAAGCTCCACTTCCCAGGTTCACGCCATTCTCCTGCCTCAGCCTCCCGAGTAGCTAGGACTACAGGTGCCTGCAATGGTCGCGATCTCCTGACCTCGTGATCCGCCCGCCTTGGCCTTTCAAGGTGCTGGGATTATAGGCGTGAGCCACCGTGCCCCAAGTTTATTTTATCTTAATGAATCTTTGCAGCTGACTTGTTTTGGAAAATAGGAAATAGCCAAGAACAGAAGGACTCATTGGCTTTAATTTTTTTTCCATCCAAGTGACTAAAAGCAAAGGTAGTTAAGTGCTGCTGTCACTGTTAAACCTAAGGCATAGACAGTCAGGAAAATGAACCCACGGAGTTGAAAAGACATGGAGGAAGGCAGGGAAACTGATCTGTTTGTTAAGATAATACTTGTGTAGTATTGATGTAAGTTGTAAATCTGATATAATTATTGTAAATGTGGCTATTGCTAATGACTTCTAGTCTGCCTAGGAGAAGTTTATAAGTTTTTTTCAGAACATTTGAGTGTAACTGATTGCTTAGATTGCTGATTGATTTTTTATGCTTTTACTGGTCAATTTCCTTTCAGTTAAATGTCAGGTCTCTTTTTCATAGTGCTAATAATGTCACATAAGATGATCTTTGATAATTATGCCTAGCCTTCTGAAGTGCTTAGAGACCTTTATCACATTCTATTTGTTAAGGAGGTAGCTATTTAAAAATATTTTTCCTCCTGCATTGGCATCAATGTTGGACTGGTCTACTCTCACTAAGAAGACTCCTACAGTTATCTGCAAATAAGTGTCCTGGGAGCTGTTTAGGAATGGGTGGTAGTGGTAGGAGGTGGATCATAATGTTTTGACATGTAGACTTTTTGCTTCTTGTTTTTAGTTTATTCCCCTTCCTCGCTTCAAGTATGTCTGTTCCCCTGAGTGTAATGTCTCTCTGGTTTATCTTCTCCAGAGAGCACACCTACACTTCTCACAGGGTTGGGTAGGAGGGTTGTTGCGTGGTTATATGGGATATGCCAGAGAGGATTTGGGGATTATACTACCTTTTTTTCTTTCTTGCTTGCTTGCTTTTTTTCTTTAGAAACAGGGTCTTGCTCTGTTACCCAGGCTGGAGTGCAGTGGTACAGTACTAGCTCACTGCAGCCTCAAACTCCTGAGCTCAAGTGATCTTCCCGCCTCAGCCTCCTGAGTAGCTGGGACTACAGGTGCATGCCACCATGCCTGGCCAATTTTTAAATTTTTTATGGAGATAGTGTCTTGCTTTGTTGCCCAGGATGGTCTCGAATTTGTGTCCTCAAGCAGTCCGCCACTCCTTAGTCTCACTGAGTGCTGGGATTACCAGGCGTGAGCCATAACACCCAGTCTCATACTGCTTCTTATATTGAATTTGATACCTTCCTACACTATGACTTTCAGAACTACTTGGAATCTCTAATTCCTGTACCTTTTGGGGTTCTGTTAACAAATCGGTTTTTATAGGAGTTCCTCTCCACCTTATACATAAGCTTTATTTTCATCTTTCTTCATTCTTCTAAGTATGTTATTACTCATCCATTTGGTTTTCAGGCTTCCAGAACTTAGTTGCTATCATCTCTTCTGATTTCTGTAGCTCTGTGATTTTACATCTTATTTATCATTTACAGTCATTTTAGAAAGTTTTCAGGCGTGTGGGAAACAAATTAATGCTTTTAATTCAGAAGCCCTAAATTCTCTATTGTCCTAACAGCTTTTAAACCTTTCTAGTTACCATTCTTGAGTATACTGAGACCACATTTACTTTAAATTATTATAAAATCAATTTATCTTTCATTAATTTATTTTCCATTTTGTCTTCATTGAAGTTGGCAAGTTTTATTGCCAAGCGTTCTAAAATAATATGTAGAGTTTCAGTGGTTATAGTTGATTATCTCCTATTAGACCAAGACTCCAGGAAATGCCAACTATAAACTCAGACAAAATATTTTAAAATCCTCTCTAAAGATACTGGTGCATAACCAAAAGCAGACAGAAACTAGAGGGTAACAGTCATCTATATATAGAAGAAGGGATGTCACTGTGTGGGTTTCCCATTTTTTATGGCATTGAACTTGAGGTTATGTGTGTGTTGGTGCTGTGAAGGTGAAAACTCAGGTGGAGACTCAAAGTCTTACTGGCTTGAATAACTAGATGTCAGAAGTTGGGGCATCTGCAGTAACTGGAAAATGAGGGAGAAAATCCAGAAAAAGATTCAGAGAAGGGTATAAACTGTATAAATCTTGTATACGGGACAGACTCTAAGCTACCTGAAGGCTAAAAACATTGAACAGAGGCTTCATTTTTCACCCCAGCAAAGGGTAAACAGTTTGGAGTTGTGTCCAGTCAAGTTAATTGCCTACTAAAACAGTCAATAATCTTTGCAGGAATATTACAGAATCCAAAGTTTCTACAACATATTTATAGGGTCAGAATATAATCCAAAGTTACCAGATGTACTCAAGAGAAAAGGCAGTTATTGGAGTCTGACTCTGAGATGATCCAGATGTTGAACTTAGTTCGCAAGTATTTTAAAGCACTATTTATAACTGTGCTAAGTAAGTTAAAGAATATATGATATAGGCCCAGCGCAGTGGCTAATGCCTATAATCCCAGCACTTTGGGAGCCTGAGATGGGCAGATCATGAGGTCAGGAGATAGAGACCATCCTGGCTAACATGGTAAAACCCCGTCTCTACTAAAAATACAAAAAATTAGCAGGGCATGGTGGCCCACACCTGTAGTCCCAGCTACTCGGGAGGCTGCGGCAGGATAATCACTTGAGCCTGGGAGGCGGAAGTTACAGTGAGCCAAGATCGCGCCACTGCACTCCAGGCTGGGCGACAGAGTGATACTCCATCTCAAAAAACAAACAAACAAAAGAATATATGGATATAATGAATAAAAAATAGAAACTCTCAGAAGAATAGAAACTAAAAAATAGAAATCTAGAATTGAAAAATATATGAAGTAACATATTTGTTGAATGATCTTAATAGCAGATTGGAGGTAACATAGAAAAGACTTAATGAACTTGCAGATAGATGAATAGAAATGTCTATCTGAAGAACAGACAGGAAAATTATCAGAAATAAAATGAACAGGGACTAAAGGGCCTATCAGACAAAATAAAAATGTTTAATAAATGTGTCATTGGAATTCTAGAAGGAGAGGAATTAAAAAATGGGGCAGAAAAATATTTGAAGAAATAGTGGCCATATATTTTACAAATTTAGTGAGAGACATAAATTGTAAATTCAGAGGCTTAGCAAATCTAAACATAATCAATACAAAGAAAATAACATCTAGGCACATCCTATTTAAAAGTGCTAAAAGCTAACAAATAAGGAGAAAGTCTTGAAAGCTGCCAGAGAAAACACAGTAGGAAATAGTAAAAACGACTGCTGAAGAAAAAGTAACAGCATCAACCCTGAATTCTATACCTGTACGGAGACAGAATTCTTTAAGGATAAAGATGAAGTAAAGACTTTTTCAGGTAAACCAAAACTGGAAATTTATTACCTGTAGACCTACAATATAAGAGATGCTAAAAGAAGTTCATCAGGTTGAAAGGTAGTGATACCAGATAGAAGTTCACATATTTAGGAGGTGGTAAATATGTGAGTAAGAGAAAATACTACTTTTTGTCCTCTTAATTTTATAAAAATACATGTATAAAAATACATGACTATAAAAGTTATAACATTGTATTGTGGAGTTAAAGGATAGGAGTTAGAGAGCAGTAAATGGTTCTTACATTACATCGGAAGGCATACGATATTAACTCTTAAGTAAGCAGGTAGAAGTTGAGGATATATACTACAGTTCCTAGAACAAGCACTTAAAAAGTTATTTAAAGAGGAAGGCCAAAAAGCCAATCAATTAAATGAAATTCTAAAAAAAGTTTGGTTAACCCAAAAGAAGGCAGGGAAAGAGAAACCAAGACATATGACAGAAAACTTGGGGCTGGGAGGGAGATTAGTAAAATCTCCCGCATTAATAATTAAGTGTAAATGAATCAAGCACTCCAATTAAAACTATTTTAAATGATAGTTTATAATTAAATATAATATAATTATAATGATTATTGATAATTATCTTAATTATAGATAAGATAGAGATTATCTCTTTGTGTGCACCCATGTGTAGGTGTATTATCAAGACCTGATTACATGATGTCTATAAGAGATATACTTTAAAAACACAAATAGGCTAAAGTAAATGTTTGGGAAAAAGTATGCTATCCAGCTAGTAAGTTTTATTATTGGTTGGACTATATTAATATCTGATAAAAAGGATTATGAGGCAAAGAATCTTACCAGAGATAAAGACATTTTAAAATGATAAAAAGAGTCATTTCATTAGGAAAACTGTTTATGCCTGTAATAGCAAAGATTAAAAAGGAATGAAGCTAACATTGATAGAATTGAGGGTTAGAATTAAAATCCTCAACCACAGTTGCATATTTTAACACCTTTCCTCAGCAGTTGACAGGAAGTAATTGACAGGAAGTAATTATAGTAATGTGCAATTTCTTTACTGAACACAAGATGGCAAAGTAGTCACAGTAGTTGTAACAATCGACCTATGTATTTGAATACAGTGAAATATGCCATAATTTTATCATGTGAACACATCTTTTCCCCTCATTTATTTTATAGACAGGAAATGAACAGTGGTGAATAATTGCAAGAATGCTACAGTATACTGGCATAATATTTGGTACATACATGATAGGCATTAAATGAATTTTTGTTGAATGAATATAATGGGCTTTTGGAGTTAAATATTTGTTTGAATTTCAAAACCCAAAATTATTTTTTAATCTTATTACAGAAATACTACTTTTACTTACAGCAGTGGTTCTCAAACTTTTTGGTCTTAAAATGTCTTTACTCTTTTAAAAATTGTTGAAGACTCCAAGGGGCTATTGTTTATGGCATATCTATTGATATTTATCTTTCAAAAATTAAGAAATGTAAAGAATTTTTGAAAATAATTTTACAAATAGTGAGCCCACTGTGTTATAAATAGTACCCATGTTTATGAAAAACAAAAAAGCAGCATTGTTTTACATTTTGGCAAATATCTTTAATGTGTGGCTTTATAGATGACGACTGTATTCTCATGGCATGTTCGATACTCTATCTTATTTGTCATGTAGTATCTTGAAAATGCTACACTTGTGAAAGAATGAGAATAGAAAAAGACAAATAATATCTTAGTATCACTATGAAGAATTTTTGACCTTGAGCCACCAAAAAGGTCTTAAACTCCCTCAGGAGTCCCTAGATCGTATTTTGAGACTCTCTGACTTACAGAAGTAAACAAAGAAGAAATGAAAAAGTATTAATTAGTGGATGTGTGTGGCCTGAACCATGGTGATACAGTTCACTCCTTATTGGTGAGCTGTTATGGTTCACATGTATGGTTACCTAACCTGAAAATTTGTGGGAACTTCATCTAGAAGATAGATTAGTAGTTATAAAATGTTGCTTTAGTCTTACATTGTGCTGCCTTTAACCAAACCCTATCATGTAGAGCTGGGTGTGAGATTTAGTTGGAGCATGCTGTAATCCAGTTCTGAATTCGGTCTTCTGAGCTATTTGTGATGTGGTGATTCAGGTTCTATAGATGGCTTTTCTCTGTGGAGAGTTGGAATAGTGACTAAAAAAGAGCTCTCTGAATTTGGAGGCTCTGTCTGTTGCTGGTAAGAATGGGAAACAGTCTGGCAGTGCCTGAAAAGGTTAAATATAGAATACTTTGTGACCCACCAAATTTACTTTTAGTTATATGTACTCAAGAGAAACGAAAATATAAGTCCACACAAAAGCTTGCACATGAACATTAATAGCAACATTCTTCATGATCGCCAAAAACTGTGCCTTAGTTCATTTTCTGCTGCTTATAACAGAATACCTAAAACTGGGTAATTTATAAAGACAAGCAATTTATTTCTTACAGTTACAGAGGCTAAGTCCAGGGTCAACAGGCCACATCTTGTGAGAGCCTTCTTGCTGGTGGGGACTCCCTGCAGAATCCTGCTGCAGTATAGGGTATCCTGTGGTAAGGGGGCTGAGCATGCAAGCTTTCATAAAGCTTTTCTCTTCCTCTTTCATAAAGCCACCAGTCCTACTCCCATCAACACACTAATCCATTAATTCATGAATCTGCCCTCATGACCCAATGACTTAAAGGCCCTGCCATTCAGTACTACCACATTGGGGATTAAATTTCCACATAAACTTTAGAGGGGACAAATATTTAAACAATAGCAAAGTGGAACCAGCCCAAATGCTCGTCCACTGATAAAGAGATAAATAAAATGTGGTATATCCATAGAAGAAATACTATCCATCCAGAAAAAGAAAAAATACTGATACATGCAACATTATGGTTGAACCTTGAAGGCACTATGCTAATTGAAAGAAGTTAGTCACAAAGGCCACATATTGTATGATCCCTTTTATATGAAATTTCCAGAATATGCAAATCTATAGAGACAGAAGGTAGACTATTGGTTACCTAGGGTTAGGGAGGATGAGAGTAATGCCACCTGAGGAATGTTTCTGTGTACTGTAAAATTGTAATGTCTGTTATGTGATTAGTGTTCCCTTTATAAGGACTCATAATTCTTCACAATATCAAGAGTTACTCCCTTTTAAAGAACTAATGACCTAACGAGTCTTCTTTGTCTGTTTTATTTTTAATAATTTTTAAAATTAGATAATGAGGCCACTGTTACTAGTGTCTCTGTTGGCCTTGGCTGTTAGGAAGTTCAGGACTATATTAAATGCTCACAGTAACACTGTTAGTGAGGTTAGACAATTGGTATCCTTTCTTTTCTAATACACATTTTGTTGTGGGTTTTTAAAGTTTTTACACACACACTTTCACATTTAAGTGTTTTATTGTAGGATGCCCACAGTCTTTATCAGAGGCAATTGGAGTTAAATTAAGAACAAATAAATATGAAATGCACAAATGAAAAACTATAGGCAGTGTTTTTCAAGAGAGAAGGAATTCTTTCTGTATAAAAAGGCAATATTCGTTTCTAGGTATAAAAATGATAGCCTTCAACTGAGCTTTTAAAAAACGTGGTGAGCTACTAGGCACTGGATCTGTTCAAGCAGATGCTGCATGATCCTCTGTCTGTAAGATACTATAGAGATAAAGCCTGTACTGGATGAGGCTAAAAATTGCCTTAAAGTTGTAGTCTTTAAGACTATCATTCTGTGATTTTGAAGTATACATTTCTGACATTACAGAGTACTAAATGGTAATTTTAAAATGGGTAATTTTTATTCAGATAACTTGTTTGAGAGCTCAGAATTCCAGATATAACACAAAAGAGGTAATTTAGTATGAAAAAAATGTTAAGAACAGGTACTACCAATACATTGCCTAGGGAAACTCAGTGTAATTGTTGTTCTGAATATGTGTTTTAAATTGTGCTGCGTCTCTGCTATGATGAATTAGCTATACAGCGTACCCCTAATATTGCTAGGGGGTTTAAAAATGATTTGTTTAAACATTGGAGTATACCTTCCTAATACAACCATTGTATTTTACTTTTAATAAGTGGCTCTTCTGAACAGTTCTCAGTCAGTCCTTTTTTCTGTCTGTTCTTGGTTAGAGTTTAAAAAACAACACACACACAAAAAAAGTTTCAGCATAAAAAAGGGGATGGGTGGGTGGGTGAATGGATAGATGGATGGATGAATGGATGGATGGATGGATGGATGGATGGATGGATGGATGGATGGATAGGTAGTCTCCCTGAATCCCCCCTTTGCCAGTGAAGATCACCCATGTCAGTGATCTAAAAATACCAGTTGGATTGCGACCAAGAGTCCTTAGTTACAGTCCAGTTTTGCACCGTGGGAGATTGGTGTTTCATGAATCTGTTTAAGCCCATTTTGGCTCTTAATGTTATTATTAGGATAGGTTTTGCAGAACTCACTAAGAACCTAGTATCAATTTGAGATTGTGTCTGTTGGCCCATAATTATTATTAATTTATATTTAATGAGGAATTTGATGCTCAGATCTGTCACACCAGAGCAATTAGAGATGTGGGAATAAATTAAAATTGTGTCATTGGGAAATTTTAGATGGTTTCAAAATTAGTTTCTAAAAGCCAGGTGGAACTCATAGAAGGCTAGAACCTTGCACATGAGAGATTTGATTTCTAAAAGCCATGTATGGTACAAATAGAGTACAGGCATACCTTCTTTTGTTGTCCTTCACTTTATTGTACCTTGCAGGTAATGGACTTTTTTACAAATTGAAGATTTGTGGCAACTCTGTGTCTAACAAGTTTTTGGCACCATTTTCCCAAGAGCCTGTGCTCACTTCATGTCTCTGTGTCACACTTTGATAGTTCTTGCAAACTTTTTCATTATTATTGTATCTCTTATGATGGTCTGTGATCAGTGATCTTGATGTTACTATTGTAATAGTTTTGGAGTGCCACAAACTGAGCCCATATGAGATGGTAAACTGAATGGACAAATGTATATGTTCTCATTACTTCCCCAACTGACAATTTCTGTCTCTCCCTCTCCTTGGGCCACTCCATTCCCTGAGACCCAACAATATTGAAATTAGGACAATTAATATCCCTACATTGGCCTCTGAGTGTTCAAGTGAAGGAAGTGTTGTATATCTCTCACTTCAAATAAAAAACGAGGAATGATTAAGTTTAGTGAGAAAGGCATGTTGAAAGCTGAAAAAGGCTGAAAGCTACGCCACTAGTGCCACACAGTTAGCTGAGCTGCGAATGCAAAGGAAAAGTTGTTGAAGGAAATTAAAAGTGCTATCCCAGTAAGCATATGAATGATACAAGAAAGCAAAACAGCCTTGTTGGTGATACGGAGAAAGCTTTAGTGATGTGGATGGGTTAAACCAGCCACAACTCTCTTAAGCCAAAACCTGATTTAGAGCAGAATGCTAACTGTCTTCAATTCTAGGAAGGCTGAGAGAGGTGAGGAAGCTGTGGAAGAAAAGTTAGAAGCTAGCAAAGGTTGGTTCATGAGGTTTAAGGAAGTAAGCCACCTTCATAACATAAAAGTGCAATGTGAAGCATCGAGTGCTGATGTAGAAGCTGCTGCGAGTTATTCAGAAGATCTAGCTAAGATCAGTGATGTCGGTGAATACACGAAACAACACATGTTCCATGTAGATTAAATAGTCTTCTATTGGCTGAAGATGCCACGTAGTAATTTCACAGCTAGAGAGGGGATACCTGGCTTCAAAGCTTCAAAGGACAGTCTGACTCTCTGTTAAGGCCTAATGCAGCTGGTGACTTGAAGTCAGTGTCCATTTACCATTCCAAGAATCCTAGGGCCCTAAAGAATTATGCTAAGTCTACCCTGCCTGTGCTCTATAAATGGGACAACAAAGCTTGGATGACAGTACATCAGTGTTTATAGCATGGTTTACTGAGTATTTTAAGCTCGGTGTTGAGACCTACTGCTCATTAAAAAAGATTCTTTTCAAATTATTACTCATTGACAATGCAGCTGGTCATCCAAGAGGTCTGATAGCAGTGTACATTATGCCTTCTCTATTAAGTTGTTCTTGCATTGCTGTAAATAAATACCTGAGACTAGGTATATATAAAGAAAAAAAGTTTAATTGGCTCATGGTTCTGCAAGCTGTACAGGAAACAGTGCTGGCATCGGCTTCTTGGAGAGGTCTTAGAGAGCTTTAACTCATGACAGGAGGCAAAGCAGGAGCAGGCATATCACATAGCAAAAGCAGAAGCAAGAAAAAGAAAGAGGAGGGGTGGAGGTGCCACACACTTTTAAATGACCAGATTTGTGAGAACTATCATGAAGACAGCAGCAAGCTATGAGATATCTGCCCACATGATCCAGACACCTTCCACCAGGCCCCACCTCCAGCATTGAGGATTATGATTCAACATGAGATTTGGGCTGGGACAGATATACAAACTGTATCACCTTCTAACATGGCATGCATCCTGCAGCCCATCAATCAACGAGTCATCTTGATTTTCAAGTTTTTTTATTTAAGAAACACATTTTATAAGGCTGTGACTGCCATAGATAGTGATTCCTCTGATGGATCTGGGAAAAGTAGATTGAAAATCTTCTGGAAAAGATTCACCATTCCGGGCCATTAAGAACATTTGTGATTTATGAGGGGAGATCGAGGTATCAACATTAATAGGAGTTTGGAGGAAGGTGATTCCAACCCTCATGGGTAACTTTGAAGGGTTCCTCCTTCAGTGGAGGAAGTCACTGGAGATGTGACAGCAGCTAGAGAACTAGAATTAGAAGTGGAGCCCAAAGATGTGACTGAAATTGCTGTGTGATAAAACTTGAATGGTTGAAGAGTAGCTTCTTAGGGATGAACAAAGATCGTGGTTCTTGAGATGGAATCTACTCCTGGTGGAAGATACTGTGAACATTGCTGAAATGACAACTGAGGATTTAGAATATTACATGCACTTAGTTGGTAAAACAACAGCAGGGTTTGAGAGGATTGACATCAGTTTTGGAAGCAGTTCTACTGTGAGTAAAATTCTATCAGACAACATTGCATGCTACAGATAAATCTCTCATGAAAGGTCGAGTCAGTTGAATGGCCAGCTTTACTGCTGACTTATTTTAAGAAATTGCCACAACCACCTCAGCCTTAAGTACCCAACATGTTGATCAGTCAGCAGCCATCAACATCAAGGCAAGACCCTTCACCAGCAAACTGTTTAACTCACTTAAGGCTCAGACGATGTTAGCATTTTTATCACAGCATATTTAATAAAGGTTTGTACATTAGTGTCTTAGACATAATGTTATTACACACTTAATAGACAACAATATAGCATAAACATCTGTTATTTATTTTAGAGACAGGGCCTCACTGTTTTTCTGGCTGGAGTATAGTGGCATGATCATGGCTAACTGCAGCCTCACACTTCTGTGTTCAAGCTATCCGCCTACCTCAGCCTCCTGAGTAGCAGGGGTACTACAGGCACATTCTACCATGCCTGGATAATTTTTGTTTTTTTTTTTTGTAGAGACAGGATCTCACTAGTTTGCCCAGACTGGTCTTGAACTCCTAGCATCAAGCAATCCTCCTGCCTTGACCTCCCAAACTACTGGGATTACAGGCATAAGCCACCATGCCTGGCCTAAACATAACTTTCATATGCGCTGGGAAACCAAAACATGAGTGTAGCTTGCTTTATTTGCTTTACTGCAGTGCTCTGGAACCAAACCTGCAATATCTCTGAGGTACACCTATATAATAAAGCATGAAGAAAAAGCATAAAGTTTGTTTTTTTGTGTGTTTGTGTTTCTCTGCCACATCCAGGGGTCTAAGTTTTTAGTTGTTCGGAAATACTTCTGAAAAGGAAAAAAGGGAGATAAGAAGGAAGGAGAGAAAGAGCAAAGAAGAGGCTCTGAATCAAAAGAAGTGCACCTGTTCTGTTTTGGGGCTAGGTTTAAGTTTCATAATTAGCAAATTACTAACACAGCCGAGTGCTTTTTGATCTAATGCATCTTGGACTGAGACACAATTTAACAGTGTTAATTCCTTGTAGTAAGGGATAGACATTCCTAGCTTTTTTCATCTGGAAAGGATGGGATGCTCTTCACGTCCACAGAGTGATCCTAGCCCCTATCAGAAAGAAAGACAAGACTGTGACAGTATAAGGGTCAATGTAAAGGGCTAGCAGGTTAGCAGAGAACGTGTATGGAATGTTTTAGGCTTTATGTGCTCATCATGGATAGCTGTTTAAGCTGCTGGAAAAGCTGGTTGCTGAAACTTGTAAAATTCCGTCACAAATGATAGTGGGTTGTAGATTTCTTGTTCTTGAGAAACTGTAGCAACTCCAGTCAGGAACTGATTGTAGAGAAAGCTTGGAACTCTTGCTTGGGAGGCATCCTCTGTCTTAAAAAGCCTATTGGGAATAATTCAGATCCTAATCATTACCACTCACATTTTTGGTCTCTGGATTTTGGAGCATTAAACAATGGGAAAAAATTCTTCTAAATCTTGTGGGACTCTAGGCATATGGGGAAGGAAAAAAGAGGGAGCTTAACTAGTTTTGTTCAGACTTATTTGGAATGCTGCTGAAAGAAATTCTGTGGATTTACTTCCTTTTGTGCTTACCTTTAAGAGATTTTATAGAGAAATCTGGACTGGTTGGTTATTTTCTAAAATATCGCTGGTCAAAAAACTGCAGTACTTTTCTTGGGTCTGAAATCCAACCTCTTCTTTTCTTTCAAGATTGTTATATAGGATGAATATTTAAAGTTATCTGAGGTTATTTAAATTCATGAAAGTCATCATATAAAGAGGAAATAGTCCTGGATATTTTTTTAAAAACCAGTTGTTCTTACTGCACTTTTGTGATGTCTTTAGGGCTAGATTTGTCTAGTATCTATCTAGTTTTCAAGAATGAAAAAGCAACTTCCTTGGGAGAGCTATGCATTGAGATATTTTGTATTTGTTGTTCCCTATTCCTCTTTCTTAAAACATAAAAATAAATAACAGTTGAATAGATGAAAGAAATACTTGGAGAAGACAAAAAGATTAAAATCTGAATAATAATCTTTGAGAAGAGTTGGGCTTCCTTTTCACAGAGCTTGCCTAAGTGGTCACCATTGCTTAACCTTTGCTGAGATGATCAGAAACGTGGATTAGAACTCGATTCTTTTTTCATCAGATTCTTCTACCAGGGCAATAGTGGAAATGTTATGACTGTGTAGTAGTTACTTTTTTCTCTCTCTCTCTCTCTCTCTCTGCGTGTGTGTGTGTGTGTACTTTCAAAGACTGTATACACAGTATTTCATTTCTTTGTGTTGGGAGGCAATTTTCTTTTGCATTTCTGCACGTCTTGTGAGCAGAGGCACTGTCTTTTTGGACAATCTTTTAAAGGATATTGGCATTGTGAACAACCTTGAATGTTACTGTCTCCCTCTAGAACAAAGCACAGATTTGCTTACTCTTCTGTATAGTAAATATCTCCCTCAGGAACAAGGGCAGGCATGCTTGTAAAAGATTCAAGTTTCCTGAGCTCAAGAGTTCCTCTCCTGTAATGCAGCACATTGAGTGTGCAAGTATTACCTGGCCCTCTTCACGTAGCACTCTTGGGAATTCGGGTTCAGTGAACTGACACAAATACTTATATTCTGACTACTGCTCTTGATGTGGGTGCTAAACTCTTCTTTGTCTCTGACCTAGGAGTCTCTTGTTATCTGCTAGGACCCATGAAAGTGGCAGGTTAAGTTGTTTGCTTGCAAATATGATGAAATCTCAGATCCTTTACAGTTAATTCTTGATACTTTGAAATAACAGTGATTAATTAAATGGAATGTATTTGGAAAGATGCATTGAAACTTTTATTTATAAGTTTTACAATTTTTGAGAAGTTCATTTAGATATTTTTTCTGCTTGCTTTGATACAGGTTTCGTTTATAATGTCAGCCCTTATATGGAGTATCATCCTGGTGGAGAAGATGAACTAATGAGAGCAGCAGGATCAGATGGTACTGAACTTTTTGATCAGGTAAGGTATGCTGAAAGTAACCAAAGTATTCCAGTGGAAGAGTACTCTTAGATTTATCAGTGTGACATTTGTAGAAAGAAAGAAAATAGTTGCACAAAATCCAGATGTATTGGCTTGAATTTTGAAGTGTGGGAAGATGCTCACAAGTAGCAGCTGTTCATTTAATTTGCCCTTTGAGTTGTTAAAATTTTGGAGATATTTCAAATCTGTGTCTAGGGGTCTTAAGTGTTTGCTGCCTCCTTTGTTGGTAAGTGTTTATTCAGTCTTGATTAGTTTTGATAATGATTAGCTTATGGGAGGTAGTGACAATTGGAAGAAGGAACATTGGGATTTGCTGCTAACTTGCTGAATCACTTTAAACAAGTAACTTAGCTTCTTTTCTCTTAGTCCTTTGTCACCTAGGGATTGCTATATATTCAGCCTACTGCTCTATAGTGCATTTGCATGTCATGTAGAAAGTTAGCTGAGGATGATTAATGAATAGAAACTTATTTTTCCTAGCATGATGGCAGAGATTCTGAATAGGTTATCTCAAAAGATATTTAAATTAGTCACTTTTCCCCTTACATTTACTAAAAACTAGCATTAGCTCTTAAACTATTTAAAAGTTATACAGAATGTTGATGACTATCAGTTTGCTGACCTGTTATTCTGAGACAATAGTCTTTAGAAAGATGGAAATTTGCCTGTCTCATATATGCTTTATTTTATATTTTAATGATGATTAACCATGTTGTAATGTTGGATTTTTATCATTCAAGATAAGATGAATCAGGTTGGGTTATATTATAGCTGTTTTTTTGATAAAATATAATTTAATTTCTGTTCTTCCTATTTTCTCATCCATTTTAGGATTTGGTTTTTGACCATATTGCCAGAAATAGAATTTGTTTTATATAGTTGACCTTTGAACAATACAGGGATTAGGGGTGCCAACACCCTCACTCTCCCACGCAGTAGAAAATTCATGTATAAGTTTTGACTTCCCAAAAACTTAACTACTAACAGCCTACTATTGACCAGAAGCTCTACTTATAACATAGTCAATTAACATATATATGTATTTTATATGCCTTATATACTATATTCTTACAATAAAGTGAGCTAGAGAAAAGAAAATGCTATTAAGAAAATCATAAGGAGGAGAAAATACATTTACTATTCCTTAAGTAGAAGTGGATCATCATAAAGGTCTTCATCCTCATTTTCATCTTGAGTAGGCTGAGGAGGAGGAGGAGAAATAGGGAGGGTTGGTCTTTCTGTCGAGGTGTCAAAGGTAGAAGAAAACCCATATATAAATGGACTCGGTTGCAGTTCAAACCTGTGTTGTTCAAAGGCCCATTGTGTTTGAGAGCACTTAGGTGCATTTGCTTAAATGGCAGAATCTCATTTGTTGTTAACATTCTTCCTGGGTTGGAGAAGAGTCATGTTTACGTATTGGTCATAACAGCATTCTCTTTGGAAGGTTTTTATTGCTGTTTTAAAGCAAGTTCCCATTGTCATTAGGTATTTGCTTTCTGTCTGTCTGCCTGCCTGCTGTCTATCTGTATATCTATGAGACAGAGTCTCGCTCTGTCCCCCAGGCTGGAGTGCAGTGGCATGATCTCGGATCACTGCAACCTGCGCCTCCCAGGTTCAAGCAGTTCTCGTGTCTCAGCCTCCCGAGTAGCTGAGATTACAGGAGTGTGCCACCACGCCTGACTAATTTTTGTATTTTTAGTAGAGATGGGGTTTCGCCATGTTGACCAGGCTGGTCTTGAACTCTTGGCCTCAAGTACTCTGCCTACTTCAGCTGCCCAAAGTGCTGGGATTATAGGTGTGAGCCACCGTGCCTGGCCTGGTTTTTGTTATCTAGCAGTGCAAGCCAAATAGAAAGGTTTAGGAACATTTGCCTAAAAACTTATCTGCTATACTTTTCCCTTGACTCTGCCTTGTAACCTCCTAATGTTGAATGTACTGTGCCACAAGAAGAATTTCCAATAAAGTCTAGTCTTATTTCTGTTCCTGAGTGTTATGAGGTTATGTACACCTTATTTAAGGAAAGCTTGTTTTGGAGAATTCACAGGAAGTACTATATTGTTAAGTTTTCTAGTATTTAAAACAATATTTACTAGATTGCTAGATTCAAAAGAATTAGATTGCATTCTTCTTGGCTTTGATAAGACCAGTGATGTTTAATTATTTATGACTTACTCATCACAGAAGTAAACTAGCAATTGTAGTGACGCTTGCATTTTTTAATATGAGAATTTACTTGTGTCAGTATTTTAGCTGCACAAATAGTAAGTAATTTCCTTATTGTCCTATTTCTGTTTTTATCCCACTGCTGACCTCTTATCTTGCATTTCCAAATACCTGATAGGCAATTTGATGCCCTGTACTTCAACTCCTTATGCCTTCAAATAATATCAAGTCCTTTTCTTTCTTCTTTTTCCTTGTGTTTCCTGTTTCTTGTAATAGGGACTTGAAGCCCCTGAGAAATCTTTTTCATCTCTCCTTGTGCCCCAGTATCCAATCACTGGCCAAATCCTATGATCTGTCTTTAAACATTACACCTTTTTTTCCCTTCCCACTGCCTTAGTTCACCCTCTGTAGCAGTATTATTTTAATACTGTCTTGATATCTTTACCTTCAGTACTGATTTAGGTAACATGACAGTTAGATTAGATTTCTTTTTTTTTTATTTTTATTATACTTTAAGTTCTAGGGTACATGTGCATAGCATGCAGGTTTGTTACATATGTATACTTGTGCCATGTTGGTGTGCTGCAC
>NW_012116955.1:854590-855593 GCF_000951035.1 Colobus angolensis palliatus
ATTAATTCAAGATGGATAAGAGACTTAAATGTTAGACCTAATACCATAAAAACCCTAGATTAGATTTCTTAAAGACAATCATGTTAGCACCTTGCTCTGCAACTGTGAGTGGCTCACCACTGACAGGGAAGTAAATTTACACTCGTTAGCCTGGCATTTGAGGTCCTAAAAGAATATATCAGGATAAATATTCCCAACGTGCATCTTGTTTTGCACCCTTCCCTGCCTCTGATAATCTATCATTCTATTCTGTACGTCAGTGACATCAAATTTTGTAGCTCCTATGAGTGAGAACATGCAGTACTTGTCTTTCTGTGTCTGTGTATTTCACTTAATGTAATGATCTCCAGTTCCTTTCATGTTTCTGCTAGTGACATAATTTCATTATTTTTTATGGCCAAATAGTATTCCATTGTATGCATATATTATAACATATTTTCTTTATTTATACATTCCTTGTTTGTGGACACTTAGGTGGATTCCATATCTTTGCTATTGTGAATGGTGCTGTAGTAAACATGCAAATGCAAGTATCTCTGATGTAATTATTTGTTTTAGTTTGATAGATACCCAGTAGTGGGATTGCTGGATTACATGATAGTTGTATTAATATTTTAGTTTTTTGAGAAATCTCCATGCTGTTTTCCATAATGGTTGTACTAATTTACATTCCCAACAAGAGTGTGTGAGTTCCCTTTTCTTTACATCCTTACCAGCATCTATTATTTCTTGTGTGTTTTCGTTTTTTTTTTTTTTTTAGTAATAACCATTCTAACTGGGATAGGATGATATCTAATTATGGTTTTGATTTGCACATCCCTGATAATCAGTGATATTGAGCATTTTTTCATACACTCATCAGCTACTTGTCGTCTTTTGAGAATTGTCTATTAGTGTTCTTTGCCCACTTATTTATTTATTTATTTATTTATTTTTTATTATACTTTAAGTTCTAGGGTACATGTGCATAACATGCAGGTTTGTTACATATGTATACTTGTGC
>NW_012116955.1:856748-945608 GCF_000951035.1 Colobus angolensis palliatus
TACCATGCTGTTTTGGTTACTGTAGCCTCGTAGTATAGTTTGAAGTCAGGTAGCGTGACGCCTCCAGCTTTGTCCTTTTGACTTAGGATTGTTTTGGCAATGTGGTTTGCCCACTTTTTAATGGGATTACTTTTTTTTATGGTTGAGTTCCTTATATATTCTGGATATCAGTCCTTATTAGATAAATAGATTGCAGATATTTTCTTCCATTCAACATGCTGTCCCTTCACTCTCTTGATTGTTTCCTTTGCTGTGTAGAAACTTTTAAGTTTAACATAGTTACATTTGTCTATTTTTGTGTTAGTCGTCTGTGCTTTTGAGGTCTTAACCATAAAATCTTTGCTCAGACCAATGTCATGAAGTGTTTTTTCAGTGTTTTCTTCCAGTGATTGTATAGTTTCAGGTCTTATATTTAAGTCTTTAATCCATTTCGTGTTGATTTTTTAATATGATGAGAGATTGGAGTTCATCTTCATTCTTCTGCATATGGATATCCAATTTTCCCAGCACCATTTATTGAAGAGGGTGTCCTTTCCTCAGTGTATATTCTTGACATCATTGTTGAAAATCAGTTGGCTATAAATATGTGGATTTATTTCTGGGTTCTCTGTTCCCTTCTGTTGGTTTATGTGTCTACTTTCATACCAATAGTATGCTGTTTTGGTTACCATAGCCTTGGAATATATTTTGAAATCAGGTAGTATGATGTCTCTATCTTTATTCTCTTTGCTCAGGATTGCTTTGGCTATTCTAGTGGGTTTTTGGTTCCATATGAATTTTAGGATTGTTTTCTCTATTTCTGTGAAAAATAACAGTGGTATTTTGATAACGATTGTATTGATTGTTTATATTGCTTTGGGCTGTATGTTCCTTCTGATTGTTACTAAGTCTTCTGATCATGAGCATAGTATATCTTTCCATTTGTGTCCTCTTTACTTTCTTTCGCCAGTGTTCTGTGGTTTTACTTGTAGAGATCTTTCATCTCTTTGGTTAAATTTATCTATAGCTTTCTTTCTTTCTTTTTTTGTCGCTATGGCTAATGGGATTGTCTTCTTGATTTCTTTTTCAGCTCTTTTATTATTGGCGTATAGAAATACTGCTGAGTTTTGTATGTTGATTTTGTGTCTTAGAACTTTACTGAATTTGTTTATCAGCTCTAAGTTATTTGGTGGAGTCTTTTGGTTTTTCTAAATACAAAATAATATTTGTTAAAAGGGACAGTTTGACTTTCTCTTTTCCAATTTGGATGCTTTTTATTTCTTTCTCTTGCATTGCTCTGGCTAGAACTTCCAGTACTATATTAAATAGGGGTAGTGAAAGTGGACATCCTGTCTTGTTCCAGTTCTTAGTGAAAAGGCTTTTCACTTCTCCCAGTGCAATATGTTGTTAGCTGTGGGTTTGTCATATATGGCCTTTTATTCTTTTGAGGTATATTCCTTCTATGTCTAGTTTGTTGAGAGTTTTTATCATGTAGGAATGTTGAACTTTATCAAATTTTTTTTGTGTTATTGAAATGATCATACAGTTTTTGTTTTTCATTCTGTTGATGTGATGTGTCACATTTACTAGTTTGTGTGTGTTAAACCATCCCTGCCTCCTTGGGATAAATTCCACTTCATCATGTTGTATTCTATTTTTGATGTGCTGTCGAATTCATTTGGCTAGTGTTTTCTTGACATTTTTCCATTTATGTTTATCGGTGATACTGTAGTTTTTGTGGGTTTTTTTTTTTTTTTTTTTGGTTGTTGTTTTTGTACACTTACTTGGTTTTGGTATCAGGGTAGTGCTGGCCTTGTAGAATAAATTAAGGTGAATTCCCTTCTATTCAATTTTTTGGAATAATTTGAGGAGGATTGGGATTTACTCTTCTTTCTACATTGGGTAAAATTTTACAGTGAATCCATCTAGTCCTTTGTTGTTGTTGTTGTTGTTGTTTTTGGGAGATTTTTTATTACTGATTCAATCTTGCTACTGGTTATTGATCTGTTCATGTTTTCTATTTCTTCCTGATTCAATCTTGATAAGTTGTATGTTTCCAGGAATTTATCCATTTTCTCTAGGTTTTCCAGTTTGTTAATGTATAGTTGCTCATAATAGTCTCTGATGATCCTTTGTATTTCTTTGGTATCAGTTGTGTTGTCTCCTTTTCATTTCTGATTTTGTGTACTTAGGTCTTCTCTTTTTTTGGTTATTCTAGCTAGTGGTGTATCAGTTTTGTTTTGTCTTTTCAAAAATCAACTTTTTGTCTTATTAATCCTTTGTATCTTTTTTAAAAAATCTATTTCATATAGTTCTGCTCTGACAGTTAGTATTTCTTTTATTCTGCTAATTTTGCCTTTGGTTTCTTCTTGCTTTTCTAGTTCCTTGAGGTACATTGTTAGATTGTTTATTTGAAATCTGTCAGCTTTTTTGGAGTAGGCATTTATTGCTACTTCCCCTTAGATACTGCTTTTGCTGTATTTCCCTAGGTTTTGGTGTGCTGCATTTCCATTTTCATTTGTTTCAAGAAATTTTTTTTGTTTCCATCTTAATTCCTTCTTTGACTGAATGGTGATTCAGGAGCATGTTGTTTAATTTCCATGTATTTGTATGGTTTTGAAAGTTCCTGTTAGTATTTATTTATTTTACTGGGGTCTGAAAATATATTCGAGAGGATTTCAGTGCTTAAAAATATGTTGAGACTTGTTTTGTAGCCTAACATATATCTATCATGGACAGTGTTACATGTGCCGATGGAAAAGTGTATTCTGCAATCGCTGGATAAATGTTTTATAAATGTCTGCTAGGTCCATTGGTCTGAAATCAAGTTTAAATCCAATGTTTGTTTATTTTTCTCTCTAGATGATCCATCTAATGCTGAGAATGGGATTTTGTCTAATGCTGAGAATGGGATTTTGGACTCCCCCACTATTATTGTATTGGAGTTTATCTCTCTCTTTAGATCAAATAATAATTTGCTTTTGAATGTGTTTTGTGTATCATTTGTTTTGTTTTGTTTTGAGACAGAGTCTCACCCCGTTGCTCAGGCTGGAGTGCGGTGGTGCAGTCTCATCTCGCTGCAACCTTTGTCTCCCGGGTTCAAGCGATTCTCCTGCCTCAGCCACCCAAGTAGGTGGGACTACAGGCACGTGCCTCCATGCCTGGCTAAGTTTTTGTATTTTTAGTAGATAGGGGGTTTCACCATGTTGGCCAGGCTGGTCTCGAATTCTTGACCTCAGGTGATCCTCCGCCTCGGCCTCCCAAAGTGCTGAGCCACCGCACCTGGCCCTTTTTCAGTTTTTTTTAATTTGCTTTCATATGGGAGAAATTTTTCCTGTAGATATATCTGTGATGTTGGTGGGGTAGGACACTTTGGCTTTGATCCTGGGTGTGTCCAGTAGTGTAGTCTCTATGATTTCTTCAGGTGTAAACAGCGTCAATGATGACTGTGACTTCCTTAGTGTCTTAGGGTACAATTATTGGTGGAGGCGGCAATGAAGTTTTGCTGGTTACTAGGACACCCCAGGTAAGTTACTCTTTGGGCCCCAGTGGTGGGAGCAGTGGGCTAAGCGTGTCTGTCCTTGGGCCCCAGGATGGCATATGCTGGCACCAGGGTTACTGCATCAAGGCAAGCTGATTCTTGGGCCTCTTGGTGGCCTAGTTGGATCCCAGTAGTGGCAACAGTGGGTGAGTTCTTGGGCCCCTGGGCAGGTGGTGTGGCATGGGTGATGACAGTGGCAGTGGCAGGATGACCTCTGGGTCCCAGGTGGTACACGCTTATGTTGGTGGAGGCTGTTATGGGCTGTGCAGGCCAGTCTCTAACCCTTCAGATGGCATGTGCAAGGAGGTGCTAGCTGTGGCGGTAGCAGCCAGGTTGGTATGTACAACCTCAGGCCCCTGGGAGGAGTGTTCAGGTGCCAGTGTGTTGGACTGGGCTGGGCAACCTCCTGGCCCTCAAACTGTGCTGTGGCATAGGCAGAGACGGGTGAGGCCAGCCATGGTAGGCATGGTAGGCAGGAGCGATTCCCAGGCTACCAGTGGAATGCTCAGGTGGAGGGAGACAGCAATTGTGGTGATACCCTGCCCCTGGCAGAGTGGTGATGCCTTTAGTGGTAGACAGCCTAGGCCAGTGGATGGGGAGTGAATGTACCACCTGTTCTTCAGCCCTGGTTACTTGCTCTTGCCTCAGCCCATGTTTTATATTCCTCTGGATATATATCCAGTAATGGAATTGCTGGGTCAAATGATAATTCTGTTTTTAGCTCTGCCTGCAGTAGCTGGCAGTTCCTTGAACCTAAACTCCTGGGGCAGCAGCCATGCTTCTTTTGCACTTCAGTCTGGGTGCGGCTGGGTTCTAGTACGGTGTGTAGTTTGTTGGGGCTAGGGCTCTGAAATGACTGTTTACTGTAGCTGCTTAGGTCTCAGGGAGCTTGTGAGACCCAGTGCAAACTTCCTCCCTGGAGCAGTGCCATCACACAGTCTCCTAGCAGCTCTCTCTTTTGGTGTCAGGGCCTGCAAGGGTCAAAGGGTTCTTCTGTGGCTAGGATTGCAGGAGTCCATGGTGGGAATGTGGACTGCTAAAGTTCTCCAATCTGAGTCTCTCTCAGCTCCCAGCTGATCCCAGCCCTGTAGGTTGCCTCACTTCCTTTTCATTTCTTGCTTTAGGTAACTCCTGTCACTTTACTGTTGAATTTCAGTGTTCTCTCTTGGATGATGTATTCAGAATGTGATTATCAATTCATTATCTTGGTTCTTCATGGAGGCAAGTATGAAATACCTGTAGTCAGCTGTCTTCTTTCTATACTTTACATACTTACTATTTTAGTGTATGCTTATTTACTCTGGAATATACCATAAAGATTCCAGTATCAGTACTTTTTGGCTGATTATTTTAATGATTATGTAGTATTGTATTGAATAGCTTTATGTATTGATTTTCCTTTGCCAGTCTTTTACAATTGGGCATTTAGATTGTTTCCAATATTTTGCTAATTTAAGTAGTGCTGTGATGAGTATCCTGGTACCTACATCTTTATATACATGCAAATATTTTCTCAGGTAAATTCCTAAATATCTGAGTGAATTCTGCCCCCACCACTGGGGCCCAAAGACTAACCTACCTGGGGTCCTAGTAACCAGCAAAACTTCATCGCAGCCTCTACCAATAATTGTACCCTAAGACACTAAGGAAGTCACAGTCATCCTTGATGCTGTTTACACCTGAAGAAATCATATAGAGACTACACTACTGCACACACCTAGGATCAAAGCCAAAGTGTCCTACCCCACCAACAAAATAGCTGCAGATTTTTAAGTCCTTTTTTTTCAGACAGGGTCCTGCTTTTTTGCCCGGGCTGGAATGGGGTGGCATGATCAGCTTACTGCAACCTTGAACTCCTGGGCTCAAGCGATCCTCTCACCTCAGCATCCCAAAGTGCTGGGATTACAGGAGTGAGCCACCCCACCTTAAAATTATTCCTGGCCTATTTTAAGACTTTTAAGGCATATTGAGAAGGTGCCTTGCAGAAAGGTTGTTTAAATATAATTTCCGCCAGTGGCATCTGACAACAAATACTATCAGTTGTTTTCCTGGAAGCAGTAGAATCACTTTGTTTATTTTCAAGAAAATACTTGTTAAATATCTGAGTCTGAATAATCAGTTTGTTTACTAGTAGTTCTTATAAATGGCCCTTCATTTTTTGTTCTTTTTTAACTTTTATTTTCGGTTCAGGGGTACGTGTGCAGGTTTGTTATATATGTAAACTCGTGTCATTGGGGTTTGTTGTACAGATTATTTCATCATCCAGGTACTAAGCCTGGTACCTGATAGTTATTTTTTCTGCTTCTCTCCTTCCTCCCGACCTCCATCCTTAAGTAGTATCTGTTGTTCATTTCTTTGTGTTCAGGAGTTCTCATCATTCAGCTCCCACTTATAAGTGAGAACATGTAGTATTTGGTTTTCTGTTTCCCTGTTAGTTTACTAAGGGTAATGGCCTCCAGCTCCATCCACATTCCTGCCAAAGATATAATCTCGTTCTTTTTTATAGCTGCATAGTATTACCTGATGTATATGTACCACGTTTTCTTTATTCAGTCCATCATTTGTGGGCATTTAGGTTGATTCCATGTCTTTGCTATTGTGAATAGTGCTGTAGTGAACAGTCGTGTGCTTGTGTCTTTATGGTAGAATGCTTCATATTCCTCTGGATATATAGCCAGTAATGGGATTGCTGGGTCAAATGGTAATTCTGTTTTTAGGTCTTTGAGGAATCACCGTATCACTTTCCATGATAGTTGAAATAATTTACAGTCTCACCAACAGTGTATAAATGTCCCCTTTTCTCTGCAACCTTGCCAGCATCTGTTATTTTTTGACTTTTTATTAATAGCCATTCTAACTGGCATGGGATGGTATCTCATTGTGGTTTTGATTTGCATTTCTCTAATGATTGGTAATATTGAGCTTTTTTCACTGCTGGTTGACTGCATGTATGTCTTCTTCTTTTTTAAATTTAAGTTCTGAGGTATATGTGCAGGATGTGCAGGTTTGTTATATAGGTAAACATGTGCCAAATGGCCTTTCATGAAAAAAGTCCAGTTCCGTTTGCAAATCAAACAATCGTCTAAGTGTTTCTTCACAGGGAAACCATCATACTTTATAACACTAATCTTTTTGAGAATTTCCCACTTTGTCACACAAAATATAATAAAAATATGTACCCAAGGGTCAAAATTTAATTAATAATTTTTCTACTTCATGAAGGATATTCTTAAGTATTCTTAAATATCTTC
The DNA here is from genome assembly GCF_000951035.1 of Colobus angolensis palliatus. Classification (NCBI taxonomy): domain Eukaryota; kingdom Metazoa; phylum Chordata; class Mammalia; order Primates; family Cercopithecidae; genus Colobus; species Colobus angolensis. The sequence continues at coordinate 863,520 of NW_012116955.1, forward strand.
CTCATGCTCCCTCCACTGTCCATGGTGGTGAAGAAGATAATAATTACTAGTACTGTTTGGACCCACTACCTTGATTAATACAAGATACTAGCAGTTTTGCCCACCATTGCTTTTGTTGCTCTGATGATGAAAAAAAGTGAGTGACTTTTTATTAGTATTATCATGAAACAAATTGAGACCTCATGGAGACCTGAAAGGGTGTCAGGAACTTCCAAATGTCCCAACACTTTGAGAATACTGTTCTAAACAATCCCTATCTGTGCAGTCTTTCTATCACTCCCTGGTTGACTAATTGAATATGCTTCTTAGTTTTCAGGTGTATGTTGAGAGTGATTTCAGCAAGTTTAGTTTTGCCCATACTAGAATGAGAGCATCCTGTGGAGTTAGTCATGTTTCTTTTCTATCATTTGTTTTCCATACCAGGTTCATCGTTGGGTCAATTATGAATCCATGCTGAAAGAATGCCTCGTTGGCAGAATGGCAATTAAACCTGCTGTTCTGAAAGGTAAGTGGTGCTGGTGCTAAACCAGCATAGAAGTGTGGTACACATGTGTTTTTTTTTTTTTTTTTTAATTTGGATTTAAACAACTATGTGCGTGCAAATGACTATGGTTTCGTCATTTTCATTGTCCTCCTGGTCTAGCCACTCCAAAGGTTTTCCTTCATTTCCTCTCTAGAATCATATAGTGACTTTCCCTTAAAAGTTCGACTGTTTGTTAGAGAAAGTTCAGTGTGAGGAGTACAACACTTAGGGTTGATTTTTAGATTAGTTTTTTAGAATTTAATTTTTTCAATAATATAGTAACATGATTCAAAAATTAAAAAATATAAAAAGACAGTGAAATTTTCCCTTCCAGCTTTTTCTCCCATTTGCCATGAACCTTCCGACTCTGCCCCCTCACTATAGATAACCCCTATTCTTACTTCAAACTTCTTCTAAAGTATAAGCAATTTCTTCCCCCTAGCTCTGAGATGGGACTCTATAATCTGGGTGATGTTTGAGGTCATCTCTTTACTTAATGAGCCTCTCTCAGAAGATCACCTTTTGAAAATTTTAGACATGGAATTTTAATAGCAGGAATACTTTAATAACCCTTTTCTATGAAGGCATGATAGTTGTTATTTTTGAGTAACTCCTTACCTTTTTACTAAAATTAGGAATAAATTTCAGCCAGAGTCTTTCACTACTTAATTTAGCGAGTTTTGTAATTCAAGGCTTTATTGACACAGACTTTGATTGGCAGTATGGAAATATTACAGTCATTAAGAAATATTTATAATAATTAAGGTGAAGTATTATTTTAATAGTATCTTATATACCCTTCATCTGTAGGCAAGGATTGATCATCAGTCTCTGCTGTCTTAAGACTTAACGATAGAGACCATTAGATGGGGTAACTGTGTAATTGTCCAAACTAAGACAATTTTAGTAATTATGCTGGAACAATAGTGGGTAAACTTACGACTCTCTGGCAAATCGGGGCATGTGTTCACCCTACAATTAGAACTCCTAGATTAAATGGGAACAGAGGATGGATGAAAACAAAGGATGAAGTGGGAATCAACGCTGAAAAGAGACTGTTCCTAACATGGGGGTTGTTGGGGGAAATGGTGGATATATTGAAGAGGAATTTTACACATGGGCTCTTAAATCCAAAGCTTGAAACAATTTTTTAAATGAGGTGACCTGCCATCCCCCCCAAAGCAGGGAATCCTGACTTTTTTTTGGGTGTCTCACAGTTGGACAGCTCTGGGAAGTTAATTTTCAGTTCATCTGATGGTTTCTAGTCTGGCAATGGTAAAACGCCTGGGTATCTAGGAAGACATCAGAAAAGCTAACAGACTCAGAATATAAAATATAATACAGTTGTGTTATTATCAAGCAAATAACGAGTTGTGTTTATCATAATCCTTTGTTTAAAAAGTATTATGGTAGGCTGGGCAAGGTGGCTCACGCCTGTAATTCCAGCACTTTGGGAAGCTGGGGCCGGTGGATCACCTGAGGTCAGGAGTTCGAGACTAGCCTGGCCAACATGGTGAAACCCCGTCTGTACTAAAAATACAAAAAAATTAGCTGGGCGTGGTGGCAGGAGCCTGTAATCCCAGCTACTCAGGAGGCTGAGGCACGAGAATCGCTTGACCCGGGTGGTGAAGGTTGCAGTGAGCCGAGATGGCGCCACTGCGCTCCAGCTTGAGTGACAGAGTGAGACTCTGTCTCAATTTAAAAAATAAAATAAAATAAAAAGTATTATGGTTTGTATTATTATTTAAAAAGATGTATTAATAATGAACGAAAGGAGAAATTTTGCTTGAAAAGGTCAACTTCAATTATTGATCATTTATATATGTGGAACACTTCATTCTCTGGTAAAGATGAAAAATGAGTGTTCACTCTTTGCCCTTATTCTTTGGCTGTTATTGTAGCTATTTTTCACATGTGGCTATTGAGCATTAGAAATATGCCTATTGCAAATTCAGATATGCTGTAGATAAAGGACACACTGTATTTCAAGACAATATGAAAAAAAGAAGATAAAATATCTCATAATTTTTACTTGCTTACATGTTAAAATGATAATCTGGATATATTGAGTTAAATAAAAATATTTAACCAGTTTTTTTTTTTTTTTTTTTACTTTGTTAATCTGGTTATTAGAAAACTTAAAATTGTACTTGGTGGCTTGCATTATAATTTTTTTGAACAGTACTGTTCTAGACCATAAGTGTACTTTAAAAAATCAATATGCCATATTTTTTAAGTGGTTATATTTTTCAGTGGTATAGTGCAGTCTCAGGAATGTTTCTTCATAATTTCTCATTGCTTTGTTGTAGTTTCTAGTATTTTGTGTTTTTAGGTTTCATGCCCTCTCTGTCTGGCGGTTAATAACTGTAACGCACTTAGAACCATACATTAATAGAATATTTATGTAAGAGGGATTTAGAGCAGTTTAAAAGTGAAGATACTGAGGCTTGTAGGTATTGTATCTTACTAAGGACTACAGAGTTATTTAATTGAAAAAGCCCACTGAAACCATGGATAAACAAACTTTTTGTAAAGCAGAGAGCTGCCTCATTAAATGTTACCTGATTTTTTGTAATGTATTTTCTTTTAGTATGTGCCAGTTGTTTTTCACTGGGGTTGATTTTGCTCTTCGAGGAGACATTTGGCAATGTCTGGAGACATTTTGGTTTTTAGAACGAAAGTAAATGCTACTGGCATTCTAATTGATAGCGGTCAGAGATGCTGCTAAACATCCTATGTTGCACAAGACAGATGACCACAACAAAGGGTTTTCTGGCCTCAAATGTTAATAGTGTTGAAGTAGAGAAACCATCTTATATGCATTAGTTTTTTATTATTAAAAATGATGGTATTAGTGGCACATACGTGTTAAGCTGGTATGCACACATCGGACAGCTCTTTGGTTCCTCCTAGGCAAACTCTGGCACCTGTAGGGCTGAGGATGGAGATAGACACCAGGACCCATAGTGGGCTGAGACACTACTTTCAGAGATTTCTTTTACTGTCACAGCATTGTGAGCAAGGACAAGATAAATATTGAATGGGCTGCCTGCCAGTTGGAAGTTCAGCTTTTGTAAAGTCAGTCAAAGTTCTTTCTTCTAGGAGCCTCAGTTTCCTCATTGGTAAAATGGGGACAATTTAGGTAGACAAAGCACAAGCTCAGAGACTGATAGGGGAGAAGTAAGACAGTTACTGGTGGAGAGAGGGAGGCTGGGAGTCATTCTGAAGTGGGCTTTACTGGACAGACATGTTTGCCATCTCAGCCTGGCTGCCTTAATTTGCTCCTTCTGCTATAGAGTCCGTTGTCTGGGTAATTCTTGCCAGAAAGATTTAAGGGAAAGGTAATTAAGCATGGGAGGTAGAGGTAAGAAGTCACTGGTTAGGGTGCAGATACAGACCTAAATAGAAAGTGTGTTTTGCTGTAGTGGTGTGACTGACTGATGTTTTGTTTGTGTTAGCAGTTGTTTTGTTTTCATAGAAAAAGGAATTTTGAGCATGTGTATATTCATGTGCAGGTGATTCCAAATAAGAAAGGAATCGTAATCCCTCTGATGATAGGACAGGAATGCAAAATAACTGACAAATTGGAGAATTGATAAAAAAATGACAAGTGAAGCCAACTTGGGGAGAAGTATGAACTCCTAAAAATACAGCATATGCTGTGATTAAATAATAACGGAGGAGAAACTGATCCTAGGAAAAATTAATACTCTGGTATTTTTAAAGCTTTTGAATCCTTGGATTTTTCAGAATATGTGGGTTTGAACTATTAAATCTTCATTTTAATTCTGCTAGTGAGCTAGAAGTTAGAGAGTTGCACAAAATTGAAAGATGATTCAGAAGGTGATTACAAAGATGAACAGAAGAAAGTAAGGTAAAGATAGTTTAAAGCTACAGAAATTATTAAGTTTTATAAGATTTGAGAAATAAGTATGACTTCTGAATCAAAAACAAGAATTAGGCCTGGCCAGGTGCTTTGGCTCATGCCTGTAATCTCAGCACTTTGGGAAGCCAAGGAAGGAGGATTACTTGAGCCCAAGAGTTTGAGACTAGCTTGGACAATATAGTGAGACTCTGTCTCTACAAAAATTAAAAAATAATAATATTTAATTTTTAAAAAAGAATCAGGCTTAAGTTGTGTTACGAAGAGTTCTGTTTAGAGATATGGAGGAATTTCTAGAGGAAAAATGGTTATTAAAATGGTTATTAAACACATTATACAGAACCAAGAAGTCTTCTGGCGAGGCTAAGCAGGTAAGGGAATATAGAGCAGTAAATTTAGGACTTTGTGAATAAGATCCCTGGCAACAAGACTGAGCTTGTATCTGATGGTGACATAATACCACCCTTTTGGAATAAGGAAGGGAGATGAGGAATATAGCTACAAGATAATTGTAAAACATTCAATTAATGCTCAGCATTTTTTTTCCCCTGGAATGCTTTTCTTTAGGGACTCCTGACAAATGCCTACACATTTTCAAAACTTAGCTAAAATACTACTACTTCTATGGAGTCCTTTCAAATTTCTTCCAGTAGAAACATTCTTCTTCTGTGCTTCTTCAATAACACCTTCTGTATACCTCTTTTACAGCACTTGCCACATGCAATCTTAAAAAGAGCATATCATCCGGGCACGGTGGCTCATGCCTATAATCCCAGCACTTTGGGATACCAAGGCAGGTGAATCGCTTGAGTTCAGGAGTTCAAGACCAGCCTGGACTACATAGCAAAACCCTGTCTCTACAAAAATAGAAATAAAATAAAATAAAAGCCAGGCCTAGTGGTGCATGCCTGTGGTCCCAGCTGCTCGGAAGGCTGAGGCAAGAGGATTGCTTGAGCCCAGGAGGCAGAGGTTGCAGTGAGCTGAGATAGCACCACTGCATTCCAGCCTGGGTGACAGAGAGAGGCCCTGTCTCAAAAAAAAAAAAAAAAAAAGCTATCGACTTTATTTTTAATTCCGTTTATTGTGTTTTTTGTATACGTATTGCACTCAGACGATTCAAGAAGAAGCACCCTTATCCTAGTTCTACCTCCCACCTACTGTTTTTCTCTCCCATGCACACACCAAGGACATGTTTTTGTTGTTGTTTTGTCTTTCCAAATTATCTTTATGTATTATAAGCAGACTGAATATATTTTCTTATTTTTCTAACTTTTTATCAATATCCCTATTAAGGTGATCAATAGATGTTTATTAAAGAATGAACATACTGGTAAAAGGAAGATCTTCCTGCTAGATTTTTCTTTATTCCAGGGTATCCTCCTGTGCCTCTGCTCAGCAGAGGTAAACTAGACTTGGGTCATAATTAAAGATCCTTACCAAGGAAGAGCTGAGTGCTATTAGATCACAACACCAGCCTTCTAAATGACTCTGACCTCTCCGGAAATAAAGATGCTTATCAGAGTAAAGCAGTTTAACCAGCATTATGAGAAGATACAAATTTGATTGGCCATGGAGCCAACTAAATGATGGAATTAGTTACCAAGAGAAAACATCAGATTTCTTTTCAGAGAGGAAAGTATCTCCTGTGACTAAAATGATTCAGATGTAAATATGCTTAAGATTGTAAAATAGTCTCCTCCATTTCTATAACTCAGTTTTTGAAAAGAGTTGTAAAAACAGACTAGGAGAATTTTTCAATGTAACCCAGATTCTTTAAGTGGAAGTTATCTTTCTGCTAGTACTTCTTGTATTAAAAAAAGACTCGAGGAAAAAAAAAAACTACTAATTTAGCAGAATCGGAAAGTTCTGACAAATCCAAATCTATTCATATCAGGCAAGAAGTAATCATATGAGATAATATTTTCTTCTTAGAAACGAATTACCTGGGACAATTTTTCAAAATCTGTGAACCTCTTAGATAAAAACTACTTATTTTACATGACAAATGAGGTTTATTAAACTGTTGACCTTATTGTACACTGAAAATAGATATATGTTCTGTGAATTTCTAAGATAAAACAAATAATCACAACTGCAACAGCAAAGACAGATAAAACTGACTGGATGAAAGTACAGGACCAAGCAGTGACATCAGTGATCCTTTGCAAACTGTAATGGCCAGATTTGTATCTAGCAGTTGATAAACAAAACTCATTTTGAAGTATAGTTTAAATGGTTTTTAGGCCTGCTATCTTTTTAGGAAATATTAACTCCTGGATTGCAAAGAAAAATAAGACAGTGTTTCAGGGGAGACAAATGTAATTTTGGCTTTTTTGCTGGAGTGGTGGATTTCATTCAAGTCCTTTGACCCCTGATTTTCAGCCTTTATTAGTAGATCAGGTGATAATTTGCTGTATGTTGTTAAAATTCCTTTCAGCTGTAAAATTACTTTGGTAAAATGAGGAAAAGGAAAAGGATAGTCATTTGGCTTCCTTAATGATTATTATTTTGGGATGGATGAGTGAAATGGAGTTAATTATGGAATTTCTGGTGATTAAATATTGGAACATAAAAAATTTGAAATCTTTGATGTTAGATATGTTAGTTTCTTTTTGTATAAAACAAGGTGATGTCAGCTTAAGAAATGATGTCTTTCAGTTTGACTATTTGAATATTTTTTGTTAGCCTAACCCATTTTTAAAAAAATTTTGACAACTTGCTGAGGTGTTTATTTTGACCATAATGGTATAGCACTTGCAGTTATTAGAATATAACATAGCTTTGTGAGTTGGCTGCCATCCTGAGAGAAAATACCTGTTAATTTTTTTTCTGGGTTTGTAACACTAATAATTGCATTGGGTATACATACAAAAATCTGAACATATTTTAAACTTGTAATAATGATCATTTTACGCGTTGAACTCAGTAAAAGGGAAAGATAAGAAGACATCTTTCTTTGAGTTGTTAATGTGCATGTTTCATTTATAACATATAATCTAATAAATTCTGATTAACTTGTACTGATTTAAAATATGATAACCTGGATGAAACCTGGCATTTACATATGCTCTGTATAGAAATTAACCAAGATGTTAAAAAAAAGGTGACCAAAGAATTAGAAAAAATCCAAATGAAATGAGAGCCAAACATCTGGAGAAATATAGTCTGGCAGTCTTCAGAGATGAAACTTACTTATTTAAAACAAAGGCCATTTCTATATGAACCTGTTTCTCTCCTCAGACGTTAGAAGAAAGCCCTTCAAAAAAGGACTGTTATCTTGAAATCAGTAATGTGGACTGATGTTCTCTTTGACATTGAAGTATTCTTATTTGACTTTTTTTTTCTAAATTGCTATACAGACTATCGTGAGGAAGAAAAGAAAGTCTTAAATGGTAAGTCTATAAATTTATAATAAATGAATTGTATTCACATGCTTATGAACAGTATTGGTTCACAGAATTGTCTGGGGCATTTAGATTTTTTTTTTTTTTTTTTTTTTTTTTTTGAGATGGAGTCTTGCTTTGTCACCCAGGCTGGAGTACAATGGCGCCATCTCTGCTCACTGCAACCTCTGCCTCCCGGGTTCAAGCAATTCTCCTGCCTCAGTGTCCTGAGTAGCTGGGATTACAGGTGCACACCACACACCCGGCTAATTTTTGTATTTTTAGTAGAGATAGGGTTTCACCATGTTTGTCAGGCTGATCTCGAACTCCTGACCTCGTGATCCACCTACCTCGACCTCCCAGAGTGCTGAGATTACAGGCGTGAGCCACCATGCCCAGTCTAAATTTTTTTTTAAGTGTGGAAGATAGCATTACTGGCCCAAACTTAAGAGTCTTTTGTAGGGTTTTATAGGCTCCTTTTTCCAGCCATTACTCTTACATGTTATCTTCCCTCAGCTTGAATACTTGTAGCAATTAGGAGTTTCATCCTCAGAAACAAGACAAAACAAGTCAGTTTTCTTAGGTGTGAGCTCACCTTCAATGTTTGCATACACATGCCAAATAGTTTATTACTCTACAATTTTCTGAACTGAGTGGTACATCCAGCCATTCTGGATGACTTGCAAATAATGACTGACACTTCCTGTCCCCCACAAAGAAGTTTGGCATGATGGTCACTACTGACATAAAATGCACAGTGCTAACTCTGACTGAACTATATTGATGTACATTTAGAAACATTTTTTTCTTTCGTTTGCAAAAGAAAGTTACAGAAATTCAACTAACAAGCTAGATTGCCAGATGAGTTACCTTTTTCTTTGTTAACTGGAGGAGATAGTCTATATTGTGGACTAACTTATGCAATGTATAGTACCTGAAGCTGTTCATAATATAACACTCCATTAAATGAGGGAGTGATCTTTGGTTTCATCTGCTGATTGACTCTTCTGTGACACTACAAAAGCAACCATTGCTTAATGATTGATTACTGATAGACTAGGCATTTCCTTTCCACCACATATGGCTTCCAGAACCTTTACTTTTCTGTTGTCTTCTTTGGATGCACTGCATTTGACTAATTTATCAGTAAAAGGTGGCATTAAGTATGGAATATAGCACTCCACAAGTGATGTGGTTAGCTCTGTTACCTCTTGTGACCTGGACCCTGTAAGACGGGAACATATCTATCTATCTATATTTATTAGCTGCGGCTCATTTAAGTCTGTGTGATAAGTCTCTGTATTTGCAAATGTGATCTGCCTGCATTCTATGTTACTATTCCAATAGCTGCTTAAAGTACTGAATGGGTTGGACTACTTTCCTATTCCACTAGAGACCCGATCCCTTCAGATTGACAGCATTCAATCAGCAACACTTATGGAAGGGAGAACATGCATTCGGTCCACCTTGCATTACTTAATTATTTTATTTCACTACGCATTCACCCCCATTCTTTCAACTTACTCAAAATAATATTATATAAAGTTTGAGGGTTTTTTTTTTTTTTAGTTTTAAATTAAGACACATTCCATGACTTATTATTCTGTTTTAATAAGATATATCTTAATGATACTAAATCGTTTTTTAGAATATTTGATTATTGTCTCATTTGCTCACCCATGAGATTGCAGGGAGCATTTCATTGCTATTAATAGTTCCAATTTGAGGAAGAGGAAATAGTGTCTTGCATAAAATCGCAGTACTGGCGCTGAGCTTAATTATAGATTTTCTGGTCCTAATTAGATCATACAAGATCAGTATTGACTTACAATTTATGAATTCTGTTTATAACATTTTCTTACAGAAATTGTTAGATTTTGATGCTTTTGATTTTTATTTATATACCTAAGAGACTTCCAAAAGAGAAACAACATTAATCTCTTAATGAAATCTTTCAGTGCTTCTTAATTTAATAAGATTATTTTGTCTTGCTTTTAACATATTAGAAAAAAAATACGTTTAATTCTTGTAGTCCTCTTTTGTTTTACCCGTGGTTTTGTAGTAGAGCACTCTTCTTTTAGTGCCCACTGCTAATTATTAGTTGACAACTCTGACCTTGTTGTTACATCTCTGAGGCTTCCTGTTTATCTGAAAATAGTATTCTGCAGAGTTATGTGGGAAGAAATGGAAGCTGAATGAGTGAGGCCTGGACTCAGGGCTCACCATCAGCCTGTTCAGAAAAATATGACTGTTTTACATCTTGCTTGCACTTGAGCTTGTCTTGAAGGTTTGTGTCTAAAAAGAATCTTGAAAATCTCTAAACTGTCTTGTCCCAAAGGTATCTTGCAACTCTTAAATTTATATAAAATACTATGATTTCTAATTTGTGCACCCAAGATTCAGCAGATACTAACCATTAATTTTTGTTCCTGTATAGTTTGAGAAATAGTAATATAATTGATGCAATGATTTTCAAAAGTCAGGTAGCAGCAGTACTTCTTTTTTCCAAACTAAATCTTACTATATACAAACAATGCACTCCTGTTGTAGGAGGGAAATAATGTTTGCAATATCTTGAGTTCTTCCATGTCTCAGTTTTCTGAAATGACTTAAAAAACCATAGCTTTAATGGGCTTTTAAACTGCATCATACACCCAAGATGCATTTTGTAGGTGTGCATACCCACAAGGATACATACCCACAAGAGTGAGTAAAATGGAAAAGATAGAAGCCACATGTTGTTGAGATTGTGGAGCAGCTGGTACAACCACTTAGAAAAGCTGCTCAGTAGTATCTTCTAAAGCTAAACATACAAACACCCTTCATAGTAACCAAAAGTGTAGGTATGTGTTCTTTAAGAATATACATGTACCTGTAAAAGAATATTTATATCAACACTGTGTATAATAGCTCCAAACTGGAAACAACCTGAATGTTCATCAACAGAAGAATGAATAAATTGTGAATTATTCATATAATGTATTACTACTCAGTTACAATAAGGACCAAGCTACTGATGAATTCAGTAGCATGGATAAAATTTCGGAAAGCCTAGATTTGATTTATTGCTTATTATCAATCATGCTTATTTCACATAAGAACTGTAATGTCTGCAATATTGGACAAAAAGCCAGACTAAAAGAGAACATATCATTCTACTTATATAAAGATCAAACACAGGCAAATACTAACCATGGTGTTAGTAGTCAGAATACATGTTACTCTTGAGGCAGGGGTGGTGACTGAAAAGGGAGCGTGAAGAGAGTGCAGACTGCAAGGGTGTGTTTTGCTTTATCTCGGCCTTCTGGCTAAGATCAAGTGAAAATATATTGAGTAGTACATTTGTGATTTGTATCCTTCTATGAATATATGTGGTATTTCAATAAGATGTTAACTAAAAAGACAAAATATTAAAAATACTTTGTAGATGAACTATAGCTATCTTTCTTTGTAAAGGCATGCTTCCCAAGAGCCAAGTGACAGATACACTTGCCAAAGAAGGTCCTAGTTATCCAAGGTATGCATTCTTATTGAAAATTTTCAAAGTTAAATCAATTATATACAAAAATGTACACATTTAAAAAATAAAGTAGCTCTGGGTTTGATTTATTGCTTACTGTTAGTCATGCATCTTTGACATGAGAACTGTAATGTTGTTGGAGAATGAGCTGTTTATTAGACGTTGGAGATGTTGTTGGAGAATGAGCTGTTCCATAAATGTGAATTTTAAATATAACTAAAGTTTGATCCATTTTAAACACCAGTACTTTAAAAAACTATTTTAAAATATTTTTCTGATTATAAAAAAATACATTAATGGTAGGAAACTTAGAAAATATAGAGAAATACAAAAGGAAGTGATAAAATCAGTTGTAATCTCACCATCCTTAGTTATATACTATTATTTATATTTTCCAGTTAGATTAATATAATACCTACTTCCATATTATTCTATTTTTATAATATTGATATGACAGTATATTCTATGAGCATGTTTCTATGCCATTAAATATTCTGTGAAAGCATTTTTTCTCTTCATTCCATCATATGACCATGCCATTATGTATTTAAATATTCTTTTTCTATATATCTAGTTCGTTTTTATCAATTTTTAATGGGAATTTTTCAGAATGTATTGCCCAACAGTTGTCTTAAACAGTTAATAGTAACTTAAGCAATACACATATATTTTGTTAATGACACTTAAAATGCCTTCAGGTGTGTTCTCTGTAGTTCTTTCTCTTATCCCTTTTCTCCACACCACCAGTCTGTATTATTCTAATGTCAACATCCTGCTATATTTGTTAAATTATTTGATATAAAATTTTAAATTAGGGACTAAGGATGCTCCCTGTAGATTCGCCTATATAGGTGATAAATCCAAAAAGAGTATCAATTTGATCAATAGCTATAACTAAACAGAAGACTTAGTTTTACTTTAAGTTTTACTGTGGACCCATTAAACAACCTTGATGAGTTCAGTTCTTCAGTACTAAGATATTTGTGACAGGGAGAAATGAAGATAATAAACACGTACATTTTTTCATGCTCTTTAACAAAATACGTTGTTTTGATTTTGCTCTGATAAAAGATTTTAGTAAAGAGATGTGTAACCTTTATAAAAAATGTCTTGTTGACATTATTTTGTTTTTATTCCAGTGGGAATACATGAAAGTATAGATATTTTAAATTTAGAAATAGTTGTCAGCTGTATAATGAAGAATGGAACATGGTGAGACCACTGTTTGTTTAGAAAAAAAGCTTAACCTAGAGAAATACAGATATGTCTCACTATAAATTTTAAACATTTAATGATTAATATGTGTTAATGCACATGATTGTCAATATAATTATTCATCCTTTTCTTTATATTTTACAGCTATGATTGGTTCCAAACAAACTCTTTAGTCACCATTGCCATATATACTAAACAGAAGGTAAATATGTCTTTTAAATCAGAAAAGAAGTAAATAATAAATGTTAATTTTATGTACCAGGTGTTTTTCTAAACACTTTTTTATATTATTTACTTCTCATTACAATTCTTTGAGGTAGATAGTATTGTTATCCCTTTTGTACAGAAGAGGAAACAAAGAAAAGATTAAGTAGTTCACCCGTGTGAGTGGCAAATCTGGCATTTGGAACTCAGGCAGTCTGGTTCCAGAGCATCTGCTCTTAACAGCCATTCCTATAGCCTCTTAAAAATCGGAGTAGAAAGTATTTTATGTGTTTTTCTGTGTGTGTGTGTAAAGTATGGATAACAAAAAATGAATCTCAGTTAACTTCACCATAAGAACAAATTTCCTAGACATAAACTGGGATTGGAGAAGGTATTTTGCTGTGGCTGTGGCTTAGTATGTTTAAACCACTAATGATGTTCGGATCCCCACTTGAAACTGAAGTTAGGGAGGTAATTCATTCACCATTGAAACTAAAGTTAGGGAGATAGTTCATTCGCTAAGTATTTATAACCTGTTTCATGTAGAACACAGCCTTAGATATCAGGGATCTAATGATAGACCAGATACTTAGAGACCTGACTTTCAAAAAGGCTTACAGTCCAGCTGGAAAATCAGATAAGTATGCAGACAATTTAAAATATCTCCAAGCACATCCTCCAGCAACTGTTGAGGTTCCCACACTTTGAGGGATATGTAGATTTAAAGACAAGTTCTGGCAGCTAGGAATTTTTGAGAATTCATGCTACTTCTGTAGTAGCAGAACCATGTCTGAACCAGTGGGTTCTTTTGACTCTTGCAGCATGATTTGACCATTCTGCAAGATTGACCAGCCTCTGCCTGGAAAGAGCCAAGAGGGCCAGAGGCACTACTTACCCTGTTTTCCACTCTCTCTTGATATTGTCTTTTCATCACACAGTTCAAAACCCAGAGCACAGGCTCTAGGAAGGTCCACTTGCATTGGTAATATCAATGGGACAGAGAGGATGGATGGCTAAGGGAAAAGAAAAGGTTTCCTTGTGGAATAATGTATTCAGTGAATAATATAAATAATACATAGCTTACACCAAGGCTATGTAGAAGTTAGAGACACCTAAAAATATGTTAGTGAATTGATTTTTTTTTATAAGCTAAGGTCAAGAGGTTATGTAATTTGCCCAGGATCATACATTACAGAAAAGATAAAGATGAACAAAAATATGTTGGTTTCTGCTCTGATTGTTATTTTTTAGGGGGTGGGGGGATTCCATATTGCTTATTCAAAAAATATTTATTGAGCACCTACTAGATACCAAACAGTGTTCTAAAGATGGTCCTTTAACCTTAGAGCTTAGAGATGAGTGGGTAAGGTAGATATTAAACAGAGACAAATAGGTAGTAATTGAAATTTTGATATGTCCATTGAAGGAGAAGAACTTCATTGTAAGGGAGAAAAACAGTAGTCACATTTGTTTAGCTTGGAGGTTCAATAAAGAAGCACCATATGAACTACCACAGAGCACCTTAAAAGTATAGTTGTAGAAGTTTGGGGGAAATTTTTACTTTCTAATCTTTCTATTTTTTCTTTCTGTTTAAGGACATCAATTTAGACTCAATAATAGTTGATCATCAGGATGATTCCTTTAGAGCAGAAACAATTATTAAGGATTGTTTATATCTTATACATATTGGTGAGTATTATTATTAATGGAAAGAGCTCTGGTTTTCTTTAAATATGGCAATAATTTGGTCTACAGTCTAGGTAACTGTAATATTTTATCTGCTGTTACCATTTTGGTTAGTCATTTTTGATCAGTTTTTTTCCTGTAATTTCTTTACACTAATAAAAGTACTAGCAGTGGCGGTATGACCTCACCTTTCCAAGTTTAAGCAATTAGATGCAATCAAAATCAATAATATAAAATATTTGTTGGCCCAGCTTTGTAAAATCTCTCATACTTGACATCTACAAGAAGTCTTCCAAGACTCATTGGTCGCATGTCCTACTGACTGTCCTTCACTAGATGGCCCGTTCCACTGGCCTGTTCCTTACCAGCTCTGCCACAGGAAGTCCGTGACTGCAGCAAAGCAGCCTGGACTACAAATTTGTATTGTGTCTTCTAGCTATCCATCCCTTCATGGCGAAAGACCAACTTTGTATTTTTTTTATCAGGACAGAGAAAAAAGTGGTAGAAACCAGGGAACCCTACACTAGCACACATATTTTAAAAAACTAAGAATTCCACAGTTAAAAATATGAAACTCTCAGGTGCCAATATTGCATTGAAAGGACTGAAATAATGCAAAATTGTAAATTCTAGATAACCGTATGAACACAGTGAAATGTATAGCAGACATTTGTAAGCATATTTCTTGCATCTCCCCCTTCTGGAATATAAGTTCCATAGGGGCAGAAATTTTTCTGTCTTATTAACTGTTGTGTCCATAATACCTAGAAAATACCTGTCACATGTAGATGCTCAGTAAGATTTTTTTCAATAACTGAATGGATAGTCAACTTTGGAGAACAATAAGAAAAGGTAAGCTAGCCCCAGACCTGGCCTGTGTACACACACACACACACACACACACACTCACACACTCTGGGGCTTGCGTGCTTTAGGTGATGCCTCTCCCTAGCCTGCGCCTCTCTTGGTTTGTAGGATTCTCAGTCTGGAACCATCCATGCTTGGACTAGTGTGGGTTACCCACTTGTGGGCAATTGAGTATTTGCTCTTTAGTTAAAAGGGAGAAAAATGAAACAATTGAAAATACATATATTTAAATAATTTGAGTCTTCATTTTGATTGTGTACAATTTCTTTGTTTGAGTCTCTCAGAACATGTTTTATTTATCTTGAGGGATTTGAAATAATTCATAAAAGAGCCATTTAAATGACATGTGGTGTTCAAAAACTGTATGAATTGAAGTTCTATTTTAACTAAATAAATTTGTCTGTCCTAGAGCTAAGCCATGAGGTTCAGGAAGATTTTTCTGGTAAGCTACCAAAACCCAAAAATTATGTATATATGTGCATATACACATACCTACAGAGAGAGAGAGAGAAGAAAAAATTGAAAACTTAGCATGTGTTTCATTTTTCATATGTGTATTTTCATGTTGCAAAACAAAGATATGATGTTTTTCTCTTTTTTTTTAAACTTTTAAGTTCTGGGATATAAGTGCAGGATGTGCAAGTTTGTTACATAGGTAAATGTGTGTCATGGGGGTTTGTTGTACAGATACAAATACATTAATTTTTAAATATTCCCCTCCCTCTGGTTTCAGGTTTTTTCCTATTTTTTCTTCCCCCTTATTCCTTTTTTGTGTGTGAGACAGGGTCTCACTTTGTAAACCAGGCTGGACAACAACAGTGCGATCTTGGCTCACTGCAACCTCTGCCTCCCAGGCTCAAGTGATCCTCCCACCTCAACCTCCTGAGTAGTTGAGATCACAGTGCACACACACCACCACAGCTGGCTAATTTTTTTTTGGAGAGACGGGGTTTCACCATGTTGCCCTGGCTGGCCCCCCTTAATCTTTTTTATCTCTTTAACCTTTCTTTTTTTTCTCCTTAAAAAAAACAAAAACAAAACAAAACAAAAAAACACATTCTGTCTCCTTTTTATTCTTCTTTCCTCATATCTGCCCTACTCCTGACATGCAGCTTGTAGAAATATACTATATGGCCAAGAATCACGAGGTCAGGAGATCGAGACCATTCTGGCTAACACGATGAAACCCCATCTCTACTAAAAATCTAAAAAATTAGCCGGGCATGGTGGCAGGCACCTGTGGCCCCAGCTACTCAGGAGGCTGAGGTAGGGGAATGGTGTGAACCCAGGAGGCAGAGCTTGCAGTAAGCCGAGATTGTGCCACTGCAGTCCAGCCTGGGCTAGAGCGAGACTCCATCTCAAAAAAAAAAGAAAAAAGAAATATACTATATTAGCAAAATTTTTCCTTCATCTATATATTTAAATGTTTAATAAAGAGCATACTAAATTATGAATATTGCTACATATAAACATGCAGCGTAGGTTTTACACAGCTATTTAATAATAGAAGACTCATTATAGAATGGTGTTTTCTTGTTTTCAAGTACTGTCATGGTACCTTATGCTGGTCCAATGTTTCCTCTTTTCCATATATCATTATAGGCTCTGTAAATTATATAAATCAGGCTCTTTAAAGACAAAGACCATGTTTTTATTTTGGTTAAGCTTCAAATCAGTGCTCATCAAATTGAATTCATTTGACCCGTCTATCTTTAAAAGTTGTTAAATTGTTACTGGGTTTTGTGTTCACAGTGGGGGAGAGCAGAACATTGTTTCTGAAGAAAAATTAAATATGCTTTAAATCTTTAAAAGCATGTTCAATTCATAAAATTTAAATCAGCATATGAAAGCATGTATTTTATTATTATACCCATATATTATAAACATTTTAATTATTCAATAAATAAAAAGGCAATCTAAAATATTTTTATTAAAGATTCACATGCACTTTATCAATTTACTCTGTATTTACTAGGACCTCATTCTCATGAGGCTCTTCTTGTGTTTATTAGACTCAGTATTAGTCTACTGAATTTACTCATAAGAATCCTTCAGATTCTGACTAAGGAATGTTAAAAAACAAATTAAATTTGCTTTTGTGGGGGCATTCGATACTAATTTGTACATCTCAGCTTTTTTTTTTTTTAATTTTTTTTATTTTTTATTTTTTTTTAAGCTTTATGTCAGTTAGTTGCCATGGCTATATTTGAGCTTGTATGAAAACCAGCAACACATAGTAGTTTGACCCTTAATAAATTAGTTTGAAAGAAGTTAATCTGAATCTATTAATAAAGTAAATTAAAGCATATAAAGCATAAACAATTATGATTGTGACTGAATATGTAAACAGAATCTTATTTATCCCATTGATAATCAGTACCATTCATATTAGATCAGGATACTTGTACTATTTGAGAAATACTGGTTTTAAAATAAAATCTTATATTTAGTATCGATGAATACAAATGGAATTTATCTTCTTTTTAGTGCGGGTTGTTGAGAGTGTGGGAAAAATAGAGATTGTTCTAAAAAAAAAAGAGAATACTTCTTGGGACTCTCTTGGCCATCCCCTGGAGAATCATAATTCACTTATTCCAAGGAAAGATACAGGTATGCTGTGTTCTTTTGTTATGTTAATTTCACATTCATGAAATTGTTGTACAGATGTACCAGAGTTTGGAAGGCTGCTTTGAAATAAGCTGAAGGACCCTTGTATCTACCTCTAGGAAGTTGGAAAGGGACATTGTGTCTGTTGTCCTGCTTTTTTTTCCCATAGAAGTAAATTTCAGACTCTACTATCTAATGTGTAGGCGTAGTAAAGTCATTACATAATGATCCCTGAATGGAGAAGCCCACTTGTGCTTAGACTGTTGATCAACCATTTACTCTTTCAGGTCCCCTTTTGTAAAAGATACAAAAACAAGTTTAAGTTTATGCTTTGTATGTCTGCTTGAAATTTTTCCTACTGAGGAAGATATGTTTACTATTTTTCTTCTTAATTAAACTAGTTTCTCAGTTTACTTCTTGTATTAGTCTCTTTTCCCATTGCTTTAAAGAAATGCCTGAGACTGGATAATTTATAAAGAAAAGAGGTTAATTGACTCACAGTTCCACAGGCTGTACAGGAAGCATGGTGCTGGCATTTGCTTGGTTTCTGGGAAGGACTCAGGAAACTTACAATCGTAGCAGAAGGTGAAGGGAAAACAGGCACATCTTACATGGCTGGAGAAGGAAGAGGAGAGAGATGGGGGACGTGCTACACACTTTTAAACAACCAGATCTTGTGTGAACTCTGTCATGAGGACACCACCAAGAGGGTGTTCCTAAACCATTCATGAAGGATCTGCCCCCATGCTCCAGTCACCTCCAACTAGGCCCTGCCTCCAACACTGGGGATTACAATTCAACCTAAGATTTGAATGGGGACACAGATCCAAACCATATCTTTTCTAAAAGATGGTACCATTTATTTCTTTTCATTTTTAAAAAGCTTTTTATCTAAGTTTAACATATATATAGAAAAGGGTGCATATTAGAAGTGCTCTACTTGATGATATTTTGCAAAATGAACATATCCTATATTTTCTCTTTGGAAATTGTTAGTATTTACTCCTTGTTCTAAGTGTTTTGGACTTTCACAATGATGTGCCAGAACATGGATGATTCTTTATCCTTCTTACTGGACATACATTTTTTGTACTAATCTTTTCAATATGGAAACGTATGACCTTCAGTTCTTGGAAACTATTATTGGTTTTACTTCTCCCCATGGTCTGTTTTACTTTCTACATATTGAACTTCCTTAACTAGTCTTCTAATTATCTTATCTTTTCTCTCTTATTTTCAGTTTTGTCCTTTTGTTCTACTTTCTGGGAGATGTCTTCAGCTGTGTCTTCTAGCTCTTCTGTTGAGTTACTCATTTCTACTCATATTTTTAACTTCTGTAACTCCTTTGATTTCTTTTCCTTTGTTTTAGCATCCTATTCTTATTAGCTTATCTTTTACAGAATCACTGGTAATGTTTTCTTCTCACTGTATAACTTCTGTGTCCCTTAGGTTCATTGTTTTTTGTTTGTTATGGTGTCTTTAATATTAAATGCTTTCTTTGAATGTTTCCTAATCTTTTACTATCTGCTCATATTTCAGGGTAGGACTGTAAAACTAATTGGAAACTGTGCATGTGGGTGTGGCTTGTCAACGGTTATATTCACTATATGGCTGGAACATTTCTTTGGGAAAAGTCCAATGCCAAGAGTCCCTAGAGTGAACAATCTCCTACCTTGTACCCAGCATTTCAGAAGCCATGTGGGAAAGAAGGCTGGGCCTAGCTTCTGGTATATCTGTAAGCGTCACTTAATTTTCTTTTTTTTTTTCTTTTTTTTTTTTTTTTCTTAGAACATGGTATTAGTTTGCTAGGACCGCAGTAACAAACTACTACAGACTGAGTGTCTTTGGCAGAGTTAGTCTCTTCTGAGACTTCTTCCCTTAGTTTGTAGATGGCCTCCTTTTTTCCTGTTTCTTTAGATGGTCTTCCTTCTGTGTGTCTGTGTCCTAATGTCCTCTCTTTATAAAAATACCAGTCACAATGAATTAGAACCAACTTAATTACCTTTTAAATGAAGACCCCATTTCCAAATATCGTCACATTCTGAGGTATTGGGGGTTATGATTTCAACATATGTATTTGGCGAGGGGACACAATTCAGTCTATAGCATAGACCCAATCCGGAGACCCCTTGTTTACCCTCTAGAGCGCAAACTTCTTATATTTTGCTGATGTGGGGAAGTGTCAGTCATGTGACTGTGCTAAGTAGGGAGCACTTCAAGGGGATGGGAAGACCTATCCAAGCTTCTTAAATGAACTTGTATTGAGAAAGTAATTTTAATTCTTGACTCTGATGCCAGAGATACTTAGTCCTGCCAGTTTCTGAGCCTTAAAGGAATTTTGTATTATAAGCGTGTTGGTTCTTGGCTTTCTACACTTCTGGCTTAGCATTCAGCTATCTTCAGTCTGTTGAGTCATTTACCAGTGTTCTCTCTGCCTTGTCAGCTCCTAAAGTTTGTTGCCTTTGTCTCTAATTTCCATTCTTTCTGTCTGTGTGGGCTTATGCCTTAAAAATCAAACACACATGCAAAAACCCTTTTTGTTGTTATTTTAGGGGATTCGGAAGGAACTAACTGCATGTATTCAGTTTATCTTCTTTAAATATATAAAATTATCGTATATAATTCATTGCATGAGATAGAAAAAACAAACTTTTTCCTAGTCTTACTGCTCCACTCAGAACACTACAATGTGAAATTTCTTCTCACCAACAACCAATTCTACAGCAATTCCAACTGTCTGTCCTACAATTTAACTCAAGTCTGATACATCCTGGAGTTTAGGGCAGACCCCACAGGTTAAGGGCTTAGTCCCACAAGACTGCCCCCTACTACACATGCCAGTTGCAAATTCCAGGTTGTGACCTATGCTTTTGACCAGCCACCTATAAATCAGTGTTGTCACAACCTCCTTCTTGGGTTCAAAAATGTGCTAGGATGGCTCACAAAACTCAGTGAAACGTGTGAGTTTATCATTTTACTATAAAGGATATTACAAAGGATACAGGTAAATAACTGGATGGAAGAAATGCATAGGGCAAATATGTGAAAAGGGGCACAGAGCTTCCATGACCTCAGTGATTGCATCATCCTCCAAACATTTTCATGTGTTCAGCTTTCCACAAGCTTTTCAAAACGTGTCATTTTGGGTTTTTATGGGGGTTTTATTATGTAGGTGTGATTGACTACATCATTGACCATTGGTGAGCAGCTTAACTTTCAGCCTGCCCTGTCCTCAGAGGTCTAGGAAGGGGGCTGCAGGTTCCAATCCTTTAATCACATGGTTGGTTTCCCAGGCAGACAGGTCCCATCTTGAGGCTATCCAGGAGCCTATCAAAAGTCTCCCCATTAGAACGAAAGATGCTCCTATCACCCAGGAAATTGCAGGGATTTAGGAATTCTGTTAAGACACTTATAGTACTTAGGAAATTACAAAAAGTTTTAGGAGCTCAGTGTCAGGAACCAGGGTTAAAGACCAAATATTAGAACAGAAGTTTCTTTTAGTGTCTCTGTTCACAGGATTTTAGGAGTTGTGTGTCAGGAACCAGGGACACAGACCAGTATTTCTTTTTAATTCACACTTATGAAAATATATTTGTAGATAATTTTCAGAAAAGTATGAGGCAGCCTTATTTTGAGTACATCTTGTGTGTGGAAGACTGTTTTAGGCACTGTGGAATGAAACAAAGAGTATGGGAAATTTAGTTTCCCAGGTGGAAGATAGAAAATAAGCAAACATGAAATTGAAGAACACTTTTATAAGGAAATAGGCTGACAAGGACAAGTTATACAGTACAAACTAAACATGTTTTGTGGTAGCCCCAAGTGAATAGACACAGATGAATTTGGCCTTGAATGACTGCCTCAAGGAAGTGAATTTGAAGCAGTATTTTCAAAGTGAGGTCCATGGCTTTCAGAAAAAAACAAAACAAAAACTATTTTGGACTTTCCAGGTAGAGCTACAGGTCATTACTGGTTGCATATTATGCCAGGCATTTTGCTGGATGTAGAGAGAGAAAAATATAAGTGGCATGCAGGAAAGTTCTAGTAGGTTAATTTTATCAGAGCAAGAGGTCTGAATTTTTTGGTATTAGGTAAGGAGAGAGGACATAGAGAAATGATAGTGTGATATAGCAGATCGGAAAAGAATAGATAAGGGACAATGGAAATGAAAAGGTATTTTGGGGGATATAGCAGATCAGAAAAGAATAGATAAGGGACAATGGAAATGAAAAGGTATTTTTGGGGTGAAATCTCTTTCCCTGAAATTTTCTTTCTTATCTAGTGATTGAAAAATCATAGCAAACCAGGTAAAAGCCAAGTCGAAGAAATAAATGATACTGAGAACCTGGGCTGACCTCCATTTGGAAATAACTAGTTAGAACAACCATTATTCGAATATTCTCTGTAATGTCTTGAGGCTTTCCTCAAGAAATTCTTTTATTTCTGCTGTAAATTTTTCCTTGAATCCTGAACCACCATAAAAAAAGAAAGGTTTAGCTTTGTTGGTTGAAATTGGAGCTGTAATGTGTTTTTCAGTGAAGGTTTTCCACTTTGGAAAATGACTTGGAGTCTAGGAGATATTTTTGTTTATTTCACTGCATTAACGAAGATAATTTCATCTTTCTCCTTTCTTCTCCTTAAATCATGACAAAAACTGTAGGTTATTTTATTCACTAACAAAGCCAAATGATTACATCAGCAAAGTATTATAATTAACTTGCTTTGAGTAGCCTTAAAGATTTATAGCCAATTATGTGTTCCTAGATTTTTAATATGTATTGCTGTAATTATTGACTTCATGACAATAGCATGCTGGCTGTGTCTTACTACTTTCTTAGCTAAAAGAATTTGTTTGAAAACAAGCATATAAGTTGAAAAACTTTTAATGTAATGTTTTCTCATGTCAAATCTAGAAGATACTTACATGAAGGATTCATATATCAGAAAGAACATCAACCAGAGAAGAGAAACTTTCATTTTTACCTTCAGTCCAAATGTAGTAGGTCAATATTTTAAATTGTATGAATTGAACCAATATAATTTATAAGTGTGATGCTTCCAATTAATTTTTTTCTTCCCGGAAATGAAGATTATGAGTGAGTAGCTGTGGGGGTTATGTGGGAGAAAGAGGCAGGGGGAGAGAAAGCAATAGAGAAAGAGATGGCTGAGGAACTTCTCTAATAAGGGTCAGAAATCGATAGATAATTGAATTGCTATTTCTATACACAAGGTAACATTAGCATTTTATCTTAATTGATAATTGTCTTTAATGTGGAGTCTTGGATCAGCAAACAAAGGTAATTTTAAAGATTTGCCAACAAATAACCCAGTCAATTGTCTTAGGAAACAAGATTAAAAAAAAAAAAGGTCTCACAATTTTGATACGTGAACAGCCACTCACAGGCATAGGTTGGTGATGTTATGGGTTGGGTTCCAGACAATCGCAATGGAGTATCACAATAAAGCAAGTCACACCATTTTTTTGGTTTCCCAGTGCATGTAAAAGTTATATTTACATTATACTTTAGTCTGTTAGGTATGCAATAGCATTATGTCTAAACAACAACTTACACATCTTAATTTAAAAAATAATATATTGCTAAAAAATGCTAACAATCATCTGAGTCTTCAGTGAATCATAATCTTTTTGCTGGTGGAGAGTCTTGCCTCGATGCTGATGATTGGTGACTTATGAGGGTGGTGGTTGCTGAAGGTTTGGTTAGCTGTGGCAATTTCTTAAGAAAAAATAAAGTTTGCCCACATCAATTACCCTTTCTTTCACAAAAGATTCTCTGATAGCATTTTATTCACAGTAGAACTGCTTTCAAAATTGGAGTCAGTCCTCTCAAACTCTGTTGCTGTTTCAGAAATTAAGTTCATGTATCATTCTAAATTGTCTGTTGTCATTTCAACAACATTTCACAACATCTTTACCAGGAGTAGATTCCTTCTCAATAACCCACATTTTTTGCTCATCCCTAAGAAGCAACTCCTCATCTGTTCCAAGTTTTATCATGAGATTGCAGCAATTCAGTCACATCTTCAGACTCCACTTCTAATTCTAGTTCTCTTGCTGTATTTCCACCACATCTGCAGTTACTTCCTCCACTGAAGTCTTGAACCCTTCAGAGCCATCCGTGGGAATTGGAATCACCTTTCAAATTCCTGCTAATGTTGCTATTTTGACTGCCTCCCATAAATCTCAAATGTTCTTAATGGCATCTAGAATGGTGAAACTTCTGTATTTGAAGCCCACTGTTGAGACTTACTATGTGGAAAAAAAAAGATTCCTTTCGAATTGTTGTCATTCATTGACAGTGCACCTAGTCACCCAAGAACTCTGGTGGAGATATATGTCATGAAGATAGCTTCTCTCTTTAAACCTCATAAACCAACTTCTAGCTTCCGACTTTTCTTTTAGAGCTTCCTCACCTCTCTCAGCCCTCCTAGAATTGAAGAGAGTTAGGACCTTGCTGTGGATCAGGTTTTTGGCTTAAGGGAGTGTTCTGGCTGGTTTCGTCTATCCAGACCACTCAAACTTTCTACATATCAACAATAAGGCTATTTTGCTTTCTTATCATAACATTCGTGTGCTCACTGAAGTAACTGGACTTTAAATTTCCTTCGAGAGCTTTTTCATTGCATCCACAACTTGTCTATAGTGATTGGCTACTAATAATTACTAATCATGTTCTCAAACTTTTTAAACAAGGCCTACTGAGTTGGGACAAGAAACCCTAATAGCTTCTTACTCCATCCCCCATCTTTTCTAGATGCCCTGAGATGTTGGACAAGCTTTTTAACTTCTATAAGCTTCTGTTTCCAGCAGGGAAAGTAAGAGTAACTAAGCGCTTCAAAAGTGCAAGAAAGAGAAGCCAGTTGAAGGCAGTGTGGACTCCTAGTGCACTCTTCTCTTTCTCTTCTGTCTCCCATTGAAGACTTTACCTGTGTTTTCTGTTTTGGCCTTGTGAAATGCTATTTTTTAAAAGGGAAAATACAGTTTCTTTTTAACATTAAGAAAAAAGTATGCTCAAATAGTCTTATTATCCTCAGTATTTCAGCCTTACCTTGAGTATCTCAATATTAATTGTATGTATTTAATTCAAATAAGTTAGGTATTTGGGGCAGTAATGTTTCTGTCTTGGTTTTGTTTTACTGTCTTTATTTTCAGTTTCTCATTTTTTAGTATAATTACCTGTGCTTAGAAAGCCAAAAAGCCAACAGTTAAATAATGGCATTGTGCAGACTGAAGTAGTCAGTGCCATCTGCTTTATACTTTTTCCTTATATACTGCAGTTCCCATCTGTCTGTGCTATCTTTCTCCTTGATGCAATTGAAAGATGAAAACTTTCTTAAAATTCTTGGAACCTATAGTTAGGATGTTCTTTTGAAATTATAGTCAGGCTTTTGTGGGTAAAACGTTGAAATTATCTCAGTGTTAAATAACAAGAATGCTATGTCAACTCTCTAACAAGGAAAGTCAGTAAATCACTGTAACCCAGTATTTCCTTGTGTTTTAAATATCGTTGGAGAGTTGCATAGTTACTATAGCAAACTTTTCTAGCAAATACTAGAGTAGAAATTGTCAGTCCAGAAGGTGAGCATTTTCATCTAGCTGTAAAGTTATCAAAATGATATGCACTAGATTTTATTAGAAGAAAACAACACTGTGGTCCTTAGACCTTCGCAAGAAGGGCACCTGCCCTGGGTTCCACACTTGGAGAGCCCCACGTGACTATCTCCAGTCATAGCCACACCCCTCCCACAAGGTAAGGAGTATTGCAAGACCACGAAGTATCCACCTGGAGCTCATCCTCTTTCTTTCAACTTCACCCTCTAGGTATCTAGAATCATGGAATTCCCTGCCCAAATGACCCCAAATCTGCTTCTATCCAAGGAGTGGCCAGGGCTGTTTATGTGAAAAGCTAGTGCATGAGCTTGAGCCTGTGGGTTAATGTATCCACACCCATTTAAGCCCCTACTCAGAGTCAGACAGCCAAGGATGAGAAGACAATGGGGGCAGGCAGTGGGAGTGCAGGTCTCATTCCTCTGCCATCTCACTGATATTCTGAGGAGTTTAAGAATCCCAAATTTGAACCTAGCCTTCTAGGACCTTGTGAAGCTGTATATTTCAAGATACAGCATAGAACATACTTTGACAGTTATTTGTCTGGCTTATAACTGTTAAATATTTACATGTATATAGTGTGTGGGTCTCTAGTTGTATTCTTACTGTGGGATCTGGAAAGGGTCTGGAGAAAGAAAGAAAGAGATCATTTGCACCTTCATTTCTCTTTGTGCATGGGCCGATGTCCTTTGACCCTTTGGTTAGGACAGTGCTTGTTAGGCCTTCCAGGATAACTTTAGGGTGGACTCTTAGCCATAATCTGGTCCAAACCTGTGCCCTAGCACTAGAGTGAGGTGACCTCAAGTGATACTCCAGGGTCTTTGCATAAAGTGATGTAGTCTAAGCTTATATACTTACTGCTACCATGATAGCAGGTGGAAAATTGAGTGACTGATCTGTGGGGAGCAAAAGGGAGAAGGGAAGTTGGATTCACTTGTGACTAAAATGATTTCTTAGGATTATATGTGAATTTCAGTTTTCCACTAAGCGTTGATTATTAGCTGTTGGCTCTTCACTTTCTAAGATCTAGAGAAAATATTTCTGCACCTACTTGAATATTTTTGGGTTAAAAAAAGAGAGTAACTAGAATAAGAAATATATTATCAGGGTTTATTCCTTTACATCTCTGTAAATACTATTTTGAGAGAGGAAATAAAAAGTTAATATCTTCACATTATTCTGATATGCTATTTATGTTCAAAGAGAATTTACAAGTGAAAATCTTAATTATTTCGGAACTTCTATAATAAATTCTTCTAATTCAAATGGTATTATTTGCTCTGTATACAAACAATATTTTCTGAGCTTGGGATATTAATTTCAGATTCCTCTAGTATTTATAAAAACATTTGGTTCCTTTTATCTATTTGTGTATTAGTACCATAATCCTAATCCTACCATCTTCAACTTTTCACTTGTATTAATCTTCCAGATACCAAAACCTACACCTTTAAGCATAAAAATTTTTATTTTAATCATTTTGTGACAGTTAAAATGTTCTCTAATCATATATATAAAATACATACATACAAACATAGAGACATAAGAATGTCTATCTTCTTGCCTTTGTCAAAGAGATATTCTAAAATTGCTTAATAGTGCTACTGTTGTTAAGCCTTAAAGGCTTGAGCTTCAGGACTTTTCCATTGTGTAAGAAAAGATTTTAGAATATACAGTGGCTCATGCCTGTAATCTCAACACTTTGGGAAGCCAGGGTGGGTGGATTGCTTGAGTCCAGAAGTTCGACACCAGCCTGGGCAACATAGTGAAACTCCATCTCTTAAAAAAAATTTTTTTAAAAAAGACTTTAGAATGTAAACTTATTCATTATCAAATAAAATTAGGGTTTTTTTTTTTAGAGCATAATGGTTTAATATGCTATAATAACAGATGTGAGGAAATAACACTCATTAAGTTCATCTTTCAAGTTACAGAAGTATTTACAGGTCTTGGTCAACAGATATCTCAGGAAATAAAATGGAAAAATTTACCTTAAAATATTGATTAATTTTTTAAATGTATAGGCATTTTAGTGAAGTTGAAGCTTTCTAGAAAACAGAAGCTGAGTATGTGCTTTCTGTTAGTGGTTTAGTATTACTTCTTATTAATTAATCAATAAGAGAAAATGAATCACTTTTTAGGTTTGTACTACAGAAAGTGCCAGTTAATTTCCAAGGAAAATGTTACTCATGATACGAGGCTTTTCTGTTTGATGCTGCCACCAAGCACTCATCTTCAAGTGCCCATTGGGCAACATGTTTACCTCAAGCTACCTATTACAGGTAAGGTGAATAGAGGCTTTGGGACACATTTTCTTCTTTTATAAGCAGTTCAAAATCAGTACTATTCTCTCTAGAAAACAACCATTTAAGTTATTAATAAATGTTTCCAGGCAGCTAGATTTAGTGATAGTCAGAATCTAGGTTTGTGACTGCAACGTGTTCTACATGTTGGAACTATAGCTGTACCATACTGTCATGTGGAACAAAGATATTGCCGGTAGTTTAGACAGATGATTCCACCAGCATTGTAATTTATTACTAACAAAACCCTAAAGGAAAGAGATGAGAGACTGCACAAATAGTCCTCCGTGAAGACAACTACTAGAAGCTCATACTGGTGTCTCTTAGTAGCTACTTAGGGTTGTATCATTTATGAAGTTGAATCTATAAAATTTAAAATGAGTGAATGATTGGAAATGATTTTACTCTATGTGCTACCAGTATCAGAAGCTCTATAAATGTATAAATATGAATTCTTCTTTCTTTCATTTTTATCCTAAATTTACCTCACTTATTTTGAATACCGTTGTTATTGATGTCCAACATTTTCTTTACCTTTTGAAGGTGCGAACAGTAAAATTCTCCTGTCAGCTGTAGTGTTTCCGGCAATTGTCTAAAATGTTACCAGCTGGGTCTTAGTAGATATGATATATTATGATGAAGCACTGTTAAGGTTTTCTGTTTTTCATCACTAATGGCTGGTTTTCTCTTTTTCATCACTAATGCCTGGTTACCTAATTCAAGAGCTAGTATCTTCTCCAGTTATTGCCAGTGCATTTTAATTAATATATGTATTTTGTATACATTAAGGAGCCATACATAAAATTTTTGGTCTTTCAAACATGTGATGATTCTTCTCTTTGGGATTTGGCTACCTAAAATAAAATGAGTTATTTATTTTACTCTTTAAGAAAATAATGTTTTCTTAGAAGTAGCTGGATTAGCATTCTTTTTATTCAGTTACCAAAGTAATATATAATATGTTAAAATATTAAAACAATTTAAAGTATGTAAAGTAAAAAGTGAAATTTCTTCCTTTTTCTCCCCTAAATGATCCCACTGGTCATCAGTAACCATTTTTTAAAATTTGGTGTATAATTAAAATTATAAGGTAAATACTTTTTTTTACATCTCCATGGTAAATTTTTGATGCGGTTTTTGTTGTGGCCCATTACAAAGTTTATTTCCTGATGGAATAGATGGTTGTCTAAACTTATTACTGTATATTTCTATTAAATTAAACTATACATAATAAAAACAGATTGTTTATATTATGGGTACAATATTGATTTGTGAAAATTGTTTCGGCATATATAGGCTTGGGGTATATATACATATATACTATATACATATAAAAAAATCATTAGAATTATATACCCATTAGGTATATAGTTTTAAATATATACTGATGGTATCATAAAATTTGGATGTTTCATCTTCATTAAGAGATTTTTGGATTTTTAGAGTTTAATTTTTTTGCTGTGATTTTTTTTTTTCTAGGTACAGAAATAGTAAAGCCATATACACCTGTATCTGGTTCCTTGCTGTCAGAGTTCAAGGAACCAGTTCTTCCCAACAATAAATACATCTATTTTTTGATAAAAATCTATCACACTGGACTCTTCACACCAGAGCTTGATCGTCTTCAGATTGGTTAGTATTTTTACATTTTTGTAACCTCATTTGTGCTCTAGATTGGATCAGATTGCCCTCTCGTTATCTCCATGTAGGAGTCTGTCAAATATCTTTAACTCAACATCTTCTCTTTGTCCCACCCAGCATGGCCTTCCTCCATATTCCCTGTTTTTATTATTTGCAGCATCACTGTTCATCCTTGATCCAATCTGGAAACTCAAGTCAGCCTTGTTTCCCACTTTCTCTCTCCCAGTCCAGTCAGCCACTAAGTTTTGTTGAGTATACATCTCAATGGCTTTTTCAGCTACCTCTTTGGCCACTGTCTTATAGTAAGCTTTCATCACATCTTTGTTGGCTTCTAACTGTTTTCTCACAATTGACCCTAGCTGCTTTGCAGCTCTGAAACCTCTGATGGGTCCCCATTATCTATACTGCATGACCTACAAAGACATTGATAATCTCTCCAGCTTCAGCTCTTGCTATACAAAAATACTTGTGCTACTCAGAGTTCCACAGATTTGTCATCCTCATTCACAGGTACATGCAGTTGCCACACCCAAGATGCCCATCAACCTTTTCTTTACCTGTCAAGTGCTTTTTAAAAAAGACCCAAACGTGGGCTGGGTGTGGTGGGTCATGCCTGTAATCCCAGCATTTTGGGAGGCTGAGGCAGGCAGATCACTTGAGGTCAGGAGTTTGAGACCAGCCTGGCCAACATGGGGAAACTCCGTTTCTACTAAAAATACAAAAATTAGCCAGGTATGGTGGCGGGCATCTGTAATCCCAACTACTTGGAAGGCTGAGACAGAAGAATCACTTAAACCCGGGAGGCAGAGGTTGCGGTGAGCCAAGATCATGCCACTGTATTCCAGCTTGGGCAACAGAGCGAGATTCTCAAAAAAATAATAATAATAATAAATAAAAAGACCCAAACAGAATATCACTTTATGGAGCTCTCCTCCTCCCCTAAAACCCCCAATAGCAACAGTTTATTCATAGCTCTATTATATTCTATTATATTCTATTATAAGAATAAATATATTCCTCAATTAGAAGACTGAGTTGAAGAGCAGAAATTGTCTTATCTTTGTATTTCCAACACCTGGCATGGCAGTTGGTACATAATAGGCTGTCAGTAAATGTACTTTGTTTTTTTGTTTGTTTGTTTTATTTTTGAGACGGTCTGCCGCCCAGGCTGGAGTGCAGTGGCTTGATCTCAGCTCACTGCAACCTCTGCCTTCTGGGTTCAGTGATTCTTCTGCCTCAGCCTTCCAAGTAGCTGGGATTACAGGCACACACCACCATGTTGACTAAGTAGTAAAGATGAGTTTTCACTATGTTGGCCAGGCTGGTCTTGAACTCCTAACCTTAGGTGATTGGCCCACCTTGGCTTCCCAAAGTGCTGGGATCACAGGTGTGAGCCACT
This sequence comes from Colobus angolensis palliatus, assembly GCF_000951035.1. Lineage (NCBI taxonomy): Eukaryota > Metazoa > Chordata > Mammalia > Primates > Cercopithecidae > Colobus > Colobus angolensis. Next base: position 894,378 of record NW_012116955.1, read on the forward strand.
GTGCCCAGCCAGTAAAGGTACTTTGAAAGAATAGAACTATAATGAGATATATTAAGATTTAAAAACTTCTCTTGCTTCTGTTCCCTTTTGATGTCTCTTGCTCCTTTTTCTGTATTTTCTTTTCACTGCTTTTTACCTAATGGCAAAATGTTCCTCTTTCCAAGGCAGCATTAGCAATATTTTGGGATATCAGTGAAGTGGATTACTGAAATTTGGAAATAAACAAAATTACATTACTTTCTGAAATGTAGTAGATATGATTCTGCTAATTATATCTACTTCACATAAGAGATATGATTAGTCCTCCTTGGTTACGTAAATCAAAATATTATATATGAATTTGAACCTGAAGTATTTTGGAATACCTACAAATCTAGTGAAGGTGACTATCACCTTGTGAAAGAAGGACTGACACATAATTATAATACAATAAGTGGAAACTTAAGGAATGGTATTACAGCCTATTTATGGAGATTTTTGCAAACATAGCAGGGTGAAGAGTTGTCCTAGAGCGTGGAAAGGGAAAGCTCAAAGAACAAGATGAAGTATTATTTCAGCTTCATTTAGGGAGGCTCAACATGGCACAAATATTTGTGTCACTTAGAGAGTTGTACATTAAATGAATGAACCCATGCAATTATCCATCTCTCTTTCCATCCCATGTTCACTAAGCAGCATGATTTTACATGATTAATTTGGCTTTCCATGTGTTCTGATACTGGAAACAAGATATCCCCAGCGGGACATGTAATATTTAGGTCACTAGATAGATGTAATCCCAGCTGTGCCATTCTGGCATGTGTGCTTTAATCTCTTCTGAATTTGATTAGCATCAGTTATCTTACATGAGTCTAATCAATTTTGTTAGCATTGGAAAGACTGGGCTGTGGGTAAAAGTTACCAAGTTAATAATGTCCTCTGAGGCTTCTTTAGTAAACAACCATCTGGCTTTCCCAAGGACAGTCTGATCTTACGGTGTTTTTCAAACTATAACAAGAAGCTTCTATTGTTTTTTGTTTTTTTTTTTTTTGAGATGGAGTTTTGCTCTTGTTGCCCAGGCTGGAGTGCAATGGCGCGATCTCGGCTCACCACAACCTCCGCCTCCTGGGTTCAAGCAATTCTCCTGCCTCAGCCTCCCGAGTAGATGGGATTACAGGCATGTGCCACAATGCCCAGCTAATTTTTTGTGTTTTTAGTAGAGACAGGGTTTCTCCATGTTGGTCAGGCTGGTCTTGAACTCCCGACCTCAGGTGATCCACCTGCCTTGGCCTCCCAAAGTGATGGGATTACAGGCATGAGCCACCATGCCCAGCCCTGTTCTCAAATACTTACTTGATCAACTACTGCAAGATTCTTACTATCCTGCAATGGAAAACAAAGGAAAAATTGTGAGCATCCAAGCATTTTAAAATAGAGTATTTTAAATCATTCAAAAATTATACACGGCTTTATTTTTCATTTTTAAGATTACATTTCAAGTTTCTGAATCTAGTCCTAAAGATAATTTTCTTATATGAATGGTACATGGTGATTATATCAACTGAACTGTAGAAAATGGGCACTGATTTCTCAACTGTGTTGATGCTAGATTGGAAAGTGGCATGCTCCAATTATAGTTGACTGCATTTCTGATCTTGCTTTGTTTTTATGGGAATTAAACTCAGAACAGCCTTTCTTAATTAATAGGTCTTTTCAAAAATTTGGTGGAAGAGAAGTTGGTGTGTTTATCAACATAAGATTTTAGAATACATTTCTATTCAATTTTCTCTCCTACTAATCCTGTTACTATGGTTAATAATCAATATGTAAATAGTGAATATATATTCTTTACTCTGTACCATGTAAGACAGATATATGTGGACTCTGCTTTTGAGGTACTTAAAATTTAGTTTAGCAATCAATCCTTTATTGATAATTTGTGGATAAGTACTTTGCAGTAGTTTGTAAATTTCAGACTTCTGATGGTTTGGGAAAATAGTGGTGGGAAATTATACCATAAAACCTCATTATTAATTTGACTGTAATGATATAATTCAGACATACTTAGGGGTCTAATGAGTATCCTTAAGACTACTTATTTATCTTAAAGACTGATACATAGTCTGCAAGCTAAGTATTTATACTGTTACTCCTCAGTGTTTTAAATTCAGTTACTTTTGGCTTCTTAATTTCCCGGCTGGGTTTTTCGGTTTGTTTGTGTTTTTTTTCTGATTTAGTTTGTATTTCATTGTTTAGGAGATTTTGTTTCTGTAAGCAGTCCTGAGGGCAATTTTAAAATATCCAAGTTCCAAGAATTAGAAGATCTCTTTTTGTTGGCAGCTGGAACAGGCTTCACACCAATGGTTAAAATACTGAATTATGCTTTGACTGATATACCCAGTCTCAGGTATGTAATTTTGTCTCTAATTACTATCCTTTTTGAGGCTGTTATATTAGTATAAGGTATTCTAAGTTGATTACTCACTGGACCTTAATAGACATGTTACCATTTCCTCATTCATCATTTCTTACTCTGCCTCCTCTAATCCTAGGTATTAAGTAGGTTCTTTTATCTCATTTCAATTTTTGATGATTTTTAATTACCTACCGGGCACTAAAACATTCATGCTGGTTCACTTTAGACTTGCTATTTGTGCGTATTTTACATGTAATTAATTAGTTATTTCTGAGTTTTTGTTTTTCTTTTAAGGAAAGTGAAGCTGATGTTCTTCAATAAAACAGAGGATGATATAATTTGGAGAAGCCAGTTGGAGAAATTAGCATTTAAAGATAAAAGGTATTAAACTGATATTAGCTCTGTGTTTAGTTTTTTATACCTGTGTAGTAAGTCTAGGCCTTCACTTGTCTGGTTGGAGCTTTGATTGGCCGGGAAGCTCCTTCAAAGAAAAAAAAAAACCGATAATTCTCTAACTGGAAATCATGTTAAATATTCCTCTTCCCTCAAAGAAACACTGTCTGGCAAGATCTAGGCAACCTTATATATGTGTCACTAAGATGCATGTTGGACTTTAAGATCATGTTATGTGGTTTATACTGAGTTGGGTTTCACTGAAAATGTTCCAGTGTAGCCAGTTTGGTAATGCAAGATTTTTCTTGTTATAATGGGGCTGATAAAATAAAAATTTGGTGAGAATAGATTAAGCAAAATTAAACATGGGATGGGATTTCTAAAGCTTTTTATATGTTAGTATCCTTTGTGACTTTCCAAGAGAGGAATTTTTTTATGCATTGTTTAGCAAAATTCCCTTTACTTTTGTTTGTTTGCATTAACACTTCTTCGCTCTATCACTAGTGATCCTTGGTACCCACTTTGGGAAGTGCTGGTATAGACAATAGAAAAAAGTTCTAGTCAAGCTGAACTCAGTAGTGGAATGGGACAGAAAGGATAACAAAAGTAAAAACTTATTTTATTGGTTAAAGAGCCCAGCCCAGTAAACTAAAATAAGAAGATAATTTAAATGAATATATGCTCCATTTCCCCTAAAAAGATTTGATAGCAGTAGGAAGTTCAGAACAATCTTTTTACAAAAAGTGAATTGAATAAGCTATCATACTTCCTAAAGCATTTCTATAATCATTAAAAGTTATTTCTAAGAATTTTAGGGCTTTATAAATTATACCGAAGATCTGAAGTAAATATATATGTGTATGATAGGATGATATAGATAAAGTTCTAGGCTTTTTGAAAGAGTAAAGCCCTTAGAACTTTGTTAGCTGTCCAGGGGCTCGAGGTTCTTCTAAATATTTTCCGCATATCCATAATAAGAAAATGCTGTGGTCTTTTCCCATTTTTCCCTGCCTGCTGTCTCCCATCATCCTCCACTTTGTCTTTTAATAAATGGCTTTCAGTCTTAAGGATGACACCTGAACGTATTTATCCTTGAAGTATTTATTCTCTACATACTAAAAACATAAACCTAAGAATATTTACTATATTTAAGTAGTTGTGTGGCATTTTAGAGAATTATTTAAAGAAGTTCAAGTTCTTAGTTTTTCAAGTATTTTTTAACACATTTTCAAAGTAGAAAATTGGAAGCGTTTATCAATAAGCCTAAAGACCTAAATTCCAGTTCCCATTCTGCTCCTTACCAGCATGAAATTTTATTCACAAATTATTTACCTGTAGGGGCCTCTTTAACTTCAAAAGAAAATAATGACGTCTTTCCACTTCATAAAGCTATTGTGAGCTTTGGAGAAGATAATGTAAATGCTTTGGAACCTGTGAAGCCCTCTCTCAGACATTTGAATTGTGGTTATAGAGGACCCCTATATACATGTTTGTTTTCTGTCTTCACTCTTAGAGCTTCTGTTTTTTTAAGTAAATGTTTAAAAGAATTTAAACTGGTTGATTCCCAGGCAAGATGGCCAAATAGGAACAGCTCTGGTCTGCAGCTCCCAGTGAGACCAACACAGTAGGCAGGTGATTTCTGCATTTCCAACTGAGGTACCTGGTTCATCTCCCTGGGACTGGTTATACAGTGGGTGCAGCCCACAGAGGGGTGAGCAGAAGCAGGGTGGGCTGTTGCCTCACCCGGGAAGCTCAAGTGGTTGGGGAACTCCCTCCACTAGCCAAAGGAAGCCATGAGGGACTGTGCCATGAGTGACTATTTTATCCAGCCGAGATACTACGCTTTTCCCATAGGCTTCGCAACCTGCAGACCAGGAGATTCCCTTGGGTGCCTACACCACCAGGGTCCTGGGTTTCAAGCACAAACTTGGGCGGCCATTTGGGCAGACACCAAGCTAGCTGCAGGAGTTTTTTTTGTACCCTAGTGGCACCTGGAACCAGAGAAACAGAACCATTCACTTGCCTGGAGAGGAGGCTGAAGCCAGGGAGCCAAGTGGTCTTGCTCAGTGGATCCCACCCAAACGGAGCCCAGCAAGCTAAGATCCACTGGCTTGAAATTCTCACTGCAAGCATAACAGTTTGAAGTCAACGGGGAACACTCGAGCCTGCTGAGAGGAGGGACATCCACCATTACTGACACTTGAGTAGGTGGTTTTCCACTCACAGTGTAAAAAAAGCCACTGGGAAGTTTGGACTAGGTGGAGCCCACCACAGTGCCAAATAACCTGATAGCCAGACCGCCTCTCTAGGTTCCTCCTCTCTGTGCAGGGCATCTCTGAAAGAAAGGCAGCAGTCCCAATCAGAGGCAGAGACTTATAGATAAAACTCCCATCTCCCTGGAACAGAGTGCCTGGGGGAAGGGGCGGCTGTGGGCACAGCTTCAGCAGACTTAAAATGTTCCTGCCTGCTGGCTCTTAAGAGAGCAGTGGATCTCCCATCACAGCACTTGAGCTCTGCTAAGTGACAGACTGTATCCTCAAGTGGGTCCCTTACCCTCGAGCCTCCTGACGGGGAGACACCCCCCAGCAGGGGTCGACAGACACCTCATACAGGAGAGCTCTGGCTGGCATTTGGCGGATGCCCTCTGGAATGAAGCTTCCAGAGGAAGGAACAGGCAGCAGTCTTTGCTATTCTTCAGCCTCTGCTGGTGATACCCAGGAAAACAGGGTCTAGAGTGGACCCCCGGCAAACTCCAGCAGACCTGCAGCAGAGGGGCCTGTTATAAGGTAAACTAACAAACAGAAAGCAATAGCATCAACATCAAGAAAGAAAGGATGACCAAGCCAACACTCCATCCAGAGGTCACCAACAGCAAAGACCAAAGCTGGATAAATCCACGAAGATGAGGAAAAACCTGTGCAAAAAGGCTGAAATTGCCAAAAACCAGAATACCTCTTCTTCTCCAAAGGATCACAACTCCTTGCCAGCGAGGGACCAAAACTGGATGGATAATGAGTTTGACGAATTGACAGAAGTAGGCTTCAGAAGATGGGTAATAACAAACTCCTCTGAGCTAAAGGAGCGTGTTCTAACCCAATGCAAGGAAGCTAAGAACCTTGACAAAAGGTTAGAGGAATATCTAACTACAATAAACAGTTTAAAGAAGAACATAAATGACCTGATGGAACTGAAAAACACAGCATCAGAACGTCGTGAAACGTACACAAGTATCATAGCCGAATCGAGCAAGCAGAAGAAAGGATATCAGAGATTGAAGATCAACTCAGTGAAGTAAAGCAAGAAGACAAGATTAGAGAAAAAATAGTGAAAAGGAATGAACAAAGCCTCCAACAAATATGGGACTACATTTGGTGTACCTGAAAGTGACGGGGAGAATGGAACCAAGTTGGAAAATCACTTCTGGATACTATCCAAGAGAACTTCCCCAACCTAGCAACACAGGCCAACATTCAAATTCAGGAAATAAGAGAACACCACAAAGATACTCCTTGAGAAGGACAGCCCCAAGACACACAATGGTCAGATTCGCCAAGGTTGAAATAAAGGAAGAAATGTTAAGGGCAGCCACAGAGGAAAGGAAAGGCCATCAGAATAACAGGGGATCTCTCTGAAGAAACCCTAGAAGCCAGAAGAGAGTGGGGGCCAATATTCTACATTCTTAAAGAAAAGAGTTTTTAACCCAGAATTTCATATGCAGCCAAATTAAGCTTCATAAGCAAAGGAGAAATAAAATCCTTTAAAGACAAGCAAATGCTGAGGGATTTTGTCACCACCAGGCCTGCCTTACAAGAGCTCCTGAAGGAAGCACTAAATATGGAAAAGAAAAACTGGTACCAGCCACTGCAAAAATGAAGCAGAATGTAAAGACCATCGAAACTATGAAGAAACTGCATCAACTAATGGGCAGAATAACCAGCTAGCATCGTAATGACAAGATCAAATTCACACATAACTGTATTAACCTTAAATGTAAATAAGCTAAATGCCCCAATTAAAAGGCACAGTCTGGCAAATTGGATAAAGAGTCAAGACCCATCGGTGTGCTGTGTTCAGGAGACCCATCTTACATGCCAAGACACACATAGGCTCAAAATAAAGGGATAGAGGAAGATTTACCAAGCCAATGGAAAGCGAAAAAAAAAAAAAAAGAAAGAAAGAAAAAGAAAAAGAAAACAGCAGGGGTTGCAATCCTAGTTTCTGATAAAGTCTTTAAACCAACAAAGACCAAAAAAGACAAGGGCATTACATAATGCTAAAGGGATTAATGCAACAAGAAGAGCTAACTATCCTAAATGTATATGCACCTAATATAGGAGCACCCAGATTCAAAAAGCAAGTTCTTAAAGACTTACAAAGAGACACTTTCACACAATGTGAAATAGTGGGAGACTTTAACACCGTATGTCAATATTAGACAGATCAATGAGACAGAAAATTAATAGGGATATTCAGGACTTGAACTCAGCTCTGGACCAAGTGGATCTAATAGACATCTACAGAACTCGTCACCCCAAATCAACAGAATATACATTCTTCACAGCACCACATAGCACTTATTCTAAAATTGACCACATATTTGGAAATAAAACACTCATCAGCAAATGCAAAGGAACAGAAATCATAACAAACAGTGTCTCAGACCACAGTGCAATCAAATTAGAACTCAGGATTAAGAAGCTCACTCAAAACCACACAACTACATGGATACTGAACAACCTGCTCCTGAATGACTACTGCATAAATAACGAAATTAAGGAAGAAATAAATAAGTTCTTTGAAAGCAATAAAAACAAAGATACAACATGCCAGAATCTCTGGGACACATTTAAAGCAGTATGTAGAGGGAAATTTATAGCACAAAATGCCCACAGGAGAAAGCGAGAAAGATCTAAAATTGACACCCTAACATCGCAATGAGAAGAACTAGAGAAGCAAGAGCAAACAAATTCAAAAGCTAGCAGAAAACAAGAAATAACTAAGATGAGAGAAAAACGGAAGGAAATAGAGACATGAAAAACCCTTCAAAAAATCAATGCATCCAGGAGCTGGTTTTTTGAAAAGATTAACAGAATGGATAAACTGGTATCCATACTAATAAAGAAGAAAAGAGAGAAGAATCAAATAGATACAATAAAAAATGATAAAGGGGAGATCACCACTGATCCCACAGAAATGCAGACTACCAATCAGAGAATACTATAAACAACTCTATGCAAATAAAGTAGAAAATCTAGAAGAAATGGATAAATTCCTGGACACATACACCCTGCTAAGACTAAACCAGGAAGAAGTTGAATCCCTGAATAGACCAGTAACAAGTTCTGAAATTGAGGTAGTAATTAATAGCCTACCAAACAAAAAAGGCTCAGGACCAGACAGATTTAAGGCTGAATTCTACCAGAGGTACAAAGAGGAGCTGGTACCATTCCTTCTGAAACTATTCCAAACAATAGAAAAAGAGGGAATCCTCCCTAACTCATTTTATGAGGCCAGCATCATCCTGATACCAAAACCTGGCAGAGACACAACAAAACAACGAAAAATTCAGACCAATATCCCTGATGAACATCAGTGCAAAAATCCTCAATAAAATACTGGCAAACTGAATCCAGCAGCACATTAAAAAGCTTTTGCACCATGATCAAGTTGGCTTTATCCCTGGGATGCAAGGCTGGTTCAACATACACAAATCAATAAATGTAATGCATCACAAAAACAGAACCAATGACAAAAACCACATGGTGATCTCAATAGATGCAGAAAAGGCCTTCAATAAAATTCAACACCCCTTCATGCTAAAAACACTCAAACTAGGTATTGATGGAACATATCTCAAAATAATAAGAGCCATTTATAACAAACCCACATCCGATATCATGCTGAATGGGCAAAAGCTGGAAACATTCCCTTTGAAAACCAGCACAAGAGAAGGATGCCCCTCTCACCACTCCTATTCAACATAGTATTACAAGTTCTGGCCAGGGCAATCAGGCAAGAGAAAGAAAGAAAGGATATTCAAATAGGAAAAGAGGAAGTCAAATTATCTCTGTTTCCGGATGACACGATTGTATATTTAGAAAACCCCGTCACATCAGCCCAAAAACTCTTTAAGCTGATAAACAACTTCAGCAAAGTCTCAGGATACAAAATCAATGTGCAAAAATTACAAGCATTCCTACACACCAATGATAGAGAGCCAAATCATAAGTGAACTCCCATTCACAAATGCTACAAAGAGAATAAAATATCTAGGAATCCAACTTACAAGAGATGTGAAGGACCTCTTCAAGGAGAACTACAAACCACTACTCAAGGAAATAAGCGAGGACACAAGCAAATGGAAGAACATTCCATGCTGGTGGATAGGAAGAATCAATATCATGAAAGTGGCCATACTGCCCAAAGTAATTTATAGATTTAATGCTATCCCCATCAAGCTACCATTGACTTTCCTCACAGAATTAGAAAAAAACTATTTTGAATCTCATATGGAACCAAAAAAGAGCTCGTATAGCCAAGACAGTCCTAAGCAAAAAGAACAAAGCTGGAGGCATCATGCTACCTGACTTCAAACTATACTACGAAGCCACAGTAACCAAAACAGCATGGTACTGGTACCAAAACGGATATATAGACTAGTGGAACAGAATAGAGGTCTCAGAAATAATGCCCCACATTTACAACCATCTGATCTTCGACAAACCTGACAAACAATAGGGAAAGGATTCCCTATTTAATAAATAGTATTGGGAAAAGTGACTAGCCATATGCACAAAATTGAAACTGGACCCTTCCTTACACCTTATACAAAAATTAAGATGGATTAAAGATTTAAACATAAGATCTAAAACCATAAAAACCCTAGAAGAAAACTTAGGCAATACCATTCAAGACATAGGCATGGGCAAAGACTTCATGACTAAAACACCAAAAGCAGTTGCAACAAAAGCCAAAATTGACAAATGGGATCTCATTAAGAGCTTCTGCATAACAAAAGAAATTTATCATCAGAGTGAACAGGCAGCCTGCAGAATGGGAGAAAAATTTTGCAATCTATCCATCTGACAAAGGCTAATATCCAGAGTCTACAAGGAGCTTAAACAGATTTACCAGAAAAAAAAAAAAATCCCATCAAAAAGTGTGGGTGAAGGATATGAACAGACACTTTTCACACTTCTGTGGTTAAATTATCATTGAATTGTAAATATTAAAAAACAAATTTTGTAGTTAAGAGAAATACACTACTCTCTATATAATTAGGTCCCAGTCTTCTACTCCATCCTTTGTGGAACAAGGAGAAGGATAAGAATTATGGATTCTGAGGCTGACATATGATTGAATATTTTCAGCAAGCGTGCTATGTTTGTCCTCAGAGTTTATCTAGATAATATAATTAGCAAATGGAATTCTTCAAAATAAAATTGTATAATGAAAAGTTATTAATCTCTTGGCCTTGGGCAAATTACTTTATCTGGCTGAGCTTCAGTTTTTCCATCTATAAAACAAACATTAATACCTACACCACAGAATCATTTGGACATGGGAATCAGTGAGTTAGCCTATGTAGGTGCCTAGCCCAGAATTAGTATGTTTGTAGCAGACATTCATTCATTCATTTGTGAAATATGTGTAACATCTATTATGTGCCTGTACACATGGATCCAGCAGTGATAAGATATTGTGTGCTTTTTTTCTCATGCAGCCCAGGGAATGCATCTCTTCATTTTCCCTAATTACTGCCCTCAGAATTGCAAAAATATAGATACTTCATAAATACTTTTTGGAGTATTACTCTTTCTATTTCAATCTCATTTTCATGTCATTAAGTGTGAAATCTGAACAGAAAAAAATGTGTACCCAAATTTTGTCCAAATATGTTATTAAACTTGACTGTTGTAACAATTGGGATTCCATTTACCACCTTCCAAGTCTAGCAAAATCTTATACTTTTTCTCTTATGAAAAATGAGACAAAACATAAGGCAAATATGTGCAGTAGTGGATTTAACTAATTATGTAAACTGAAATCAAACTAAATTCCACTTATCCTTCTCCCAAATATGTGATCAGTGTTCTGAGGCTCAGTTCATTCAGCACACGTTGGCCCACCTCCCATCAGCAGAATGCCCTAGCTCTGTGATGTCTCTGCTTTAGTAGAGTGAGTTTTGAGGGGTGGGACAGGTGGGACAGTTTGACAATGAGGTTGACTTCTAGAAAACATTTTGTGGTATATAAATATAACAGGTATTTTCCTTTTTGTTTCAAATGATTTGTTCTTGGAGACCATTAATCTTTAGTAAAGGTAGTGGTACATTTTTTTATAACAGTATTTGTTGATTTTCCCTTCTCTTTATAAAATACATGTTTATATAGAAAAGGTATAAGAAAAATATCACCCATAATCCTACCACCCAAAGAACAATTAATGTTACGGTCTGTATCTTTCTATTCATATGCATACCTATCTTTTTTTGTGTATTTAAAATAATGTAGTCATACTAACTATAATTTTTATAACTACATTTCTACTTACTGTATTGTGTGTTTTTTACATAAAGAATATTTTCAACAGGTGGTTTTCAACCTTAAGCAACTCTGCCACCCCAGAAACATTTATGTCTGGAGACATTTTTTATTTTCACAACTGGGGGAAGAGGTGTTACTGACACCTAGTCAGTAGAGGCCAGGATTGCTACAAAATATCTTAAAATTCACAGGACAGCCCGCCTACAATGAAGAATTATCCAGCCCAAAGTGCCAGTCCTGCCAGTTAGTAAATCCTGCAATATACCATGATTTTTAATAACTGCATTGTGTTCAGTCATGGGAGCATACCATACTTTATTTAACCAATTCTGTATTATTTGACATAGTGACTAGAAATTGTTCAATACCTCTCTAACTATTCAGGATAAAGATGTATCAGAAGAAGTATTAGGTCAAAGTGTTTTAAGGCTCTTGATACCTATTATACTTTAAGTTCTGGGATACATGTGCAGAACATGCAGGTTTGTTGCATAGGTATACATGTGCCATGGTGGTTTGCAGCACCCACCAACCCATCATCTACATTAGGCATTTCTCCTAATTCTATCCCTACCCCCGCACCCCACAACAGTCCTCAGTGTGGAATGTTCTCCTCCCTGTGTCCATGTGTTCTTATTGTTCAACTCCCACTTATGAGTGAGAACATGGGGTGTTTGGTTTTCTGTTCCTGTCTTAGTTTGCTGAGAATGATGGTTTCCAGCTTCATCCATGTCCCTGCAAAGGACATGAACTCATCCTTTTTTATGGCTGCATAGTATTCCATGGTGTGTATGTGCCACATTTTCTTTATGCAGTCTATCATTGATAGGCATTTGGGTTGGTTCCAAGTCTTCACTATTGTGAATAGTGCTGCGATAAACATACATGTGCATGTGTCTTTATAGTAGAATGATTTATAATCCTTTGGGTATATACCCAGTAATGGGATTGCTAGGTCAAATGGTATTTCTGGTTCTAGATCCTTGAAGAATCGCCACACTGTCTTCCACGGTGGTTGAACTAATTTGCACTCCCACCAGCAGTGTAAAAATATTCCTATTTCTCCACATCCTCTCCAGCATCTGTTACATTTTGACTAATAGCCTCTGAAAAATGAAAGCACTTAGCAGAGAATACTATACCCAGCCTACATTGTCATTGATGATGACATTAACACTGATAGTGTCATTAACAGTGATGTTGTTAGTGTCATTATTTTTACACTAGAGTGGATTGGGAGGTTAGTTGGGGCAAAAGAAGGAGGAGGAAAAAAGGGATTCTAAGCAGCACGGAGATGAGTCACAAAGGAAAGGGGACTGTTTACCCACTTATGTGCACCCACAGAAGATAGAAGGCCGTTTACATCACTTTAAACATTTGTGTGCTCACTATCTGCAAAATGTGCTTGACATTACAAAAAGATAAGAAATCAGTAAGACTACCCTAGTGGTGGTGAAGTTCTAAAGTACACCAGTGACTGTCAAGTCTGTGCCTTGAGAGGAACAAAAAACATACCATAGCTATCTAGTGAAAAGAATTTTATTTCATTTTTGTGAGGGTAGGAATATCAGAGCTTCACGGAAGAAGGGGCTTTTGAGCTGAGCTTTGGGAAATGATTAGCATTTCTTTGAGTGGGAAAATAAATTTGGGTAGTGGGATTACATAAGACATGAGGGCCAGTTTATTCTAGTGTTTTAATAACAGAGTAGAGTCGTTTTTTGGAAATAAATACTGTGAATGAAGGAGAATGATGCAGAATAACTAAAAATAAACCCATTAAACTTTATATCAGTTTTAGAAGGAATCTTCATAGTTATCATTTCTGATCCTTTTTGTTTACAGTTGAGGAAACAAGCTAGGCTAAAATCAGGTGGTGAAAGACCTTGCATGTAATCCATATGTGAAGTAAATATTATATATCAGATAGACACAGGAAGAAGGCACAGTGACACTCTGCGGCTCATCTCCCGGTAGTGCTGACAGGCTCTGTGAAACTATATGTTTTTGTCTTCTGATGTCAGTATTGGGGCTAGCAATATGGCAGTTCCATTTAAGAGAGCAAAAGCTGATGATGCCAGAAGCAGAAGTAAATGAAACAGGATACCTGAAACTGTTTCTTTTTCCCTAACCTCTTATGTACCCAGATAGGCAGCCCACTAATCTGGAACCTTATAGCACTTTTGGCTTCTTCCAGGAGATGTTCCTCAGATGTCGTGTTGCTTGGAATATGTGCTTTGAAATGTTAATGTATTCCCCGGAATGGACTCTATGATTGAATAAATTTGGGAAACAGTGTATGCCTTCTTGAAGATTTACTCTGAACTTAGCGTATTTAAGGCTTTCTGAAATTCTAAGGAAATATATTTAACTTTTTTGAACCCAGTATGTCACAGATTTATTTGATAGTTAGCCTGCTTTCATGGAATAACTGTGAACATCTGGAGGCATACTAGTATTTCCTTTCATTAGATTCATTTTAAAAAATGTTTCTATAATTATATATGTTTTATCTAATTTTGATTCCTAGTTTTGTGAGATTTTTTTCCTGTGAGCACATAGCAATTTTTACTACAGTTGCAGACATTTTCTTTAGCTAGAAAAAAAAAAATAGGAAAAGCTGAAATACTAATCTGTGGGCAGTGAGGAATCACTGAAGCTTTTAAGCAAAAAGATTGCAAAGTTGTATCAGGATTTTTAGGGAAACTAATATGGCAGTGGTATATCAAATAGATTAAGGGCTAAGGCTGTTAATGCAATATTTTAGAGAAGAGATATAAGAACCTGATCTGGAGTTGTGACATTAAAAATGGGAAGGTAAGGGACTGTGTGAGAAATATGAAGGAGGTAAGTTGCTGAAGCTGATTGGCTAGAGGAGGAAGGAATAAGTCATTGGATGATTGCTAATGATTTGGACTAAATGAATACATTTGTATTTCAAGACTTGTCATTTCAAATCACTGTCAGCCTACCTTAAAATAAATTTTTTGACAAGCTTACTTAGACTGATATTTAAGATCGCATAGGCACTCATCAGAAGCAGGTCTGTTCTCTCCCTCTTTCATATTAGTTTGTATTTTATGGGTTAATCTGAATGTATTTTCAGGTAACCTTTTCAAGAGTCCCAACCCCTTTTGGCACTTTTGAAATTATAGAGGAATTTCAGGATGTTTACTGTGTGCCCTCACATGTCTCCAGCATCTCAAAGCTGTAATTACTTTAGACAGTAAGTTGACCTTCATTCAGAAAACCCAGGAGAGAGGATTCCACAGGAATTATCTATATTTTGATATAAAAAAATCTTTCATTAAAGAATTATTGAGTCTTGGGAATGCTCCTGTTCCAGATTAAGCTCTTTTCTCAGCCTATGAAAAGGAGATAAGCAGGATAACAGCCTCTTTACAATATCCTTAAATTGCAGCCATGCTTTCTGTGCACCTTTTCCATTGAGTGCATAAATTATAGTCAAGAGACCATTATGTGAATAAATACAAAATACATGAGAAGTTTATACCATTTATGTAAGGATCTGTATTTATCACCATTAGTAGATACCTGCAGAAAATATATCACCGATTAGGCTTTTTTATAAAGCATCCCAGTGAAGGAAAATTATGACTAGGTACTTATGGCAGACTACAGAAACTTCAGTATTTATTTAGCAGTTTTATTCCAGTTATAGGCTCATTTGAAATAGAGCCACAGGAGAGCATCTTTTATCCTTTAATTTAACAGTACAGTTTCCACATTTTATTCAAATATCTATGTATAATTGGAAATTTAAGACAGTGGTTTTATGGCTGCTTTTGGCCCTTTGATCTGATGAAAGAAAGATTATGATTTTTTTTCCAGAAAAACACACTTATGAATTCGTATACATTTTTATATGTAATTTTATGGATGCCAGCACATGGCTTTGTTCTTTTAAGTACAATTTTTATTTTTAGCCAACATGGCCTCTTTGTAAATACATTTCTTTATTCAAAAGGCATTTTTTGTGTAATTTATTGAGCAAAGCCTGGATACAGTATTGAACAAGACAGACAAGGACCTTGCCATCATGAAGCAGTAAGCAAATATCACATCCTGAGGTTATTTAAAATTATCTTAGTTTTAAATGCTTGGAAGGTAAAAATAGCGAATATCTTTGGGGAGGCTATTTTGTGGATTAGCCTTTGGGGAGGCTATAGAGTGGATTAGCGTTGCTGCTGATACTAAATGGGAAGCTTGAAGATAAGAAATAAAACATATTTCTGTAGATGTTTTTAATACAAAATCAAAGAATATTAGAAATGTAAGAGATGACTCATTTCCCAACCTCATTCCACAAATGGACAAGACCTAGAGGCTGGAGTCTGTGTGGAGAGCTGAGGCTGGTTCTCTCGCCCCCTGCTGCTGCTCTTATTTGGTCTCTTATTTGGTCTGTGCTGCTTGTGCCAGGCTCCTTAGTTCTTGGGAAACTTAATCCAGCTAAGGCACAGCGATGTGAGGGCAGCTGTACCAGCCATACCTTGTTTCTGTTTTCATATTTACTTCCTTTGTGCCCTCACAAGAGAAACTGTTCACTTCAGCTTTTTCATGTGGTTTAAATTAATGTATCATGAATTCCTGCTACTCAGTTACTCACTGGAACATGTAGAACTGCTTTCGATTTGATGCTGTTGAAATGGTAAGAATTAGTTTTGTTTGCCAAAACAGAGTAGGCAGAGCAGGTACAACATAGAATTTTGAATTTACTGTGGCTTTTCACCAGCAATTTGTATAAAAGATTACTAAGCCCATGGGAAGAAATGGTCTGTTGTTACATTGTGAGACTTTATTTTAATCCTGTAGTCTTTTGCTTTCATCTGTTTCATTTCGTAGTATGTGGGTACCTCCTGTGTGTTAGGGATACAGTGATAGCCAAAGCAGACATGGTCCCTGTTCTCATGGAGTTTAGCGTCTATTGGAGAAGGTAGACAAAACAGCTTAGTGACAACATATTTAAAATCTGAAGTAAATGGCTATGAAGAAAAGGAAAAAGAAAACATTGCTACAACACATGAAACAAAGGACCTCAGCCTTGTGGAGGTGACACACTTCCCTGTGGATTCCCTGATGCTTGAGCTGAAAACTGAAGAATGGGAGTGGTAATCTCATTACAGAAAGAAGAAAGAGAACAGGCAGTGTTATGGCAGTGAAGGCTAAGAGGTAAACAGAGTTAGAGCCAGGACTTGGTGATGAATTGGATATGGAGGGTGAGATAGAGAGAGGTTCCCAGGCTAGGTGATGAATTGGATATGGAGGGTGAGATGGAGGTTCCCAGGATAAATCCCAGGTTTCTGGCTTGTAAAACCAAGCAGACTGTGGTGCCAGTTACAGAGATGATGAGGTTGAGGTTGAAGTTGAGGGCCTTTGAGACAGTGACAGTAAAAAGTCAAATAGGCTTCTTAATCAAACTGGTTGTAAGGGTCTGGAAATCACTGGAGAGGTTTGAGCCAGAGATTAAAATACATGTGTCACTGGTAATTGCTATTTACTGTGATTTATACCAGCATATTATTATTGTTTATTTTGGGTTCGGGGGTAAATGTGCAGATTTGTTTCAAGGATATGTTGTGTGATGCTGAAATTTGGATTTCTGTTGATCCTGTCACCTAGACAGTGAACATAGTACACACTAGGAGGTTTTTCAGCCCTTGCCCCTTTCCCTACACCTCCCTCCTTTTGGAGTCCCCAGTGTCTATTCTTATCTTTATGTTCTTGTATACACAGGGTTTAGCTCCACTTATAAGTGAGAACATGCAGTATTTGTTCTTTTTTTTCAATACCAGTAAATTATTAATAGAAATGTGGAGTTCTCTGAGATCCCTTGTAATCTCTGTTTCATTTATATATTTATTTTTAATTAATTTCTTTTTTAAGAGACAGGTTCTTGCTCTGTCGCCCAAGCTGGTGCAATCATAGCTCACTGGATCAAACGATCCTCCTGCCTCAGCTTCCCAAATAGGTAGGACCATAGGCACATACCACCACACCTGGCTAAGTTTAAACAGTTTTTTGATTTTGTTTTTTTGGGGGGTTTCTGTTTTTTTGTTTATTTTTTGTAGAAACTAGGTCTCACTGTGTTGCCCAGGCTGATCTCAAACTCTTGTTCTCAAACAAGCCTCCCGCCGTGGCCTCCCAACATGTAATACTAGGATTACAGGTGTGAGCTACCATGCTTGGTTAATTAGTTCAACTTAAAAAAAATGCTAAATTACATTCTTTAATGTATAGGAAAAGCTAATCCTTAGTAAATATAGATTTACGTATATGTTTTTGTTAAATCTTATAATTTTTTTCAGTGTTTTTCTAGAAAGTGTATCAATATATATTAAATTATTCTTTAGGGGAGAAATATTGAACTTGAAACATGTTAATAATATGTTTAAAATAATAAACTTTAAAAAAATGTTTTTCTTTTCCCTAGACTGGATGTTGAATTTGTTCTCTCAGCACCTATTTCTGAATGGAATGGCAAACAGGGACGTATTTCACCAGCTCTTCTTTCTGAATTTTTGAAAAGAAATTTGGACAAATCCAAAGTTCTCATCTGCATTTGTGGACCAGTGCCATTTACAGAACAAGGAGTAAGGTGAGTAGCAGTGTAGTAGGAAACAGACTGCCCAATACTGAAATGAAGATCTTTCATGACAAGCATCTCTCAGTTCTTCCTATTTATATGAACCTGCACTTTAATAATCTTACAGTTTTAGAAAATAACAAAGTCTTTAAATCTTCATATAGTTTGAGTTGGAGGCTAGGATTATGCATATTGTCAGATAAAACACAAAAGTAAGTTACAGCTAGCAATCAGTGTTCTCTGCTAATGGCTGCCAGTATGGATACACTCACAAGATTGGTGTCACAATCTTATTTGGGACATTAGGCCCAACCTCTTCTTCCATCAAAGCTTTATAATATATAGTAATTAATAAGGAATGTTCATCTCATTGTAGATTTTGATCTTCATTCTCTGTAACTGAGTGAAAGTTAGTAAATAATATATGTGGTCAAAAGCCAAGCAGCAAGACAAAAAGGGGAGACTAGAACACAAATAAGGCAAGATTAATAGTTGAAGCCTGGATCATGAAAAAGCAGTGGTAGTGGCGATCCTGTTTGAAATTCACTTTGATGTGATTTAGCTTTAAAATGGCACTTTAAAATATTTGGTTAAAGATAGCCCCTGTTGGATTTCTAGATGATTTTAAAATACAGCTGTTTTAAGTGCCCTATTCTTATTTAGTAGGTGACTAAGCCTAACGTTTCTAGATGTTGGCGAAAAGAGTCAAACTCTCTAAAATCTCTGAAGAGATTTTTTCTGAACCAAATATGAGTGACCATGACCTGTGAGCTCTCAGGTGGTCCTGAGAACGTGTGCCCAAGATGGTCAGGGCACAGCTTGGTTTGATACATTTTAGGGAGGCATGAGACATCAATCAAATATATTTAAGAAATACATTGATTGGTCCAGAAAGGCGGAACAACTCAAATCTGGGTTGCCAGGGAGCACGAGTTTCCAGGCTATAGGTAAATTTAAACATTTTCTGGTTGACAATTGGTTGAGTTTGTCTAAAGACCTGAGATCCATAGAAAGGGAATGTTCAGGTTAAGATAAAAGATTGTGGAGACCAAGGTTCTTTGGAAGTCTTACAGTGGCTGCCCTTAGAGATAATAGATGACAGTGTTTCCTATTCAGACCTTTAAAAGGTGCTAGACTCTAGTTAACTTCTTCAGGATTGGACTGCCTGGAAGAAAAAGATCTAGCTATTTTGACAGGATTCTTTACAGATGCAGATTTTCCCCCATAAAGGACAGATTTGCAGGGCCATTTCAAGATACGGCAAAGAAACTTGTTTTGGGGTAAAATGTTTTTATTTTCTTCCTTGTCTCGTAATGTTATGCCAGAGTCAGGTTGGAAAGTAAGTCATGATATACAGGGTTAAATAAAACACATCTGATGAGAATTTATAGTTTGTAGGACATGACTTCCTAGACCCCTTAGATAGGAATTTGGGCAAGATAAAAAAAAAAAATCAGAGTTTAGTCCTCATAGATAATCTTATATCTTGCTTTTTTATTTAAAATTTTAATTATAGAAAAGATTGACCCCCCAATCAATAAATAAAGGCATTAAAAACTTTTTTTCTTCCATGTTGAATTTAAAATGTATTTTATTTTTAATTAAATATATTTCTGTATTTTAATGCTTTAAGAAAAATGTTCTTTTAGTTAAACTCTCAACTTAAAAAGATTTTTCGAGTTTCTATGTAAACTTTTGCTCTTTTAAAGCTCTAGGGAAACTATTAAAATTACAATGAAGACTAACATTATAGTTTGAATATAAAACTTTTTTTTAGGAAAAAAGGTTAAGAGCTGTACTGTCTTCTACTGTATTGCTTCTGCTATTTTAGAAATAGTGAGTACTTTATAGATTGCAGTATAATAATACTTTTAAATAATTAGAATCATTTTTGCATTTTTAAAATTGACCATAAACTTGGGGAGGCCAAGGCAGTTGGATCACCTGAGGTCAGGAGTTCGAGACCAGCCTGGCCAACATGGTGAAACCCTGTCTCTACTAAAAATACAAAAATTAGCTGGGCATGGTGGTGGGCGCCTGTAATCCCAGCTACTTGGGAAGCTGAGGCAGGAGGATCGCTCGAACCTAGGAGGTGGAGGTTGCAGTGAGCCGAGATCATGCCATTGCACTCCAGCCTGGGTACCAAGAGCGAAACTCCATCTCAAAAAAAAAAATTGACCAGAACCTATATAGCTTTCTTTTCTCAGTTTTACCTCTGAGCCAGTCTTTCAGTGCTGTGCTAACTGGCTTACCCAGAGTTGCTCAGGAGTATTTATTAATCATTACATATGGATTCCTGCTATTACTCACTCCTGAACATACTACATAGAGTTGCATTTTGAGATGTAACTTGATTCAAATCAGTACTTAAAATTCATAGTAGCTACCCTTGTAACTTTCAGTTAGGACTCGTTTCTTTGGTTTCCTTATCCTCATCATCTTAATGGATGTGGTATATTTTTCTTGATTGGCAATTATATGGGTTTCTTATTATAGTTTTTGCTGTTTTGAAAAATGAGTCTTTCTTGTAATGTCCACTCCTAGAGTTCTCCAAAGTTAATCTCATGTCTGCTACATAGATTATATTATAAATATAGCCATCCCAGACATACTCTCCATATTTGGTGAACATTTGTCAATTTGTATGGTATGATAACAGAGAAAGACTCAGAAACCTATTTTTTAAAAAATAGAGATAAGCAGCTTATCATTACTTGGCCAATAATGGTTCTTTATCCACTAAATATGTACTTTATTACAGAGATTAGTAAAACAATCTCTCCTTTCAAGGACCACACTATCTAGTGGTAGAAACAAATGCACATACTGATAACTAAAGTATGACTCAGAACACCATAAATATCTTACTAGAGATAAAATCAAGATGTTATGGGAATTCTGGGAGAGATGGGTTACTTTTACGTAGCGATGTGTGTGTTAGAGAGACAGGAGCTGCATGGTCAAAAATGTCATGTGCACTGCATGTGGACTAAAATCTAGCAGTCAAGAGAGATGGAGAAGGGGATAGTACAGGCAGAGAGAACTAGCAGATGCGTTAGGGGTCCAGATTTATACAAAAGCCTAGACTGATTTGGCTTGGGTGAAGCTGCTTGCCTGGCAGAACAGGATAGAATGGTAGCATGGGCCCAGACACTGAGAGACTTTACTGCTGCACTGTGTTGGCCTCAACTCCTGTGCCCTCCTGGCCCTTTGTGTGAGTATGTATATCCCCTCTGGGAGCTGCCAGCTGGAGTTTAAATCCCAGGTTTACCACTTACAGGCATCTTACAATCATTTGCTGGGTGTCCTAGGGCAGTTCTTAACCTTTCTATGTTTTAGTGCACTTGTCTGTAAAAATGAATAAATAATAATACATAAGTATGTGAAGTGCCTAGCAAAGTGACTACATGTAATAGAGTAATTGGTAAAAAAGTAGTTATTGTACTATTTTCCTAGTTGAATAATATGCAGTAGGGGGGGAATGAAGATAGAATAGTAGGGGAATCAATTCCTTTCTTTGAAAACTGGTGAATAAAGGGGAAAAAAATCAAACATTTATGCTCCCTTTGCTATATGAGCCATACTACTGAATAACCACATAATAAATCAGCAGACATTTTTCTTGATAGGATTCCTCAGCTGATTAATGAATAAAGAATGATAGAAGTAGAATATCACCAATTGCAGTGCTTAATTCACTAATGGATCTATACATACATCATAATGGTACCTAGCATCCAAAAAGAGAGGCAACCATTTATTACATGCCTCCAGATAGAGGAACATTACCTATGAAATAGTCTTGTCAAAAAGATTTGAACCTGTGTCTGATCAAGCCTCTAGATCCATTTATTAAGTTATGGAAAATATGAGGACGTAGATACATGTTATTAAGCAATACCACAGGGATGTAGAGAAATGGAGGTTTTAGGAGACTCAACAAATAAAAATCTGATTTTTGTCAACAAATAAATTGCAGGATGGAGTGGGGATCTGGGGGATCTTATAGATCAAAAGATGCCTGAAAGACTTATCAGCCAATCATAATAAGTAAATTTTAATTGGGTCTTGATTGAAACTATTTTTTAAAATTATGGCATTTATGATATAGTTGAAAATTTGAGCACTGCTTAGATATTTCATGATATTTAGGAGTTACTAATCACTAATTTTTTAAGAAGTGATAGTTCTTTTTATTAAACAAAACTTCATAGTAAATGGGGAGAATGAAAAAGTATCATGATTATGGTGGTAAGCCGCTCTTATTCCTTCATTTTAAAATATTTTCCCTTAGAAACATGTGCTTTTTGTTTGTTTTTCAGGTTGCTGCAGGATCTCAACTTTTCCAAAAATGAGATCCATAGTTTTACAGCATAATGAAGAGCTGTCATTGTCCTTTATTCAACTAGTTTATCTAAATTTGTGATTGCTTAGGGTTTTTTAAGAGAACATTTTTGTACATAATAAAAGGTTAACTAGAATCCAGGCTTCAGTTTCTTAAATGAAATCAAATGTTCCTTCTGTATAGGTAACTTCTTGGCTTTCTTTTGTACCATAACTTATTTTACTACTGATAGTTGACCTGGACAGTTAATCATGGCAACAAATACATACAGGATTCTTTGTTATGAATCACAGATTTCCTTGCCATTTAAATTATATCACTGGTCTACAATAAGCACTTGTGTTTTATGATATGGTAAAGTAAATGATCACTTCGATCATATTTCTATGCTGTAAAATGTCTTATAAGCAATACAGATTAAATTTTACATTGCACTGTTAACTCAGGAAATGATCATTTATGTCCTTGTTATTAATATTAAAACATAGAATGTTACAAGTTATTAACTTATCCAAACATTTTTGTGTGTGTGTATGGCACTGATGCAGAATAGAATAAAATTATACTTAAGTTCTTTTTAATCCTTGTGATAGAAATGTGGTTGAATGCAACAATATTGGGCCAGCATCTTAAGAGGAATTTTAAAAGACAGCAATAAAATATATTAGAGACATGACACACATGCGCCTTTGGACTAGGTGTGTTAACAGAGCTTGAGAGAGGGAACCTTGACAGCTGTTTTTATTCTTAGCCAAAAACAAAGACGTTAGGAAAGAGAGTGAAAGTATAGCATCTAGTTCCACAGCCTAAAATTTTATTTGGTGCTTTGGAATGGGTTGAATTTTAATTCTTTTTTAGTCCATCTAAATCAGCTGGAAAAATGAGGAACATTCTGTCCTGAATGGTTCTTCCCCTGGTTGGCTGCTTTCTCCACAGCTGGTGGTTCAGCAGGGAGCCCTCTTAGGTTCTTGTGTGTGGGCACCTTATTTTCTCTCTCTGCTGCTTTGTGCAACTGTCAAATACTTTCACAGATTCAGATCAGCAAAGGGTATCAAGAATAGTCATTGTGAGCTTTTCATGAGGAAACTGTTCAATGCATAGGTAGCTCTTGTATAAGCTAACTAGGATTTTTCAGTCTTAGTACAACTACAATGTTTTCACAGAAATAGGGGATTGAAAGAATCTCCAATTTCTCTGTAAATGATTTTGTAAATAGCTAAATTCTTACTGAATGAATAATATACCCAAGAGGAACACAATATTAATATTCCCCAAATTACAGACACCAGCTTGTGAAGCTTCCTATGTGCACGTGGCTGGTTTGAACACTATCACTTTTCCCTGTGCCTTTGTCTTCTGTAGCCATTTCCACCATCATCATTATTCACAAAGACAGGAATCTAGCTGTCCTGGACTGGCAGTGTTCCCTGGTAGCTAACACGAACTTTTTCTAGCTTCATGCCTTCCCACTACTTATTTTTTTTCCATCTAAGGGTGAGGTGATTTGGCTCTGTGTCCTCACCCAAATCTCATCTCAAATTGTAATTCCCACATGTCGAGGGAGGGTCCTGGTGGGAGGTGATTGGATCATGGGAGTGATTGCCCCCATGCTGTTCTCGTGATGGTGAGTTCTTATGAGATCTGATGGTTTAAAAGTGTGGCACTTCCTCCCCACCTCCTGCTGTCTTATGAAGAAGGTCCTTGCTTCTTTGCTTTCTACCGTAATTGTACATTTCCTGAGGCCTCTCCTGCCATGTAGAACTGTGAGTCAGTTAAACCTCTTTTCTTCATAAACTACCCAGTCTCAGGTAGTTCTTTATAGCAGTGTGAAAATGGACTAATACAAAAAGAGACCATATACCACTTTTTTAAGTTCATTTGCGATGTATCAAATCTAACTTAGCCAACATCTTTCTCATCTTTTCTAAGCCTCTTCATTTTTCTCTCTCCAGTCCCAAGCAACAGAATCTCCTCTCTATTAATTGCTATATGTAACACTTCCTCATTCCTCCTTTTATGTTTTATATTTTAAAACAAATCCATAAGTATCTCCTGGGTAATCTCCACTGACATGATTTTATCAACTTACATGTTAATTCCCAAATGGGAGTGACTAATTTGAGAATCAGCAGAGTTTCAGTTTTCAATATCCATTTACCTCCTCCTTACCACCCCACCATCCACCTAGTAAGCCATTCTTGAACTATTAGGAATCAACATAAATGTCCCCCTCTCCAGTCTGACTCTTCCATACCAGCTAACCCTGTCCTATCATCCCTCAGCTGAATTAACACAGTAGCTTGATAATTCATCTTCATGCTGCAGTCCTGATCTCCTAAAATTCATTCTCCATTGTAGGGTATTCTAGAAGGACTTGGAGGAAAAAATCCCCTAAGTAGAGCCTCAATCTTTCAATTAATGCAACCAAATACTGAGGAGCACAGATAGAAGTATAGTTTATCACTGTTATTCCCAAGCAAATAACTCAAAGACTCCTACATCACATATTTGCAATGAAGAAAAAGAATTATGCTCAAAGTCACATTTGCTTGCAAATTCTGCTTTTTAAAAAAAAAAAAAAAAAGGTTTACATATTAATTTTCTATTACTGCTAGATCAAATTACTACAAACTTAGTAGCTTAAAACAACACCCATTTATTATCTCACAGTTCCATGGCACAGAAATCTAGGCACAGTATGGTTCAACTGGGTCCCCTGCTTAAAGCCTCACAAGGCTGAGATCAGATTGTCAACTGAGCTGGGCTCTTAGCTAGAGGCTGTCAGGGGAAGTCCCTAGATAAGAGTTCTTTCAACTTCATTTAGGTTGATGGTAGATTTCAGTTCAGTTCCTTGCAGTTGTAGGACTGAGTTCCCCATTTCCTTGCTGGCTGTTAGCTGTGGGGTAGTCTTTGTTTCTAGAATCTGCCCACATTCCTTCTCATACTTTCTGTGTTGCCCTCTTCAGCATTAGTAGATGAATCTCATGCTTTCAATCTCTCTGAATTCCCCTGTGGGCCTCTTCAGCATTGGTAGATGAATCTCATGTTTTCAGTCTCTCTGAATTCCCCTTCTGCCATATCTTTCTTGCTCTAGCGAGAGTTCACTGCTTTTAAGATCTCATGTGGTTAGATTGGACCTGTACTAAAAATACAAAATTATCCAGTCATGGTGGCATATGCCTGTAATCCCTGCTACTTGGGAGGCTGAGGCAAGATAAATTGCCTGAACCTAGGAGGCGGAGGTTGCAGTGAGCCAAGATTGCACCATTGCACTCCCGCCTGGGCAACAAGAGCAAAACTACATCTTAAAAAATAAAACAAATAAAAAGGATTCTAGATGAAGTGGTAAATAGTGAAGATAGGTTAAGAATATCCAACATATGAATAATAGTGGTCCTTGAAGACAAAAATCAAAGGAAAAGAATACTAAAAACTCTACTTAATGAAAAATCCTGAAATTAACAAAAAAAAATTGAAATTAATGTTGAAAGAGCACCAGAGAGTATTCATCCAAAAAGACCAACATTAATATAAATTTTAGTAAAATTACTGAGCCATAAAAAGCAAATGCCTTTAGTTATCTAAACAAAAACTACTCAAAAAGGGAAAGAAAATTAGATAATCACCAGACTTTTCAACAGCATTGCCTTATGCCTTAAGAAAGTGTTATACCACATTTGATATCCTGATGGAAAAAAATGTGAGCCAAGGATTTTACACCCAACAAAACTTAATTGTGAATATAAAGGCATAAACCAGTATAGAATGCGAAAACTTGGGAAATAATTGTTTTCCAAAGCCTTTCCTAAGGAGTCTACAAAAGAACAAGCTTTAAACAACCAGAAAGACTAGAGAGTCATCAATAAAAGGATTGGTGGAGAACATTAAGCTTGTAGAACTAAAACAAAATGAGGGTTAAAAAAGAAAGAGTATAGGTATATGCTAAACTATTTCAGTAGTTTTAGCAGTGGTTGTATTAGTATTGTTATTCTGAAGATGTGAAATAATGTAAACACATAATAAAAAATGTCATCTAGTCTTCAGTCTCTCTGTATTTTCCATTTAAATATTTCTGAGGGTGAAGTGGATTAAAATTAGCTCTGCTGATCAAACTATTATTAAGCTTTGAGAAGAATTTTCACTAAGTTAAACTCCCAGAGAACTGGGCTATGAGATGGAATCAAAGGTTCACAATACTACCTCCCTCATGGTTTAGTCAGACCACACAAGATCTTTCCTATTTTTTTTTTTTCTTAGAGTTTCACCCTTTCTGCCCAGGCTGGAGTGCAATGGCATAATCTCGGTTCACTGCAACCTCCGCCTCCTGGGTTCAAGTGATTCTCCTGCCTCAGTCTCCTGAGTAGCTGGGATTACAGGCATGCGCCATGATGTCCAGCTAATTTTATATTTTAGTAGAGACAGGATTTCACCATGTTGGCCAAGCTGGTCTTGAACTTCTGGGCCTCAGGTGATCCGTCCACTTCAGCTTCCCAAAGTGCTGAGATTATGGGCATGAGCCACCATGCCAGGCCACAAGATCTTGCCAAAGGAGAAAATGGCTATTTCACTCTTCTTTGTAAGACTGATTTTTTTAAGGCAATCATAGTTTCTGTCGTATCCACCAGTACTTCACTCTACACCTAAAGATTGTTAACTCCCCAAAATAATTGTATATAAACCAGGTGGAAGACTATCAGAAGCAACATGAGTCCTGGAAGGTATAGTTTCCTTAAGTAAAGTTCTATGAGGGGAAACAGGAACAAGAGGGTTATTAGCAGTTTATGCTAAGGGTTTATAACATTCATGCTTTCAGGGTTTTTTTAGAATGTGAGAAAACCAGGCTTGAGAAAATCATATCTTAGATAATCCATGCTAGGGAAAAAACAAGTAAACACTGGGAATTTAATTACGAGTTGTACACATGACCCATCTAGGTATACATCTGAGAAGGAATTAGAACAGCACCCAAACAGGCAAAGAATAGGGCCAAAGACAATTTATATGCCTCTCTGTTGAGAAGATCAGGGCGAGGTTACTCCTCACTCAAAACTGAGCAAATTTTAAAAATCCAAAATAGGATTTATTCTAGCATAATACAAACATATAAGGAAAGGAGGAATATCATTCCAAGGATCCTAGAGGAAGAGCAAAACTGTTCTCATTGGTTTTAATTTGCACTTGTCTGATGTCTAACTAAGTTGAACATGTTAACACATGCTCATTGGCTATTGGTATATTGTCTTCTGTAGGATATCTGTTTAATATTTTGCCCATTTTTAATTGGGTTGTTTTTATATTGAGTTGTAAGCTTTATGTATTCTGGATACAAGACCTTGGTCAGATATGTTTTGTGAACATTTTATTCGAATTTGTGATCAATCTTACATGCATTTTTGCAGTTGTTACTGCTTAATTCAAGAATAAGCTTAGAGAAATGTGTCAATTTAAGTTTGACCCAAAAAAAATGTAAAATAAGTAATAGTACGTGCAGCAACTGTGAAGTTGATGTGTGAATAACTGAAACAAGGAAGAACTCCAATGGCAGAGTGGGGAGAACTTTTGGAGCAGATAGACCTGAAAGGTAAGCAATTAATGACAAACAGGGCCGTGATGAGACACCTTCAAGTTTGGTCCAATAATATACACATTAAATCATGCAAGTCATAATTCTAGCCATGAAGGTAAAGAACATACAGACATTGCATAAGCTTGGCTAGGTTAGGAGAAACAAACCACTTACGTGTTGTAGTACATTTTGTTCATTGCTTTATAAACCAAAAAGTATCTGAGACAGGTCTCAATCAGTTTATAAGTTTATTTTGCCAAGGTTAAGGACATGCCCAGAAGAAAAAAAAAACAAAGTCACAGAAACAGTCTGTGGTCTGTGCCTTTCTCCAAAGATGAATTTAAAAGCTTAAATATTTAAAGGGGGAAAGTGGGCTGCAGGGGAAAAAGGAGAGGGATAGTAATCCCCATGTTGCAAGAGAAAAGGAACAGGTAGGGGAATAGTCAATTATGTATTCATCTCATGCTCAGAAAATCAGCTCTTTACCTAAGATAAGGTGAACACAGAGCAGCTATTTGGAGATATTTATCCTTTTATATGTAGCTATTTGCTTAGGAACAAAAGGAAAAATAGCATCTTGCATGACACAGCTTTCAGCTTTATTTTTTCCTTTTGGCATAGTGAATTGGGGTCCAAGTTTTTCTTTTCCTTTCACATTTATCCCCCTTTTCATTTTAAAATCTTTCAGAGAAGGCATTTTAAAAGAACTGATTCTCTGGTCTTGGCTTTTGCCTGATCTTTTATGACTAGGACAGTTTATTCCTAGATGGATAGGTCCCATGTTGTTAGGCAAGCTCATTGTTAGTAGGTTGTGAAATCCCACATCCCATGAAGTAGAATTAGGGGGAGTAAGGGAGAAAGAGAACAGAGAAAAAAGGAGGAAATGAGAAACAAAAAAGGGAGAACAATCCTAGAAAACTGATATAGGCATATTACCCTGAAGTTCATATATCAGTAGGCAGGTATGAAAATTGTTTATGTATATAAATATGTTGCTGTTATTTTCCATTGAAGTTTAAGTTGTCTAGCTTCAGTTCACAGGGCTTTAAGAAAAGTGCAGCTTAATTTTTTTATCTGTGCCCAACAGATACCTGAATGAATTGGGTTAATTCCTCCCTTTTTGAGGTCCCAAGAAAACTTGGGGTTCCTGGACCTGTCAGAAAGTGACATTCCTTACTTACCAGAAGTTAGAACCCTATAAAGGACAAGGTATGAGGCCAGCTTTTCCAAGGGGCTTTTATCAGTTCCATAAGTCAGCTTCATTTTCTCAAGACCATCTGAAACTATGTCATTCCAGTCAAAATCTCCATAAAATAACCATGTGTCCCATTGTGTCTGGTTATGAAATAAATTCTTATTGAACTTATGCAAATAACTATATTGCCATAAGTTAAGAATACTCACAAATAGTTTCCAAATGTTTGAGGAATTAGGTAGAAAGAAATTATGTTTTAAATCTTTCTTAGAGTATAGTTTACTCAATTTTTAAAAGCTATAAATAGCTTAAAAGAAGAGAAAGTTTTCTTGACTCTGACAAAACAAAAAGAATCAGCAAATGTTTTAAACAAGTTATAAAATAGTATTTCAGTATTCTATTCAGTTCTGTTCTGCTTGATATTGGATCAGTAAACTTCTTGAATACATTCAGCTCTCCATAAAAGTTCTGGAAGTTTTTCACTATTCCAATGGCACAATTTCTTTTTTTATCTTTTTTTTTTTAAAGACAGAATTTCACTTTTGTTGCCCAGATGGGAGTGCAATGGCATGATCTCAGCTCACTGCAACCTCCGCCTCCTGGGTTCAAGTGATTCTCCTGCCTCAGCCTCCTTAGTAGCTGGGATTACAGGCGCCCACCACCATGCATGGCTAATTTTTTGTACGTTTAGTAGAGACAAGGTTTCACCATGTTGGCCAGGCTGGTCTTGAACTCCTAACCTCAGGTGATCCACCTGCCTTGGCCTCCCAAAGTGCTGGGATTACAGGCATGACCCACCATTCCTGGCCCAATGGCACAATTTCTAAATTTATCAGAAACCTATATTTAAGAATACTCCTTAAATACACCTTTTCATATCTGGCAATACTTACTGTATGATTTTATTACACCAAGTAAGCCAAATATGTCTCTTTTGGACTTCAGGGGACCTAATATCAAAAAAGTAATGAGGTCAAAAAGATTGAATTTAGAATTTGATTTTGGAATGTTTTTCAAAAAACAAAAGTTTAAAACACTTGATATCACAAAATAGGATCACAGGTCATTGTAAAATAAGTCATTCATTTAGCCAAAGTGATCATTGAAAGATTTGGAAAAAAAAAAAAAAAAAAGAAGCAAAAACTTTTAGAGAGAAGAGACTTACTTTCCCAAATTATAAGCTATAAGAAGGACAGCATGAGGCCAAGTAAATCTGCCTGTCAAATCTTATTAAAAAATTTATGAAACTTTAATCATCTTGACCATAATATATAATTTCTATAAACATTTTTATAACCTTTGTTTTTTATTAAAAAGTCAGTTGTCAGTTAATGCTCCAAGAAAACCCTGTTAATCTGACACAGGTGCCCAGATGCTGATCTTTCATCAGTGTGCCTTTGATATTAATGTTTAATTCATAGAGAAACTCTGAACTAACGTTATCTCTCAAAATTGGCCCTTACAATCTCACATACCCACCACTTCTGTGATAGTCCCTGGGCCTAGAGGGGTTGAATAGTTTTCATTTATGGCACTGTGTCTCACAAATGTACTTTATTTGATTGTCATCTTCTCTCAAGTCTGAAGATGATAATTTAATGGCTGTCACTATTTAAGATTTAGCAGGACTTGGTGTCCTTTTTAGATCTGGGAGTCAAAACCGTATAACTTAACAGCATGAGGACTTTAAAAGCAATACAGAAAGTTATATGGATGTAATAAACTTATTTTTTAATCTCAATTTTCTAGGCAAATAAAAAATTTACTAACAATGACATAGGAATTATTTCAATAAAACATAAAATCTGTTAGGTTGGTTACCAAAAGGAAAAAAAAAAAAAAGAACTTCTGCAGTGTGATTGCTTTTAATTATGGGGAGTCCATTTGGAAAATCTGCAAGTCAAAATGAATGAAGATGGTACTTGAATTAGTTAGACATAGGAAGAGTGTATCCTGGGTCATAAGTGAAAGTTTTTGATTTCATCAAGTCAAGAGCCCAGAATGTTATGTTAGAAGAAAACATTTCCTTTAGAACTTTAAGATAAAATGTTTTTAGCATCAGGCCACAACATCAGTTAGAACCTAAGGAAAAAATGTTACAGGAGCTGATCAAAGAGTTGAAGAAGAAAGTTATTATCTCAGGCCTTCTCAAAGGGTAAACAAAGCTAAACACAATGAGATGCAATAAAAGTTTAACTTTTGGGTTTAAAAAATTAAAATCTCTTGTAATTTTATTAAAAATAAATCAGTACCTTTTAATATCTTTTATTAAAAGTAAATCAATTTCATTTTAATTATAGCCAACTTGATCACATAGGTTTTTTTCATAAATTCTGTTTTTACAAACCCTATTACAATTTACACAAACCATTTATGACATGCTTGGACTTCCTATATTATCCTAAGCATTCTTTTTTCTTAAATAACCAGGCATTTTATTTTAGGGCAAAAAAATTATAATATGAAATTGTTTCTCATATAAAATTATATTCCTTTTAATATTCCTTATCAAAAATACCTCTGTACAACTTTCTTGACATCTCTCTTAATGATTCCTTTTACATTGTTTTATAAATAATCTTTAAATAACCTTTGAAGTAGACAAAAATTATTTTTTAATAAGATGTTATTTTTTAGAAAAATGTTTTCCTATAATTTTTAAAAAATATTGGAAATTACCCATTTGATTAATATTTATTGTTAATTTAACTTCAGATTTTAAATTATATGTTTTTTGTAAGCATTTATTCCATTATACTTACCTAATCAATTAATTTCTTAATAGTTTACCTAGGTTCGTTATGAAAACTATGATAATCATCATTTAAAGTTATTTCCCTTATCCATTTTTGTAGCCTATGGATTTCAAGTGTTTACCTAAGTAAGAATCTTAAGGTTAAATAAATGGGTGGTGGAGGAGTTGCCAGTAATTCAAGATTTAACTGTTTTAGTTAAACCAATTGAAACCAGCCTTGTTGTCTGGGGTGTCACCCAAAGTTCTTGGTCTCATGTCTGAGGAAATCAAAGACCCGGACACTCCAAAGGTGAAGTTAGAGCAGAATTTTAATAAGCAAAAGGAAGAAAGCTCTCTGGTACCAAGAGGGGTCCTAGAAAAATGGGTTGCCATTTTACGGTGAAATGCAAAGGTTTTTATAGACAAACTGGTGGGGAGGTGTGTTTCATTTATGTAGTGCACAAAAAAAAAAAAAGTCAGGACTAGGTGTATCATTTGCATAAGGCACAAATTTCTGACAGTCTTCACCCCAACCTTTCTAGTGCACATGTGGGCTCCTTAGCCTGAGTTACTCCATGTTGTTTATCTCTTCCTACTGTGTATGTTTGAAAAAAAAAAAAGAGAGAGTCATAACCCTCCGTGGTGGATGTGCCTGGTCCAGGGTTGCTCTTCTTATCAGGGCTGTTGCAGGCACTCCCCCTGTGCAAGCCTCCTTGTCTAGAGTATTTCAAAGAAGGGAGAGGAATGTGCTCTACTGGGGCTCAATATGTATCAGCAGAACTTGCGGATCACACACGAGGTCCCATTCTGTATTAGAACTTGCCTGCCTTATCTGTGTTTGCAGCCTGATCTCTCAGGCTGCTCTTTGCTAAAAGAGAAATGACTTATTGGGCCGCTTTTTGTTAGAAGAGAAGCTGCTTTTTGTTAGAAGGGAACTCTACTAAGGACTCTCGTCCTAACTATCTGCCTAGTTGATTTCTTTCTCTCTTCTCTCACAGTAATATTAAATTTCTTATTTATCATAAAATTACACAGGTTAAAATTCTCTTTTGGGCTGCATTTACAGCTTTATAACTCGTGCCAAATCTTGACACCTCATAATATTTAGCAGAGATAAATAGAACACTTCCTAGCCAATAAATCTAAATAATAATGTAGGATGACAATTCTGAAGACATTTCTAATTTGATTTTACCAATAACTTTAAAGCCAGCTTCTTTATTAGCAATGTACTTATGTCGTGTGAACTTGCAAAGCATTTTGGCTCATTTACTTAATTCCTGAGTAGTCCTTTATTTCTAATCCAGTTTGCTACCTTGTGGCCACAACACATAACAAAACACATGTATGTACACCTTAACTCACCTAAACATGCATACACATATGTACAGATAAACACATCTAAGCACATATACATACTCATACAAATAAAGATCCTATAGCTTTTACTTCAGAACTCTACCCATGAGATATTAATACAGACTTACCAGTTTACCACAAAATGGCTGGATGCAAATAGTGGTTTTTGTCTCAACACCAGTAGAAAGGGCCTTTAAATTGGAAAAAAAAGTACCTTTTCTTAAGCAAAAATCACATCCTCATTTTTTTTTACAAACTTCACCAAAACCACATCTTATTCTCCTACTGTTCTAACTCTCAGTAACCCTAATTCCCAGGGAAAACATAGGATTACTTAATTTAACATAACATGACCTTAAGATTTTAAATTGCTGGAGAAACTTTTGAGACTAAATTAACCAAATTAATCTTACCAAAGATTACTAAAGTCATGTGAACTGAAGCGCCTCTGAGCTAGCTTCTATTAGTCTGACAAATGTTTACTTTTCTTTAAGCCAACTAATTAAATGTCTTTCATATAATTGGTACTGAAATATTATTTTCATATGACACATATGAACATATAGACATAACAGACTCAGAGGCAGATCTTACAGGTTTATAATTTTTCATTTGCCTGTATTCAAAAATTTTCTCTTCCCTACTTTAGACTATTAACTTCTTCATTATCTGTTCCATGTCCTAAATAATTGTTAACTAGGTAACTCTAAATTTGCATCTCCAAAGATGTGAATTAGGTGAAACAAGGTAGAAGATGTATTAGGTGAAACAAGGCGCAGAATTAGATGTAAACAAAGACCAGTTTCGTTATGTAAACTTTAAGCTATTGTCTTACCCCTAGTTAAAGTTCCTAATGGCTTAGGTGCAGAGACAGAGATGCCCTTACAAAATGGAAATTTCCTTTAAAGATACAAATTTCCATTACAAAGAATTGTATTAAAGTGATTTGGTTTGATAGGTGGTATTTCCAACTTAGCTACTTAATTAGATTACTAGCCTTTAAGAAATGGGTGAATAAAATATGCAGGATTTTCTTATCTAAACATTAAAAACAGAAAGAGTAGTTGTCCCCTATAGTAATGACCATTTCCTGTAAACTACCCTCAGCCACCCCTAACATTGTAGCTCTCATACGGCATTATACACACCAAAGGCAAATACTTTCACAGTACAAGGTGATCTCTGGTACTCCCAAAAGACAAAAATACCAGGTTATGCAATACAAGAAAGAAGAGCTTTAGACCTGAGAAGAATCAGCACATGACTCTTGAAACTCCACAGTGAAAGCAAAACAGCTCAAAAAGGGGTGATTGGCACCTTAATTCTGAGTTCCTCCAGGGCTCTGAGTCATTAGAAATCTTCTCTATTTTTTTTCACTTGGTACTGAAGATGGCAAAAGGAGATGTTAGATATGAGTTCTAAATTTCTTTTCAAATAATCAATATGTCAGTATGTTCAATTATTTGCCTTCAACTTTTAAACTTAACTTCCTCCTAAAGCAATCTTTTTCGATTACCTGCTCCACTCTGACTCATTTCAATCACCTGCTCCATCCTGACTCATTACGTTTACCTGCTCCACCCTGACTCATTCTGATTACCTGCTACCTGTTCCACCCTGACTCATTCTCTACCCTGCAGAACCATTTTTCCCGCCAAACCACTAACCCCTGTCACTCTCTTTAAATTAGTCAATTGGAATTAGTTTATCCTGTGCAGTCTAACCCTAGCCAATAGGGGAATGACACAGCAGCAGGGGCCACGTGCATCAGGGATAAGAACCCCTTCCCCTCCCCTGTCCAAGTGTGCCTCACCATTGCTTCATCTGTAAGGGCACACTCTTCTATAGGAGTACCTTGTCTTGCTGAGAATTAAAAAGAAAATGTTATATTCGAGTGCTATTTCTTTTGTGGCACCAAAACTTTATTTATAACAACAAATACAGTAGAAGATAAGTAAATGAGAGGGCAATTTTTAAAGAAAGGAAGTGAACAGAGAAACCGCATGCCTCTTTTTTTTTTTTTTTTTTTTTTTTTGCAGCTGCATGGAATTTTAGTGAATCCAGAGGCCTTGTTCCCCATAATTTGGAATTCTCATTCAAATATGACCAAGTCAGGTAGAGTTAATCAAATCTGATGGAAGAAGACCAAAATAACAAAACAAATATGATTACTGAGGACTTTTAATGATAAGGAGAAATTAAGACCAGTTACTTGTTAATCTTAACTTTCAGTCACTAAAGAGAATTTTCAAGACAAAACTCCATTTGAGCTACTTACCTAGGAATGAGCGCAGGTTGAACACGGCTCTCTGCCTATGAAGCAGGAAAAAATTCAAACTCGCTTTCTCTGTTGGAAGGAAGCAGAAACTCCAGAAAGGAGTTGCTGGCCCTCCATCATCATGGAAACAGGAAAACTAACCTTCCTTATTGGAAGTGAGTAAAACTCCAGGAAAGGAATTATAAAGCAAAATGAACCTTAGACCTCAGCCAAATTTGGGGAGAAGAATGATTCTCTGAAGGGACCTCCCAGACCTCAGCAAATTGTATTATGGTTTGAGCAATAAAGATAGGCCAAGCTGGTACCAAGCAAGGATAGATTTGTCAAAGATCAGGCCACCTCGTCTGTTCCACTGGCCAGCGGTTTATAAACCAAAGAATATCCGAGACAGGTCTCAATCAATTCAGAAGTTTATTTTGCCAAGGTTAAAGACATGCCTGGAAGAAAATAACATGGACCCACAGGAACAGTCTGTGGTCTGAGTCTTTCTCCAAAGATAAATTTGAGGGCTTCAATATTTAAGGGAAAATGTAGGCTGGAGGGGAGAGAGATAGGGTATAGTAATCCCCAAGTTGTAGGAGAAAAGGAGCAGGTACAGGAATAGTCAATTATGTATTCATCTCATGCTCAATAAATTGGCACTTTACGTAAGATAAGCAACCTCTGGAGATATTTAACTTTTTATCTCCAGCTATCTGCTTAGGAACAAAAGGAAAGGCAGCTTCTTGCATGACTCTGTTTTCAGCTTCATTTGTTCCTTTTGGCATAATGAATTGGGATCCCAAGTTATTTTTCTTTCACAGCTTTATATCAACTGGGAACTTGGAAGTAAAGCTAAAAATGTGTTGGCAACTTTCTTTTTCAAATTCAGAGTTTATGTTCTGACACAGGATTTTCTGATTAGCCCTCTTAGGCCATGGTGATTGGAACAGCAAGGGGACTGTTTTTAGTCACAGTCAGCCTGTGTAGATGTCCTTAAAATAAGCAAGAAAAGTAGACGGAGATGAAATTGGAGAGAGAGAGAGAGAGAGAGGGAGAGAGAGAGAATACTGCATTACAATTCTATTTCCTCATTTAAAACATGCTGAGAAAAGCAGTTATTTGTGCTCTGCAGTTGCTCTTTAAACATGTGTGAAGGA
Organism: Colobus angolensis palliatus; assembly: GCF_000951035.1. Taxonomy (NCBI): domain Eukaryota; kingdom Metazoa; phylum Chordata; class Mammalia; order Primates; family Cercopithecidae; genus Colobus; species Colobus angolensis. The sequence goes on from NW_012116955.1 coordinate 930,929, forward strand.
AAAGCCTGAAATTTTTAGTAAAATACATCCAAGTGTTTGTTATGCTGAGGTTTTCCACATTCTGAGCAAGTTATTTTATTTATACAATAATTGTCACAGGCAATTCTCAGAATAGCCACCTACTTGAAAAAAATCACAGAAAATCATTACACAACATCTAGGTTTTGTTACATTTCATATATTTTGTGGTATTTTTAAATATACATACTTGTCATATTTTAAAATATTGAATTTATTATTCTAAACTGAGGTGGAAATTCTGCACAATAAACCGTTAGGAGAAAGTACGCTCTCCCTCAACTAGTTAGGAAATGGCAAAGGAAACCAAAGACAGGGTTTCCTGCACTCAAGGTAGTTTCAGGAAGAGTACAGATTCAAAAGTACTATGAGAAAGTGCCACCTGTGCACTCAGTAATGAAACCCTGGAGCTCTGTCCTATTGTGCCAGAATGACTCTCTCAGATAATTACCAGTTCTCTCAAGCCCCAATATACAAGCTTGGGCCGCAGAGGAAGGCCTTACATTTGTTCAAGAGGTGTTCTGTGAGATGTAGAGCAACATTTTTGGAGGTGTGTTCACACCTAAATATTCTATTTTTTGTTCTCTTGGCCAATAATAATGGCTCATGTTTCTATAGTGCTTTTCTTTTTTTAATTTTTAATTTTTATGGGTACATAGTAGGTATATATGTTTTTGAGATATATGGAATATTTTGATACAGGCATACAATATGTAATCATCCCCTCAGGGTAAATGGAATATTTGTCACTTCCAACATTTATCCTTTGTGTTACAAACCATTTAATTACACTCATTTTTAAATGTACAATTATTATTGACTGTAGTAACCCTGTTGTGCTTTAAAACACTAGGTCTTATTCATTGTTTTCTACTTTTTTGTATCCATTAACCATCCTCACTTCCTTCCAATCTTCTCACTACCCTTCCCAACCTGTAGTAACCATCCTTGTCTCTATCTCCAGGAGTCAATTGTTTTAATTTTTAGCTCTCACAAATAAGTGAGAACATGCAAAGTTTGTCTTTCTGTGTCTAGCTTATTTCACTTAACATAATAACCTCCAGTTCCATCTATGTTATTGCAAATGACAGGGTCTTCTTTTCTTGTGGCTGAATAGTACTCCATCATGTACATGTACCACATTTTCTTTTCCATTTGTCTGCTGATGGACACTTAAGTTGGTTTCAAATCTTAGCTATTGAAAATAGTGCTTTAATAAACATGGGAGTGCAGATATCTCTTTAATATCCCGATTTCATTTCTTTAGGGTATTACCCAACAGTGGGATTGTTGGATCATATGGTAGCTCTATCTTTAGTTGTGTGAGGAACCTCTAAACTATTTTCTAGTGGTTGTAGTTATTTACATTCCCACCAATTACCAATGTGGTAATTTACATTCCCAATGTGCAAGGGTTCCCTTTTGTCCATGTCTTCAACAGCATTCGTTATCATCTATCTTTTGGATAAAAGCCATTTTAACTGAGGTGAGATGATATCTCACTGCAGCTTTGATTTGCATTTCTCTGATGACCTGTGATGTTGAGCACCATTTCATATAACTGTTTGCTATTAGCATGTTGTCTTTTGAAAAACATCTATTCAAGTATTTTGCCTATTATTAGATTCTTTTTCTATTGAGTTGTTTGTGCTTGTTATATATTCTGGTTTTTACTCCCTTGTCAAATGGGCAATTTGCAAATATTTTCTCCCATTGTGTGGGTTGTCTCTTTATTGTTTCCATCACTGTGCAGAAGTTTTTTAACTTGATGTGATTCCATTTATTCATTTTTGCTTTTGTTGTCTGTGCTTGTGGGCATTACCTAAGAAAATTTTTCCCCAGATCAATGTCCTGGAGATTTTCTCCAGTGTTTTCTTGTAGGAGTTTCTTTGTATAAGGTTTTATATTTAAATCTTTAATCCATTTTATTTTTGTATATGGCAAGAGATAAGTGTTTACTTTCATTCTTCCACATATGGATATCTAGTTTCCCCAGTACCATTTATTGAGACTGTCCTTTCCCCAATGTATGTTTTTGGAGCCTTTGTCAAAAATGAGTTCACTGAAGATGTATAGATTTGTTTTAGCATTATCTATTCTGTTTCATTGGTTTATGTGTCTGTTTTTATACCAGTACCATGCTGTTTTGGTTACTATAGCTCTGTAGTATAATTTGAAGCAGTAATGTGATTCCTATAGTTTTGTTCTTTTTGCTCAGAATAGCTTTGGCTATCCTGGATCTTTTGTGGTTCCTTAAAAATGTTCAGATTGTTTATTTTCTTTTGTGAAGAATGTCATTGGTATTTTGATAAAGATTGCATTGAATCTCTAGATTGGTTTGGGTAGTATGGACATTTAAGTATAATTGGTTCTTCCAATCTATTAACATGGAATCTCTCTCCATTTTTGTGTGTGTCCTCTTCAATTTCTTTCACCTGTGTTTTATAATTTTTATTGTGGAAATATTTCACTTGTTTGGTTAAATTAGTTCCTAGATATTTAATTTTCTTTGTAGCTATTGTAAAAAAAAAAAAAAACTGATTAAGATTGGATAGATTTGTCTGTAAAGTTTTATTGAAGATTGGGGTTGACATTAATAGTACACTAATGCAAGGGTGAAATTTGGCTCTCTGTCTTGAACAAGATTTTCATCTAATATTAAAGGATAATGAAAGATTTTTGCCTGCCTTTTAAATAAACTACAGGAAAAAGAAAGGAAAGACAAGAGACAGATTGGAAAGCTAAATGTTCCTCTACCAATAAATAAAGGTTATTGCCTTTTTGAAATTTTTGAGTCATTATTTTGGCAAAATAAATGACTTATGGTGACCTGGAATTCTATTTTATAATATCAAGTGTTTGAAATCTTTAACATATTTGATAGGTTTCCCAAAATCAAATTTCAGCTTCAAAATTGTCTTTCTTTTCCAACCTCTAACTTTGGGATGCTATAGAGGGCCCCTGAAGCATCCAAAAGAGAGGTAAACAGGATTATTTGACATGTTAAGTTACGTGGGAAGTATTGTCAAAATAAAAATTAATGCTTAATTTTCTTCAGGTTATATTTTAGTGAATGTTAATATATGTTCCAAAATTGTATGAGATTCCTAAAATTCTAATGTGACTATATATATGCTATCAATCATAATTACAGTTATCGTATTAGTCCATTTTCATGCTGCTGATAAAGACATACCTGAGACTGAGCAATTTACAAAAGAAAGAGGTTTCATTGGACTTACAGCTCCACATGGCCTAGGGACACCTCACAATCATGGTAGAAGGCAAGAAAGAGCAAGTCCTGTCTTACATGGATGGCAGCAGGCAAACGGAGAATGAGGAAGATGCAAAAGCGGAAACCCCGGATAAAACCATCAGATCTTGTGAGATTTATTCACTACCATGACAACAGTATAGGGGACACCACCCCCATTACTCAATTATCTCCCACTGGTACCCTCCCACAACACATGGGTATTATCAGAGTACAATTCAAGATGAGATTGCGGTGGGGACACAGAGCCAAACCATATCACGTATTATGTCAGTTATTGTAGATCACAGAAATAACCAAATTCCCATGTCAATTGTGTCTTTATGACTGTTTAAAGTCATTTCCACAGTTAATTGCTTAATTCTGATGCAGCTTCTGAAAACTTTGCAAGCACTCAAAATCCTAGAATATAATATCTTTTAGGAAGTTTATGAAAGGATGGAAAGGACCCTGAAAAGCACTCTTGAATACAGGTAAGAATTCCTAGAACTTTAATGAAAAGACTGACTGGTTTATAAAACTACTAACCTAAGTAGAACAAAAATTAATTGAATACCAAGAAAATACTTTGCCAGATTTTCATGCTCAATCAACCAATACTGAAATTGTTTGGATATACAATTTGAATGAACTCCATGGTCTCAGTCACGTTACCTATGATAACCCATTAGTTCTCAGTGCTATGCACCTAAATTGGATAAACAACTGGTATTCAAGAGAACATAAGTCCAACATTAAGCATGGACTCATGGAGAACCAGGAGGGCTGCCTTGTCCTTTCTGAGTCCTCAAAACTTTTATTACTAAAAGTTCTGCATTTTGTGACTCATCATGGAAAAGACAAAATGATCCAAATTAAATATATATTGGTGTGGTGATTTCTAAATTGCTAAAATAGTTTATGACCAATGTTTGGTTTGTTAAACCCATATTCCTTGGAAGACAAAGCTTTAGGTACATTTGGCAACTTGATGGGCCATTCAGACATTTATAGAGGGATTTTGTTCAGTTGTCATTTTCAATGCATGTTTTCTGGTTGTATAACAGCTTTCCCATGCAAGAGGGATGACATTATAACAGTAGATTATTATACCACCATGTATTTTCACCAGGTAAAGAAAGCATTTCATGGTTTACTTACTGAGGACCATCAACCCCTTCATAATTTAGAACCTGAAGATCAGATCTTCTGAGAACATCAGAGAAAGACTGCCCTTGGCATCCACACTGCAGCAAAACTTCAGGACCTTGAATCTTGGGCTCATAATTTCACAACTGAGAAGGGTTCATCCACACTCTTGGAACTATGTCCATTGGAACCCTTAAGGTAAAGCTAACCAGGGAAGTTTCTCCCCAGAAGAAGATTGCATCCTTGATATGAACAGCTTTTTCCCAAGATCATGGATCAAGACTTCTCTACTATCATGAGACTCTTATCTTTGAGTATTTTTCCCTTGCTTAGGCCTCTGTGAACAAGAGAAGTGAAAAGGGGGTTTGTTGTGTGCACTCATTGTGTATACTTTATTTGTGAAGGCTTTTGAAGCCAGCTTTTATACATGGATGAGCTTATACCTTGATAGATGGAAGATGAGGCCCAATGAAGGTGAGAAATTTTAAAGACACATATGTGGCCTCATAATCAGTCAGAAACAACACATTGGTTCACTCTTCTTAACCCACATCATGGGTTAAAGAGAACATTGCCAGGAGGCCTTCACTCTTCTAGAAGGGCATTATTTATCTAGTCCTTTTCCCCCATTGTTTGAAGCAAAAGAGACAATGATTAGAAATGTATCCCTCATGATAAGCTCTATGGCAGATTCTACTGTAAAGGCTATGGTTGCAAAGCAGACTTTAAATTATCTTTTGAGAGTTATGCTAAATAATAGAATTGCTCTAGAGTACTTACTGGCTAAACAGAGAAGTATCTGTGCAGCTGCTGGCACTTGGGGCCTATGGAGAAATACATCACACCAGCTATTAAAGAGATGCAGTTGTAGGGGATTAACGAAGAGACAGCTTAGTTAAGCAGGCAGAATATTTATCTAGCTTATTCTTTTATCATTTAATTTTAGGTGGTTTGGTTTATGGGGATCTTGGGAAATTCTTTGTGTTATGCTCCTAATATTCATAATAGTAGTCTCTCTGGTATGCTGTATTCTCTCAAAAGATTGAAATGTTTGCATTCAGCCATCTCTAGAATGTCAAATGGTGTCTCCAACTGGAATGACAAGAGCTGAAAGAAATGTGTGACCATGAGGGCACTGTAACCTATGAATGACATGCTGAGACCAGAAACCCAAAATGATGGTAACTAAGAGTGACACAAAAGCCTTAATTTTTGGTCACACTCTCACCTAAGTGAGAACCTGATGAAAAAGGGGGAATTTTTTAACAAAATTATGGGAGGCTATTGTTTTCGACTGAACTCATGCACAAGGCCCCAACAGAGTCAACTAAACCAAAATGGAGTCACTCATACTACCTGTGACATAAGCAAACTAAGACTTTAAGGAAACACACGGATCTTAGAACAGACCAGGTTTTGGGTTTTTTTCTCCTGTTTCTCCTTTTTTTTTTTTTTTTTTTGTTTGTTTGTTTTTTAACAGAGGAAAAAAAACTCAAACCTGGTCTCTTCTAGGATCTAGGTGTTCCACCATAGGGTACAAGGTCCCTCCTTGTCCTAGAGAAGATCTAGAACACATTTCTAGGAAAGAATGTATAAGCCAGCCTTATACATGGATAAACTTATACTTTGATAGATGGAAGATGAGGCCAAATGAAGGTGAGAAACACATATCTATGACATTCCAGCATAAGAATCTAAGGTATAATTCCTACATGACAGGAATCTGCTCCATTAACAGTTGGCAGATCTCACTTGTAAAATTGTTTCAGCACTCTTCCCCGAACCCATGGGCAGAGTTTTAAAAATTCCTTATAGATTATCTTTAATATTTTTAAGTCTATTTTGTTCTGTGATTTTTTTCTTTGAATCATTTTTGCTAGCATGTTGCCTAGAAAATGGTTTATTTTATCTAATTTTCTAATTTACTGGCAAAAAAATTGTTCAAATTATTTTCTTATTTTTGATATTCTTTCTATATCTGCAGTTAAAGCCATTTTTTATTTCTACTGTTTACCTGCTCTCTCTCTCTCTCCTCTCATTCATCAGTGTTTTCAAAGTTTTAGTTATTAGCATTTTTTAAATGAGTCTCTGGTTTTGTCAATTCTCTCTAATGTACTTCTGTCTTCAATATCATTACTTTTGCTCTTACCTTTATTATCTATGAAATGCAGCTGCTTTGCTGTGACTCCTTTTATTCCTGGGATTAGGGAGCAGAGCTTCAGAGGAGGAAGAACAGAGTGTACTATTTTTGAAATGAAGTTGAGCCAAGAAAAATTGAGGCTGGCATTTCCTCTGAGAAGTGCTAGACTCAAGTTATTCTTTAAAGGAAACATTTAGAAACCCTTCTTTGGAGCTTTTGGAGAGCCCTACAAGGTATGTTCCAAGGGAATATTTTCAGAGAATGTTAATGTTGTTTTTATTTCATAACAAATTTCTATGTAACCTTAGAGTAAAGAGGAAAAGGATCTTCTATTTTCTTAAAAATACTGTGATTCACTGCAGAGCTCATAAATGCTAAATCACAGCATGGCAGGCAAGTGAAAAGAAAATAAGAAAGCAATGACTATCTACCTAATTTATTTCCAAGTCATAGTCCATGGGCTGACTTCTTTTAGCATCTGGCACTTTGCCAAGCTGGTGAACCTCTACCGACACGTAGTCAAAACCCACAGATAATACGGATTTCCTTTTCTCCAGCATTGGCAAGCACCTAAGTGATATGGAAGTATTTGAAAGAGCTTGTTTATATATATCTGTATTGTCACCCATCAATTTGATCTCTTTGATGTCTTAGAATTTCTGATGTCTTCTGAGTCTACTCTGGGGTGATAGTTCCATCCTTCAGTGTAATTTAATTTTTTACGTTAATGAAAAAGTTCTTAGTTTAATTAGGCATGCAAATAAATACACATTTATTATTTAATATTTATTTTAATGCAGCAATTATGGTGCATCATAATAAATGCTACGTCAGAAATATGCAAAAAGTGAGGTAGAGACAGAATCCTTCACTCCATATTAAGGAATCATAACAGGATTCCTGGAGGAGGCACTGAAGCTTAAGTTATAAAGGTTAGCTTTACCTTCAGGCAAGGTTATCTGAAAGCTCTTTCAGACTGGTAAATGGGTGTATTAATCTGTTCTCATGCTGCTATAAGGGCATACCTGAGACTGGGTAATTTATAAGGGAAAGAGATTTAATTGACTCACAATTCCACATGGCTGAGGAGGCCTCAGGAAACTTACAACCATGGCAGAAGGCACGTCCTCACAGGGTGGCAGGAGAGAGAATGAGTGTCGAGTAAAGGGGGAGGCCCCTTATAAAACCATCGTATCTTGTGAGAACTCACTATCACAAGAATAGCACAGGAAGAACTTCCACCATGATTCAGTTATCTCCACCTGGTCCTGCCTTTGACAATGGGGATTATTACAATTCAAGGTAAAATTTAGGTGGAGACACAGAGCCAAACCATATCAAAGGGTAAGAGGAGTTAAGGCCGTAGGAGTGAAGGGATTGGTGGAGCTCTATAAAGGCAGTAAGGCCAGGTACATGGAGGACCCAGTGTTCCCATCTGCTAAAATGCTCCAGTCATGAGAAAGGAGGCAGGAGAGGAAAGGAAGGGTAAGTAGCACAGCATAACTTTTCTGAATTGGAATAGCTGGTCGTGCCTTCTGGCACAGAAGATGCATATCAAACTCTCAGATCTCACCTAGAGAAAACAGTTCTGCCTCACTCAACCAGAGTCACTCCAAGTATGAGCCATCTGCTCTCATCTCACCTGACTGGCTTGCCCTGTCTCAAATGACTGATGTCAAGGTAAGAACTCTTCCCATCTATAAAAACTATCTTCCCATCTAAACTGTGCCATTTGCTGATCTTTTCTCCTACCTCATCATTTCTAGAACAAGTGAGTCAGACCAGGGTGGTTAGGGATGGAGGCTTCAGCTGATCTAGTCAGGATAAAGCCAGGCATCAGGTCATGAAAGCCAGAGGAAGGCCATGCTGGCTCACCACTAGGCTGATCCCACAATGTGCTCAGGGCAGCAAAGCTGGGGCCATGAGCATCCTATTGAAAGAACGTTCTATTTCAAAAATAGCTTCAAAGCTATTGTCCTAGGAAATACAAGAATGTTGTGTTATAATTCCTTACGTTTGCATTAGTTTATATAAAGATCTTAATCTGGCCCTAGTTGAAAGGTTGGTGTATTGGGACCAGGCCCCTCATTTAAAGTGCTTCTGGGGCAGAAGGGCTGGAGTGAGAAGTCCATGGGGGACCTGATCTCAAGAATAACTGAGATCTGTAGCAATGCTGTAAAGTGCTTTCACAAGCTGCATCTCATATCTTCCTCACTAAACCTTATGAGCTGCATTGTATTAATAATTCTTACTTTGCAGATGGGGAAATAGATGCTAGGGGAAGTTGCGTAATTAACCAAGTTCCTCAGCTGGTGGGAGTAACATTTAGAACTCACATCCAGATCTTTTGACTCCTGAGCCCACAGCTTCATTCCCTACCCAAGGCCGTGGTCTTGTGAAACTCTCATAAGCTCATAATTGTTTCACCTTGGCTATGAGGGCATGAGTTGAAGAGCAGAAAATCTAGCCCTTCAAGGTCTGAACTTACGAGTCCAAGGAAGAACAAAGTTAGCTGAACTCAGGCTGAGCTAATACATTGATTTTGCACCCCTTATATTCATTCAGCTAAGGCCAGAATCAGGGCAGCCTGGATATACAGGTGGGGATGAGGTGACCCCAGATGGCAGAGTGCAGGAGTAGGTGGGGGGTGGATAATTACAACAAGACTTTGCCTTATCTCTAAGTATTCTTGTCCTGCGGGGTGACCTTGAGAAATTGTTCTATTTCCCTATTTCTCTAGCTCTGCAATGAATTGAATACGTTAGTGCCTGTGCTGTGAAGATGTAGGGACGGTCCTGGTCCTCAGGATGCTTACATCCAGAAGAATGCATTTTAAAAGGTCTATGTATAAGGGAGAATGTTTTTCGTTTTTGTTTTTTAGAATCATTAAGAAACCTATTCTTCTGGGAAACACAGAGGAATAACATGTTATTTTAGATTTCAAAATTTGTAGATTTTGAACGGATTTGGTATTTGAACTGCTTTGTCAGGGAGTAGGATTTTGATGGTCAGGGCTGAGGACAGACTGGGGAGCAAATACAAGAACATGAAAAATCCAGGTGTGCAGTCTCTCTCGCTGTCTCCTCTTCTCTCCACCCCCCTAGTGGTTCTATTTCTCTGAAGAATCCTAATGTGTACCCCAACTGTTTCCAAAAGGATTTTGAGACTGCTAAGCAGCCACATTCAGTTCAATCTGGCTCTACATTTTGTAGGTTTAAGCAATTTTGGGGGCAATGAATGTACCTTCAATAGACTTTTGAGTGTCAACCTTTATTGTCTCCCAATCTATTGCCTACAGTCCCCAGGCTACTGCTGCTCCATCTAATGATCCTTACAGTAAATACACTAAAAGAATAGACAATGAATTCAACAGAGACTGATCCCTGTAGTCTGCACATAAGATTTAGTCTGTGGTTGATACTAATATGCGTGAACACAGCGTGCATTGCTGTTCCCTCTGCCTTAAGGTTTAGATAGCATATGTGAGAAGTGGCCCCCTCTGAAGGAAACAGGAAAGTTATATAGTAAAATGTAATGAAACAAGGATAAGCAGCTATCTTGGAAACTGTGACAAGAGGCTTACAGAAAATTTTGGAGATGTCGATAAGGGAGACATAGAGAGTAAGGAGTGGGTCACTGTTTCTTCAGGGCTGATAAATCATGGCTCCAATGTGGACTTGGTGCCATGTCTCCCAAATGACACTGCTCCTCAACACACACACACACACACACACACACACAGAATTTTAAATTTCCATGTGACCCGGAAGACATACTTTTTCCTGGGGCCCGTACTTTTTCCGTTTTCTCGTCTGTAATATGACAGGAGTAAGCCAGACAATCTCTAAGTTCCTCTCCAATTCTGGTATTCTATAACTAAAATTTGTTTTCTCTAATCAGTTCTGTGATTTGGAAGAGAATGAGTTGATAATCCAGTGGGCTATGACAGTTATAGTTCTCTTAATAAATTAAATTAGAATATTCATGTTTTGGCATTCACATCCACATTTGCAGGCTCTGATTAGCATGGACAATTCTCTCTCCCAAATCACTTCCACACAAACTTATCAAATCATCTGACTAGTCCCACTCATCCTGACCACATCACATCACAAGGCGGCATGCATTAGGGCAGTTATAACATCCCCTAGGGTATTTGCACAATGACTGCTTACCATAGGGAACAGGCTTCCCTCCCTGCAACAAACAAAGAAAATGTCTTTTAAAATGCTCTAAATAATACATGTGAAAACTTAGGCAATACTCAAGGTATAAAGGAAAAAAGCAAAAATGGCTAAATTCCCACCACACAGAGATTATCACCATGAACATGTCAGTGAACATTCTAACATATATTTTCTATGTTTATATATACACACAAATAATTTTGCGTAAATGGGATCATATTCATGCAATTTTATAATTTTTAAATCTTATTAAAACTTTTATATTTTAAACTGTATCTAAAACTTACTTTAGAGTCCAATAATATTTTAATACAGAATTTTAAAATTATAGTATATTTTTCTTGTATTTAAGGAAAGATTATCAGTCTACAAAGGGGAGATTAGAAGACTTGCTTTCTCAACCACAGTTGTACCATCTATGCCTAAAGATACTGAAAAATGTGAAAAGTGACGTAACAGAGAATTCTGACTTTCTAAAGAAATCATGCAAAATTTTAAATGAAACAAACAAATGATGAAACCTATGTTTCCCTCACTTTTTAGATGTTAATAATTTGCCAAAGCAGATCTTATGAAAAAGAAAAATTTCAGATGATACAGCATGTCAATTAAATTGTGGTCAATTTTGAGGGCAATGACTCATAGTTTGAAGAAGAAAAATTGAGGCGATGAGCGGTGGCTCATGCCTGTAATCCCAGCACTTTGGGAGGCCGAGGCGGGTGGATCACAAAGTCAGGAGATCAAGACCATCCTGGCTAACACGGTGAAACCCTGACTCTACTAAAAATACAAAAAAATTAGCCGGGCATGGTGTTGGGCACCTGTAGTCCCAGCTACTTGGGAGGCTGAGGCAGGAGAATGGCATGAACCTGGGAGGCAGAGCTTGCAGTGAGCCGAGATTGTGCCACTACACTCCAGCCTGGGCAGCACAGCGAGACTCTGTCTCAAAAAAAAAAAAAAGAAAAGAAAAGTAAAAGAAAAACTGAATATTTTAATTGTAGACTTGATGAGCTCTTTAAATGCCAAAAATGATTTGTTACACATTTTTGAACTAGAAACAAAAACTCTCTGAAGCATCTTCTAGGAATAAGTAGTCATATTGCATTAACCATAAGAGCATAACCAATAACTGAGAGACCTTTTACAATTTTAAGGTCAAATATTGCTGAATGCCTGCTGGATGAAAAGTAAATAAAAGACATTACAGCAGGAACACTTTCCAATATTACAGCAACTCAGTGAAAATCACTTCTGCTGCATTCTGAAGGAAGATGGTTGTCTCAGGAAAATCAACTGGAGTTGCAAGCTGAGCTAGCTGCTTTATTTACAGAACACCATTTTTACTTGAATGAACAAGGAAAATACAAACTATGTTTATTCAGTCGTGTATTTTGGCAGATATTTTCTGGAAAATTAACAAAGTAGACTGACACTGCCAGAACTAACATTTTTTGCTAATTTTGCTGATTTTGTGTTTTGTGCTAATGATAAAGTTTCAACTTTTTAGAGATTAGAATTTTGGAAAACTTCCGGGCGCGGTGGCTCAAGCCTGTAATCCCAGCACTTTGGGAGGCCGAGATGGGCGGATCACAAGGTCAGCACCATCCTGGCTAACACGGTGAAACCCCGTCTCTACTAAAAATACAAAAAGACTAGCCGGGCGAGCTGGCGGGCGCCTATAGTCCCAGCTACTCTACTCGGGAGGCTGAGGCAGGAGAACCGCGCAAACCCGGGAGGCGGAGCTTGCAGTGAGCTGAGATCCGGCCACTGCACTCCAGCCTGAGCGACAGAGGGAGACTCCGTCCAAAAAAAGAGAATTTTGGTAAACTTTGATCCTCCACTGTGAATTTGTCAGCTTCACAACGCTTGAAGACATTTTTGTGAGATTTGTAGATATTCACAAATGTGAATTTTTTTTGTTTGTTTTTTAGACGGAGTCTCACTCTGTCACCCAGGCTGGAGTGCAGTGGAGTGATCTCAGCTCATTGCAACCTCTGCCTCCCAGGTTCAAGCAATTCTCCTGCCTCAGCCTCCCCAGTAGCTGGGATTACAGGCGCCCACCACCACACCCGGCTAATTTTATATTTTTAGTAGAGACTGGTTTCGCCATGTTGGCCTGGCTGGTCTGGAACTCAAATGATCTGCCTGCCTCGGCCTCCCAAAGTGCTGGGATTACAGGTGTGAGCCACTGTGCCCGGCTAAAAATGTGATTTTTTTTCATATCATTTACTTTTTGATATCAATATTTGAACTGATATTTACCAATATGTATGTAAAAAATATGCATAGGTAAAGATCCATTCAGTCAAAGTGTAAGATAGACCAGTGGATTTTAATGTTACAGAGTACAAAAAGTTCATTGTTATCATTTCACATCCCACAGTGAAGCTTACCTTTCAGAAACTACTGCTTGTTGAAATTTGATGTTATGTCAGAGATGACTATCCACAGTTATAAAAGGCTACTTAAATGCTTCTCTCCTTTTCAACTATATATCTCCGTAAAGTTTGAATTTTTTCAACCCAAATAGCATATTGCAACAGATTGAATGCAAAAGTAAACATGAGAATCCAGCAGACAGTAAGGACATGTGCAAAGGTGTAAAACAATGCCACTCTTGTCACTAAATGTTTTTGTTTTAGAAAACTCATTTGTCATAAACATGTTAATTATGTCAAATGCAATTGGCTTATTGTTATTTTAAATCAATCAAATATTTTTAAAATTCAGTTTTATATCTGATATGATAACTGCTGATAAACATAATCCACAGAAATAAAAACTCTTTAGGGTCCTCAATGATTTTTAAGAGCTGTAAAATGGTGTTGTGACCAAAATATTTGAGAACCACGGATCTAAAGTAAAGCCTAATTTACCCAATTTGTTTAATGGATGCCTTGATTTAAATTGCCTATTGATTTACCTTGTCTACTAAAAATCTATACCCTACTAATGAAATAAAAATCAATGTATCCTTTTTCATAAAAGAACAATTGCTTAAGCAATAATGTTGATTTGGAGTTTAAATGTATGGTTCAAATAGTACCTATAGTTTTTTTTTTTTCTTTTTAAGGAATTTGAAGTCAAAATTTATATTTTTGTTTCCTTTTTTTTTATTTTCAATATCAGTTTAGCAATAGGAAAACATTGATTTATTCGATTAAAATGGTTAAGATCCACACTGAATGTGCCTTACTACTAGATCATGGACAAACGTATTCTTTTCTAACTTACAATTTAGCATTCGTTCACTTTTAAACAAGTTTGAATGTAAATTATTCACTGGGCTTCTCAGAACGAACTTGTACTTTCAGTTAGGGATATTAATAACTCTTAAACTTGTAGTGTATGATCTGTGGTTTATTATTTTCTCCCCTGGCATTCAGAAAAGCGCATACGACATACTCAGTAAATGTTTCTTGGATGACTGACTGATAAATGATGCGTACGGGAGTGAATAAATGAGTAAATGGGTAAATGAATGGATTTTTTTAATCAAAAGAGTTTAGCCATATGCATATTTTATGACAAATTAGAAACAAGAATGATCCTTTGAATATGTATGCCCCGGCAGACAGCCACCCCTGGTTCAGAGCCTCCTTCCTAACCCCAGGCTATTCTGACCCTGATAGCCTAAGTGCTATTCCTACCTTTCCTTGGACTTTTCTTTCTTTCTTTTTCTTTCTTTCTTTCTTTCTTTTTCTTTCTTTCTTTCTTTCTTTTTCTTTCTTTCTTTCTTTCTTTCTTTCTTTCTTTCTTTCTTTCTTTCTTTCTTTCTTTCTTTCTTTCTTTCTTTCTTTTTCTTTCTTTCTTTCTTTCTTTCTTTCTTTCTTTCTTTCCTTTCTTTCTCTCTCTCTTTCTCTTTCTTTCTCTCTCTTTCTTTCTTTCTTTCTTTCTTTCTTTCTTTCTTTCTTTCTTTCTTTCTTTCTTTCT
>NW_012116955.1:945658-957141 GCF_000951035.1 Colobus angolensis palliatus
CTCTCTTTCTCTTTCTTTCTCTCTCTTTCTTTCTTTCTTTCTTTCTTTCTTTCTTTCTTTCTTTCTTTCTTTCTTTCTTTCTTTCTTTCTTTCTCTTCCTTCCTTCCTTCCTTCCATCCTTCCTTCCTTCCTTTTCTTTCTTTTCTTTCTTAACAGAGTTTCACTCTTGTTGCCCAGGCTGGAGTGCAGTGATGCGATTTTGGCTCACTGCAACCTCTGCCTACTGGGTTCACACGATTCTCCTGCCTCAGCCTCCCGAGTAGCAGGGATTACAGGCACCCACCACCACGCCCAGCTAATTGTTGTGTTTTTGGTAGAGACAGGGTTTCACCATGTTGGCCAGGCTGGTCTCAAACTCCTGACCTTGGGTAATCTGCCCACCTCGGCCTCCCAATGTGCTGGGATTACAGGCATGAGCCACCACTCCCAGCCACCTTTCCTTAGACTTTCTTTATGCCCCGTTTAGCCTGGACTTCTGAGTGCCATTTGCTCCTATCTGACTTCACTGACGTGACATAACCCATTATCTCAGGTTGGGCTTTTCTTGGAAGCAGCACAAGATAAGGATAAAGAAGAGAGTGGACTCCAGAACCTACCTTCTAGCCTGACTCTACCACTTCCTGGTGGGCTGACTTTGGGCAAATGCCTTTGTTCCCCTCCTCTGTATGATGGGGATCATAAGAGCATTACCCTCATGGGATTGTCATGAGAATTCCATAAGTCTTTGTGAAGTGATTAGAATGGTGCTTTGCACACAGTAAGCTCTTTATAGATGTTTTTAAATAAATGTAAAAGTACATAAGGACAGCATGGCTTGGCTGGCCTTTAGAAGCCTGTTAGACTCCAGTTTGAGTGGGGGTGGGGAAGCCTCTTTCCCCAGACCTGCCTGCCCCAGTGTACAGCTCTTTGGACCCAAGTCCTGGCTCTTCACAGATGGGCTTCATTCTCCACATTGGGTCACATCTGGCTGTATCTTGAGACAGACCATCCTACCTGGGGAACACAAATTTTCACATCTAGGACAAGTAAAACAACTGCCATTCAAATGTAACTTTCATGAGGTATCCTTCCACCCATATAGAAATATCAAAGATTATCAGAAAAAGGATGGGAAGAGCAGTCTCTAACAGCAGAAATTACTCACAAGAGCAAAACAGAGGAAGGTCAGAAAAATAAATTCAGACTGGGAATAAACATTATGTTATTATGATTATGTTACAAATCTTGACCAGTTAAGAATAGTCACCTGCCTAAAAGGATTAATCAATCTTCCTTTCTGGTTAGTGTATATTCTGTTCAGACACTGCAAGGGTTATCTGAGTGGACTTGTCCCCCGAATGCCCATAACCTTTGGCTGCAGCTTGTTCAATAGACATGTGTAATTATTATACATTTGAGTTAGTCACATCATGTCATGTTGGCTGAGACATGAAGTAATTTCTAATTGGATCAGTTACAAACCTTTCTTTTTCCTGCTTAAACCATAATACCTGCAGTTTATATATGTTTTATTTCCTATGAGCTGTTAATGAGGATGATGTTCTTTTTCAGAATTGAAATAAAGGAAAAGTTGTCTTAAATAAGCACCTGGAGGCCTAAGAAATCTCATGGAACTGTTAGGGTCTAGAGATAGGGCCTAATCACTGTAGAAGAAGTATCTTAAAATACTTAAAAAAAGTTTCACACACCCTAACCACCATGTTTTGTGTAAGTAGGAAAATGCCAGTAACTAAACTGAAATGTAACATTTGGGAAGATCCTAGGATTCCTGCATTTGTCAATGGATAACATAAGTAGCAGTTCATCAACCTGCAAAACACTGTACCACACTCACTGATACACTGTTACAACCTAGAAACCATTAGCAATCTAGTGTGCAAGTCAAGAGACTGTCCTTTCTTTCAGTCATTACTCCCCTCTCTGATTTCTAACAGCATAGGTTAGTTTTGCCTGCTTTTGTTTTTAAGTAAATGGAACCATTTTCTATGTACTCTTTTGACTGACTTTCCTTCATTATTGGTTGTGAGATTCACCCATTACATAGTTTGATTTTAAATATTGCTACTTTCAGGCTCTGTGACTTAGGGAAGTTGCTGTAGAATCAGGGTAACAATGGCTAATTCTTAGGAGTGAGTGCGAGAATGAAATAAGGTAACAGGAGAAGGCCTCTCAGCCACTGCCCATTTCTAACAGATGCCCTTGCCATCTCTCCTCTGACAGCCTCTTCTGTCCCACCCTACTCCTTGACCTTTATATCATGCTGCAGCTTCCTCTGGCTCTTCTCACATGGGGCTGGGCATCTGCAGCAGTAGACAGGCAACACCCAGGCTCCTGGCAGATGTGCTTTCCCTAATTAATAGGCTTCATAAAGAACTCTGAGGATAAAAATAAAAGCCATAGTCTGAAAGAAACTAGTTGCTGCAAATCACGTAATTGGTGAAGAACTTGTATCCAGAATGTAAAAAGAGACCTCTCAAAACTCAAAAAGAAGAGAAAAAATACACAACTCAAAACTTGGGCAAAGAATTTGAAAAAACATTTCACCAAAGGAGGTATGTGGATGACAAACACATGAAAATATGCTCAACATTGTAAGTCATTAGGAAAATGCAAATTAAAACTACAGTGAAATGCCACTGCACATCTATTAGAAGAGCTAAAATTTCAAAAAGAAAAACAAAAAAGAAAAAAACTGACCATACGAGGTGTTGGTTAGGATGTGGAGGAACCAGAACTCTCATGCATGGCTTGTAGGGATGTAAACAGATACAAACACTTTAGAAAACAGTTGGAAGTTTTTAAAAAATAAAAATATACACCATAGGACCCACCATTACTCTTCTAGATATTTACCTAAGAGAAATGAAAGCATATGTCTACACAATGACATGTAAACAAATAGGAACTTTATTCATAAACTGGAAACAACCAAAATGTCTATCAACAGATGAATGGATAAACAATTTTGATACATCCTTACAATGGAATACTACTCAACAATAAAAAGGAATTAACTATGAATAAACACAAATGGATTGAATTGCAAAATTGAGAGAAAGAATCTAGGCAAAGAGTACATACTCTATGATTCCATTCATGTATGTTAGTAAATGCAAAATAATCTGTAGTTACAGAGAGTAGCAAATCAGTTGGTTGCCAAGGAGTGAATGGGATGGGCTGGGAGGTACCACAAGGGATCATGAGGAAACTTTTGCTAGTGATGCATAGTTTACTATCTTGATGTTAGTCATAGTTTCATGATTGTATACATATGTCAAAACTTATGAACTTGTGTACATTAAATATGTGCTCTTTATGTCAGTTATGCCTCAATAAAGCTATTTTAATTTTTTTTTTTAAGGAAAAAAAGGACTGTGAAGCTTTCAGGTCTGAGTGGTACATTAAGCATTTTCAATACTTAAACAGAACACTGTTTCATTTAGTTACCAAAATGCAATTACTTTTTAAGAACGATTACTAATGTGTTTCCTGCCCATTTGTACTGTTCATGATCCATTGCTTGGTTGCCAACCAATAAATAACCCTTCAGGAAGATGACCACTCTCCAAATCAGGCTTAGCATGCCCATTAATTTTAGCCACCATCAAGTTCCTCTTCCTACCTTTGAATATGAATATGGAAAAAAAGTCTCATCATGTCCATTAATTTGGTATAAAACTAACTTTTGCCCTTTCCCCACTCCCTTCTCCTCCCACCAAGACCTCACTATGTCCCTCTCTAACCCTGACACAATCCATTCATTGAAGTACCACAGTCCCAGGCAATGTGTGTACACAGAAAGTTGATTTCTGAGAATTGTTTTTTTTAAAAACTTCAACAGATTTCAAAATTAGTTCATGGCTCAAGAGCTCAGTCTGACTCAGAATTTATGTGCAAACAATAGACATAGTTAAAAAAAAAATCATCAGGAACACCTAAGATCAAAGCTTTTTTGTTCCAGCTGCTAAGAGAGAGATTTTGGGACATCCATTTTTGTCCCTTGGCAGTAATAATCCTGAGTTCTATGCTGTGACATAGAAGCAGAGTCAATAAGGTCACTGAAGGAGAAGCTAATAGTACAGAAACTTCCAGTGTTCCCACAAAGAAGTGAATTTGGTATTATATTGTAAACAGAAAAAAATTTTAATAAAAATTGAACAGTAAGGCTTTGGTTAGAAAAACACTTCATAAAACAAAGAGGAATAGGCTTTATGACCTGGAGTATTAAGCCTTGTTTTAAAAAAATTGCAAAAACCAAGAAAATGAAAATTGACAGGTATAAATACAGTAGAAAAACTAAGGTGGAGTGACCCAGTTCTAGGATTGTCTGATATATAAAGAGACACAGGATAGTCCCATGGGAATGAACAGGAATCCTAGATTCCTTGAGTTCAAATTCTGTCTTCACTACTTACTAGATATGTGACCTTGAGTTACTTTTGCTAAGTTTTATCTTCCTACTCTAAAAAATAAAGATCATAAAAGTACCTACCTCATAAGATTGGTTTGAGGTGAGCTAAAACAGTAAAACGTTCAATAGTGTTTAGTGGTAAGGACTCAATAAATGTCAGCTTTATTTTTATGAAGTATAACTGAGATATGCTCTAAGCAATCATCTTGTATCAGAATTACCCAAACTTGCCCATC
This sequence comes from Colobus angolensis palliatus, assembly GCF_000951035.1. NCBI lineage: Eukaryota > Metazoa > Chordata > Mammalia > Primates > Cercopithecidae > Colobus > Colobus angolensis. Next base: position 950,306 of record NW_012116955.1, read on the forward strand.
ATAACAATCACCTGGGGCTTTTATGGAACATACAGATTCTAGGGCCCTGACTCAGACCTACTGAAACTGCATCTCCAGATGAGGGGCCCAGGGCTCTAGACACATTTGGGAAACGGAGATGATGTTAGTAAAATTTCATTTCCCTACTATATCTGTAGGTCTCAAATTTGAGGACACATAACAATCATCTGGGGTCTGGTTAAAATACACACTCCTAGCATTCCTATCCCCCAGAGAATCTGATTAAGGTCTAGGATGGTGTCAGAACAATTGGGTTTTAAATAAGCGCTTCCCTGGTGATTCTGGGCAAAGGGCTCTCATCCTACGTTTTGAAAAACACTGCCCAACATTGTGTTACCCTTATTTAGACTAAAAAGAGAACTCTAGGAATAGTCCCTAATCTAGTAGAAAATGTTCAATAGCTTTGTTTCTGCTACCAATTCATGCAATGTATCAATTAGAGGGAATAATTTAATCTCTCTACCAAGTATTTTTTTTTTCTCATCCATTAAAATTGGTCCTTTCTATGCCAGTTTCTTTGGCTTGAGGTTAAAAAGTAACTCCCCAGTCCATTATACATTTGATGCATCTGTTCAGGGTTTCACGATTGTGCTATGTCAGCCTTTTTGCCACCTCTGATCACTTAGTCCGATTTAGGGCCCTGTAGGCACCCTGAAGCTAAGGACTTTGCTTGCTTAACTTGTGTTTCATGCTGGGTATTTCTGAGTCATTTCTGTTGAGCAGAGGGCTTGAGGGAAGCATGAACAAAAGAAGTGAGAGCTGGTTGGGCACAGAGGCACTTGGTTCCTATGGAGGCTTTGTGGCACCTGACTTGCCAGCTGCTTCGGTGCCTGCCCTCGCAGTTCAGGATTCACTGAATGTGCTGAGATAAAGCAGCAAACAGATCCTGAGAGCAGAGACAGGCTACACAGGCATTATATGCATGGGTTTTTGCATGACTTTTGATGGGTCAAAGATAAATGCTCAAGCTTGTGAGCAGCCCAGAGAGGTCTGGAAAGATACGCCAGTGTGTCAGAGCTGGAAAGTGTGAACTGGAAGAGAAGCACAACTCCAGCAGAGAATGGCAGGAAGCTTTTCTGTTAGTCCTGTGGAATTCAACCATGAACTGAGAAATCATTTCGCTGGGACACATCTGCAGTCATCCACTTAAAGTTAAGAGCCATAACAGAACAGAATTTAGGATATAAGTAAATAAAAAATGTGACACCAATTTGGGGAAATATCTTGCTAAATAATTGCCATCTTCCCTATGTGTATTAGTGCCCGTGATCAATAGACCTGGGTGTGGATCATTTTATTCATCTCTTTTGGAACAGATCCACCTTATTCTTAAAAGCCAACTCAGACACTCAGTCTCATTTTTCATAGTGTTCCAATTCAAAACTTGACAGTTCTTGAAACTCCTCAAAAATAGTAATTCAGGAAATCATTTCGGTAGTTTTTAAAATATATGAGGTGGACAATATAAAAATTTGAAATTTACCTGGGATAAGCAGCATCACTTGGACAGTGAGGGTGAAGAATAAAAATTTGGGAAACACTAAAGTCTACTCTTTTCTCCACTTCACATCTATTGGGAATATTCTGGAAAGTGATTTTTGCCCGTGGTTCCTAAATGTCTTTCTTCTGTGAGCTATACCAGTCACCAGGTGTGTCATGTCCATACAGCTTTCCTAAGAAATGGAAATTAAAGTGTCTTTCCAACTCCACAGGCATCATACCTGCTGAATAATAAAGAGGATAAATGGCTCATATTTAGGAACTACTTACTATAGGTACAATTGGGAATTGTCAGGATGCAGGTCTTTTTACAAAAGTTCTAGCAGCTGCATTTTACCAAATGAAGGTTGTTTTGTTGTTGTTATTGTTAGTGGCCACACTGGTATATACCAATAAACAGAAAATCTAATTAGCATCCTTTCTTTTTCCCACACACCTGCTCTATATGGCTTAGAGGCAAAGTGGGGATTAATTTGTTTTGTATCATGGAAAGGGAGGTATTCAGAAAATTAAATCATGAATAAACTTGAAACAGACACAGTCAGAAGTAACCTTATCATCAAGTGATGTTTATTATGTTTCCATATTCACACAATTCTACTACTTTACAGAGTTCATGCCAGCTTATAAATTTTATGCATTTATTTCCTCCCAATCTTTCATGTATTTCTATTTTCCTACATATTAGTTAGGAATGTTTTTAGCTTTAAGTAACAAAGCCCAACTAAGAGTAGCTTAAATCATAAGGATATTTATTATTTATTTAATGAGCAGTCTAGAATGGAATAGATGGCATCATGGTTGTTTGGTACCTCCAAGATGCCCATCATAGATCTTTATTCCTTTGCTTCACCATTCTCAGTGTTGGCCTATTGTCCCTTTGGTTGTCATTGTATGTTCACAAGATAGCACAATTCCTACATTACATCCTTACATCATTGTCAATGCCAGGAAGCAGAAATATAAGGGGCAGGTGCCAAAAAAAGAAAAAAAATGTGATTTGGCACTGACTAGTTACAAGAAGAGCACTAACTTTTCAGGGTAGTATAACTTGGCAAATGTTAAAACAATGAACAGTAATAATATTGTGCACTTTGTGTCAAGCATTGTGCTTTACAATTGTCATCTTTTTAATCTTCACAATAGTGCTATGAGAGTAATACTATGAAAATCCTCTTTTTTTTTTTTTTTTTTTTTTTTTTTTTTTTGAGATGGAGTCTTGCTCTGTTGCCAGGCTGGAGTGCAGAAGCACCATCTCAACTCACTGCAACCTCTGCCTCCCGGGTTCAAGCAATTCACCTGCCTCAGTTAAAAATCCTCATTTTATAGCTATAAAAAGATGAGATAGCAATATTAAAAATGATTTTTACAAAAAAAATTTTGAATGACATTTTAGCCTACCATTCTATACAAAATGTTTTTATTTTGTCCTGAATATGGATGTGTGTGGCTCAGTTCAACCTTCAGGGAAGGACCTGTTGCCTTAGCTCCTAAGAGTGTTGTTATCAGACACCCTTCAGCTGGCAGCCCCTGGAGGGAGAGAACTGACTCTCCCAAGCTCACCTTCTCCCTCAGCGGCCAACCTCCAATGACTGATTGGGAGTATACAGACCAGGTATTCTGGCTCAATGTGGGACAACTCTAATGGGCCAGTTCATCTAGACTTCTCCCTCTGCCCATTCCTGATTCCTCTTCCTTCTTTCTACAGGTCTTGATCCTAAGGGTATTTCCTGATAAACATCCTGAATCCAACTCTGTCTTAGAATCTGTCTCCTAGAAAAAAATCAAACTGTGACAACTTTTAAGATCCCTTCCACCTCCCGTCTATATGTATTTTTATTTTACATTATTGCAGACATACTGAAGTACTACTTTTGTTGTTATTGTTAGTGGCCACACTGGTATATACCAATAAATAGAAAATCTAATTTTTAATCTTAACATTCTGTCATGAACAACTCCTCATGTTGTTAAATAGCCTTCATAGTTACCTTTTTAAAATTTAAAACCAAAGTAATTTAACCATATTACAGAATGTTTGAAAAAAAAGTTACTCACAACCCCACTACCAAACATAGTTGATTATTTTGACATATTTCCTTTTAAGTTATTTTTCCCCAATGAATAGTTTTGATAACATTATAATCACAACTTATAAGCAGCACCCTTTTCCACATCATTTTAGAATTCTTTATTTGCTTACTTTTATGATCTCACTTGGGCCGGAAAGGATTAAAAGCAGCCTGTAAAATTACATGAATTCAGTAAAAAGGGAAGCTAGACATCAGCAGGGGTCTTCTATTCCTCAGGGATTTACGTAAACATACATCAATTACTTGAACACATGGCAAATGAGAATCCAGAGCCCTTCTAAGATTTTGAGAATATCTGACTTCTTCACACATTTTTCTTAACTCCTTTGTCTGCCTGACAGTGAGAACTGGCTGCCTGAGTCTTGCTCATATCAATCCAGGTGATAAGCACAGCACTTTTACTAGTTGCCACACATTCACACACTCAAAACCTACAAAATATACTAAAGAAAAAAAATAGAACCCACTTTAACCAGACATTTTGTGACTCTGCTCACTTCACTAAAGGTTTGGAGTTCCCATCTTTCTGTCTCCTACTTCCTTCCTCATTTGCTGTTGTAACAGACAAATTCTTCCCCTCTCCTACTGCAGCATCAGTTCCGCCTAAATTCTTCCCCTCCCCTACTGCAGCATCAGTTCAACGTAATTTCAGGCCCTTCAAGCCGAACTTTTGCCTGAAAGCATCTTATATGACCATTCATTTCCTCAATATGGGCAGGTTTTGTCCTACAAGGAATGCTCTCTTTTTAAACATTGAGAAAAGAAAAATATTTTTGGATCTCAACATTAAAATAAGAGAGTGAGGGAAAATGAGAGAGTATGATGTAAACAGAGAGGTTGGTCACAAAGTATAGGTCAAGCAGTTTCTGAATTTGAAAAGCTGCTGGGGAGGGCAGAGGAAGGACTGAAATCAAGCAACATGACAGAAGTATCTGAATAACTTAGCAGCTGGTGGGACCTGTGGAACAGAAGAGATGGGGAAGTAAAAAGTTACACCAGAATTATGAATCAGGGATATTTAGGAAAGTAGCCCCATCATGTGATGAAATAAGAAACTTAGAAAGGAGAGTCAGTTTGGAGGAGACGATGGTGCATTTACCTTCTCAGGTAAAGATCCTGCAGAAAGTGTTTGTAATTGGAGTGTGGATGAATGGGACCCTGGGAGGGATATTGAGACTGATCTGACTTCTGGCTGCCTGTGAACATCTGTGGAGGACTACAGAATGACACTGTCACTATAAACACCAGTCCAAAGAGAAGGGAGATTTGTAGTAGGGTGCAGGGCAGGATGAGTTAAAACAATTTTCTGGGTAAGCATCAAGTGATAGGGTGATATGGGGAGATGGATTAGTGGAGCAGGTAAGAGGTTGTGACTTCTACAGTGTCCACAATTAGGGTTTTTCTTTTCTGTTATTTTGCCTGTCTGAGTGTTGGCATTATTTTGTGAAAGGGAGAGGCATCATGCTGGGGATGAAAAATGATTTTCTGGTACTTGCTGCAGCTAACTCTGTTACCATAGCAACCGACTTAGGAGGGAGGATTTTACTAGAGACAGTGTATACTGGACTGTTGTGATTTCAAAGGGAAATATTTACAACTCTGTCAGTATAGCTGTTCCAGTTTAGATTGTGACAGCATGGCAGGTTAAACTCTATTTCAAAGATTTCTAAAGAGTTTAATCATTATTAACTCAAATTAACGCTCTTTTTGAGCAGTTGCCAAAAGCAAAACCTTGCAGTATGTACAGCCCATGGTGGTTGGGGTTAGTTTGTCTGTTTTTTGTTTGTTTGTTTGTTTGTTAGCTCTGTTGATAGTGAATTTTGTCTACGTTGGGGTTTAAACCAAACCAAAATATTAAAATTATTGTGTGAGACCGATGCGGGGCGCTATGGACAGTTTTTGTCTTATCTCATTCAGAACTCAAAGAGTCTCCTTATTCCTCTCACAAAAAGCCTCTGCATCAAGCATTACAAGAAATGGATATTTCACTGGAGGCTTGGTGGGAGGAGCTGGTTTATTTCACAGAGCTCGGAGCCTTTTACCTCCTCCCCGTGTGAAGACAATATATTCTCTTGTCTTTCATTACAGCAGGGGGCTGAGTCTCTGCTTCACTTCCACCTCCTTTCTCCAGCCTCTCCTCCTTCTATATCTCCATTTTTAGATAGAACTATAGGATGTGGTACAGACTTCTCCAGCTGGAGCTCCCCACATTCATTTCTTAAAACTGTCTGTAAAAGACAGCCAGTTAGTGACTTCATTTGTTCATGGCAAATCAAGTCTTTCATTCGCTAGAATCTTCCTTCCTTAGATAATAGAGAGTAATTATAAATAAAAATGTTTTCTCTGTGTACTTGCTGTTAAAAAATATGTATATACATGTGTGTGTGTATGTGTGTATATGTGTGTGTGTATACACACACACACACACATATATATATATAATGTTCTTTTAGGCTTCTGTATGCCTTGGGTTTGAAAGCCAGATTTTCCTGACTTTTGAAGTGAAGCACCTCTTTACAAAATCTGGAGATAGCGTTTTGCACCAAAAGTGTAAAGAGTGAGTGTACCGGTCTGAGTCTTCCAGTCTCAGATTTTCTCCCCTCTATTCTAGTGTAAGATTGACTCTGACCTTAGCTAAGTGTGACACTAATTACTACAGGTTTTAAATTATTGTTTTACTTCTCCCTTCATCTCCCAGTGGTATTTGCCATTTTGAAAGATGATTTTGTTAATTAATCTTAAATGGTGATATATTTGTGCGTGAAGACAGATTTGAAAGGGGTGACATTGAGAATTCTTGCACATTCCCAGCTGCATTTCTGGAATCAGTACTACTCCATTCTCAAACATAGTTCATCAGAGAATTACACAGAATCAGCTTAGAAACACTCATCACTGAACTTTTCCAAACTTTCTCCCAAATTTTCACCTAAAACTAAATATCTCTTTATCTATTCATTTGTAATATTTATTCCTTTGTAATAAATAGAGATCCAGTATTTATTCATTTGTGTATTTGTTGAGACATTGTTATGGACTATGGACATCATGGATACACGTTATGGGCATTGTTCATGTTATACCTGAATTTGCTTCTGGCAGAGTTACCATTTTATTTTACTTACATGACAGTCAAGGAAAACACTACACCCAGAATCTGAGGTTCTTTGGATTAACAAAAAAGCACAGCCCTTTTCTTTTTTTTTTTTTTTTTATTATACT
>NW_012116955.1:959112-974059 GCF_000951035.1 Colobus angolensis palliatus
CTTGCCTGATTGCCCTAGCCAGAACTTCCAACGCTATGTTGAATAGGAGTGGTGAGAGAGGGCATCCCTGTCTTGTGCCAGTTTTCAAAGGGAATGTTTCCAGTTTTTGCCCATTCAGTATGAGTTTAGCTGTGAGTTTGAAGAAGTTGAATTCCTGAATAGACCAGTAGCAGGCCCTGAAATTGAGGCAATAATTAGTAGCCTACCAACCAAAAAAAGTCCAGGATCAGATGGATTCACAGCTGAATTCTACCAGTGGTACAAGGAGGAGCTGGTACCATTCCTTCTGAAATGATTCCAATCAATAGAAAAAGAGGGAATCCTCCCTAACTCATTTTGTGAAGCCAACATCATCCTGATACCAAAGCCTGGCAGAGACACAACAAAAAAAGAGAATTTTAGACCAATATCCCTGATGAACATCGATGCAAAAATCCTCAGTAAAATACTGGCAAACCGGATTCAGCAGCACATCAAAAAGATTATCCACCATGATCAAGTAGGCTTCATCCCTGGGATGCAAGGCTGGTTCAACATTCGCAAATCAATAAACATAATCCAGCATATAAACAGAACCAAAGACAAGAACCACATGATTATCTCAATAGATGCAGAAAAGGCTTTAGACAAAATTCAACAGCCCTTCATGCTAAAAACGCTCAACAAATTCGGTATTGATGGAACATACCTCAAAATAATAAGAGCTATTTATGACAAACCCTTTTCTTTTTTGAGAAAGGTTATGACTAACTCAGGACTTTAAAAATATAAAATATTTGGAATGTTAGAAATTTTTTCTCTGTTTTTATGAGTTATTATTGACATACAAAAAGCTATACACATTTAATATATACAACTTGATAAGTTTGGAGATAAGCCTATACCCATGACTACAATCTATGCCATAAATCTATGCTGTAAATCTATACCCAGAAGTGTCCTCCCATTATTTTTATTTATAATTATTTGTGTGTGTGACATGAACACTTAACATAGATCTAGTCTTTTAGCAAATTTTTAAGTATAAAATACAGTATTGTTAACTATTGGCACTGTGCTGTATAGTAGATCTCTAGGATTTCTTCATCTTAGGTAAACAAAACTGTACCCTTTAACCAATACCTCCCTGTTTCCCCTCCCCTCTCAGCGACTAACAACCACCATTCTTGGATCCAGTGCCTTGATCTTGGACTTCCCATCCTCCTGAACTGTGAAAAATAAATTTCTATTGTTTACAAATTGCCCAGACCATGATATTTTTTATAGGAACACAAATGGACTAAGACAACACAAAAGCAATCTAATGTCCATTGACAGATGAATGAATAAAGAGCTCAGCTTCTATGAGTTTTACTATTTTAGATTCATTAGCTAGTGATATGATATAGTATTTGACCTTCTGTGTCTGCCTTATTTCACTTAGCATAATGTCCTTCAGGTTCATTTATATTTTCGTAAATGGTAGGATTTTCTTATTTTTTAAGCCTGAATAATATTTCATTTATCACATTTTCTTTACCCATTTATCTGTCAATGGACATTTAGGTTACTTCCATGTTTTCTTAGTCCATTTTTGCTGCTATAATAAAATGCCAAAAGTCCAAGATCAAGACACTGGTGATGGCTGCTCTCTGCTTCCAGGATGGTGCCTTGTTGCTGCATCCTCCAGAGGGGATGAATGCTGAAAAGGACATGAGGGCAAAAGAGAGGAAGGCAGCTCCGTAGCACCTCTTTTATGAAGTCATTAATCCCATTTGTGAGAGCTCTACCCTCTTGACTTCTTAATCACCTCTTAAAGGCCTCACCTCTTAATACTATCACATTGGAGATTATATTTCAACATACAAATTTTAAACATTGAAACTATAGCATATGTCTTGGCTATTGTGAATAATGTTATAATGAACATGGGTCTGCAGGTATCTCTTTAACACCTATGATGTCTTTTAATTTTAATTGTCTGGATTAAAGTATTTTAGGAGCCCTTATATTTATTTCCCTTTTAAATGCAGATATGGTGCTAGAAATAAAGCTACAAAAATAACACAGATCAAGACACAAGCTCTCTTTACAAGAAACTTACACCAAAGTAGGGGAGATAGATAAGTAAATAACCAACTTGATGCAGTGTAAGAGGGGCAATGACAGCAGTAACCCCAGAGTGTTAAGTGAAACATGCAAGGGTGACTACCTGGCCTGGAGAGGTGGGAGGGAATCAGGAAGTTTTCTCAGGGGAGTTAACACTAGTGTATAAGTACCCAGATGAGTTTGCCTGGTCAGGTTAGGGTAGGGATGTGTAAGGGTGATCCAGACTTAAGAAATAGCAATAGGGCAAAGAAAATATTAATTGGCAGATGGAATCATGATATAAATAAATAAAACTTACTGAGAACCTATTATGTGCCAGATGCTGTATGTTACCAATTTCTATGTTATTCATAATTCAAAACTCTGTAGGGCACATTATTGTTATTCCTCTTTTACAGGTGAGAAAACGAAGGTTTAGCAAGGATGAGTACTTACTGCAGGTCCAACAGTTATGATGAACTGGAACTTCATCCCATCTTGGCCTAACTTCAGAGGAGTTTCATTCAACTTATATAGATTTGATATGAAATGGGAATGCAAGAAGGTATAGATATTTCTGGTTGATTCAATTTCCTGATAATTGCCAATTACAATAAAAGAAATGATTGCATAAAGACTCAGATGTTTGAACAAGTCTTTGGATATAAAATATAAACCTGAGATTAAATTTGATAATAGAAAATTTTTGATGAAGCATAAATATAAAAATATTTTTCTGGCATTTTTTTTCTTAAAAAAAAAAAAAAAATCCCTTTCCAAAACCAGGGCTTCATAAAGAGGTCCTATTCCTGTGTATTTTATGATTGGAGATGTGGAGGTCACAGTTGATGTGGTCAAAGTAGAAACATTTGTGGGTTTTTTCTTCTTGAAGAAATAAACCAAAATGCTAAAATAAATGAGTAGTGAATTAAGTTTGGAAGTTTTAAATATATGTGTAATCAGGAATACACACCCAAATTATCATCTTTAAGTATGATAGAGAATTGATGGTGCTTCCCTTTCAAAGCATGCTTTTTCACGTTAATATTCCCCACTCTACAGTTACTACACAATTGCTAGCAGGGTCACTGTGCACATTTTGAAATTGAATATATTCTTACGTACTTAGTATCTATTCAGTACACTCCAGAGATTGCCTTGGATCCTGTCTCTGAAGATGTAAACATAGGAGAACAGACTAGTAATCATTTTATTTTCTGAATGTGTTTGAAATACATAAGCACAAAGTAAGAGTCTGGATTTTCTCATTTCCAATTATGTTGCTTACACCTCATTCTTCACGCAGTCACCATAACTTCAGGGCCAGGTACTGAGCTAGCTGTGGGCTGTCATATTGATTTCTAAAGATAAGAAAATAATTAACACCTGGCATCTGTGAAAATTTAATGGAGTACCAAGCCTCTATTCCAATAGTACAGAGATATGGGCAGATGGCATGGGAAAATATACGAGGGCACAACAAATTATGCGGCAATTAGGAAGGGTTCCAAAAATGTTTCACAGAGATGTTCCTTGATGGGTCTTGAGAGTAAGGGGGACTCTCTAGGAAGGTAAGTAGAAGGATATTCTAGGGAGTGAGACCAGCATCAGCAAAGGCACAGAGACATGAAAATGCACAGTAGGTTTTGAAAACGGGAGGTTATGCCAGCCCAAAGTGAGTCGGCATTGTGTGAAAAGAAGAAAGCAAAAAGAGCCTATCAATATCCCTGAGTTAAAAGACAGGCAGGTGCAGATTTTAAAGGGCTTTGTACTCTGTTCTAAAACAACTGGACTCTGTCAAAAGTCAGTGCAGGGTATTAAAGCAAGTGAACTTGGAGTTCTATATTTCGTGGCAATAGGCGTTGTCAAATATCCTACAGAGTAAGGAGAAATGGTTGGATTCAGAGAAGCAAGTCCTATACATTCTTTTGCTAACCTAGTTCCACATTTACAATATTAAATAAATATTCAAGCTCAACCATTCTTATTTTATCTCTTCTGCCTTCTGTTTTCAGGGAAGATGGCACATGGCTAGCACTTATCTTGTATATCGAAGTTCTATTCTATCAGCTCTCAATTTTCCCTTTTCTGACCCGAATAACACAGACTCCTCACTCCTCATAAGGTTGATTCTCAAGCCTTTGATCTGCCTTTGTAGGATTTCACCAAACTTCTGTCAAGTTCTCTTCCTCCTCCAGTCTTCTTCTTAGATAAAATTATTTATTTTTGACTAGGCAATATATTTATATAATTAAACCATAAAATATCCTTTCTACCAATAATAATAACAACATATAATATTCTTTCAACCCTGTCCTCCATCTTCCCCTTTCTTTAAAGAGACATTAAATGGCATCCTTTTCTATAAGTCATACCTGTGCCTATTTTTCTGTGAACTATGTATATCCTTTGCCCATTTTTCTATACCTTTTTTGCATCTTATGAGCTTTTTGTATATTTTACATTCATGCTGAACACATTTTTTTTGGGCGAGGGGAGGGACATAGTCTCCCTATGTCGCCCAGGCTGGAGTGCGATGGTACAATCTCAGCTCACTGCAACCTCTGCCTCCTGGGTTCAAGCTATTCTCTTGCCTCAGCCTCCTGAGTAGCTGGGATTACAGGTGCCCGCCATCGTGCCCAGTTAATTTTTGTATTTTTAGTAGGGACGGGGTTTCACCATGTTGGCCAGGCTGGTCTAGAATTTCTGACCTCCTGATTCACCCACCTTGGCCTCCCAAAGTGCTGGGATTACAGGCGTGAGCCACCGCACCCAGCGGAACACTTTTTTTGTTTTTGAAATCAGCATTCATCCCTGCTCCCTAATTAAGCCCTCTTCTACATAATGAAAGTTGGAAGCTGGAAATTATGATTTAATAGACTTCCTTTCTTCCCTCTGGATGCAATTTACATTGTATGAGTAAAAGGCACGCCTGCAAGATTTTGGAAGGTGTTGAATTTCCTTTAACTGTTTCTTTATTATTTTCTCCTGAATTATTTTCAACTTTTAACAGAAATGAATTTCTCTTTCACTGTAATATTTCATTGTAATCTTTTGATCACAGTGTCTATTCTATTTCATTTATGCTCCTTCCAGTTATGCCTTATTTCTTTCTCTCTCTCTCTCTTTTTGTTTTGTTTTGTTTTGTTTTGTTTTTGAGACAGAGTCTCACTCTGTCACCCAAGCTGGAGTGCAGTGGCGCAATCTCGGCTCACCGCAACCTCCACCTCCCAGGTTCAAGCGAGTCTCTCCTGCCTTAGCTTCCCAAGTAGCTGGAATTACAGGCATACGCCACCATGCCTGTCTAACTTTTTGTATTTTTTGTATTTTTAGTAGAGACGGGGCTTCTCCATGTTGGTCAGGCTGGTCTTGAACTTCCGACCTCAGGTGATCCTCCCGCTTCAGCCTCCTAAAGTGCTGGGATTACAGGCGTGAACCACCGCCCCCAGCCAATTATGCCTTATTTTTACAAATTTTTTTTTTCTTCTAATACTCTGCTGGTTTCGCCAGCTCACCAGTTTTTATCTCTTTCTGTTGCTTTGCCATCTCGTCCGTGAGTTCTTGCATTTTTGTTTCCTGGCCTTCATTTTGAGTGACAATTACTTATGAATTTTTTTAAGTCCATGAATAGCTTCCTCTCCTTGTTATTTCTCTTCATGTAATCAATGAAATGTCATGTTTCACTTATGTATTTTTCTGTAACAACAGAGCTTTATTATGCAGGGAATCCCTGCAACACACAGCAATACATGAAAATAGATAGGACAACCGCACGGTGGCTCACGCCTGTAATCCCACCACTTTGGGAGGCCGAGGTGGGCGGATCAAGAGGTCAGGAGATCGAGACCATCCTGACTAACACGGTGACACCCGTCTCTGCTAAAAATACAAAAAATTAGCCGGGTGTGGTGGCTAGCTATTCGGGAGTCTGAGGCAGGAGAATGGCGTGAACCTGGGAGGCGGAGGTTGCAGTGAGCCGAGATCGTACCACTGCGCTCCAGCCTAGGCAACAGAGCAAGACTCCTCCGTCTCAAAAAAAAAAAAAAAAAAAAAGATAGGACAAGAAGGATTATTTTTCTTTCTTTCTTTTTTCTTTTCTTTTTTTTTTTTTTTTAGACAGGAACTTGCTCCATTGCCCAGGTTTGGAGTACAGTGATGTTATTTCGGCTCACCACAGCCTCCCTCCTGGGCTCAAGCGATCTTCCCATCTCAGCCTCCTGCGTTGCTGATACTATAGGCATGTGACACCACACTTAGCTAATTTTTAAAAAATTTTTGGTAGAGACAGTCTCTCTATGTTGCTCAGGCTGGTCTTGAACTCCTGAGCTCAAATCACCCTTCTGCCTTGGCCTCCCAAAGAGCTGTGATTACAGGTGTGAACAACCGCACCTGGCCAAGAAGTCGTCCTTGTTAATGGAAAGATATGATTTGACAAATATTAATTAAAAAATAAGCTTATGCTTTATGGGATTTTTATTATTGAGAACTCGTATATGAAAGAGGATTGTAATATATGAAAGCAATGTGAAAGATGTCCTTGTAGTGATGTAAAGACTGTAGCCTTTGGAGAGAACTTGCATCAACACATTCAGTGTGGTTATAGGATAGCTGGGGACATGTGAGGCCTGAATTCTGAGGTCATATCAACCCAAGTTCCTGCATATATGCCCAGGGAAAGATGCAGTGATATTTATGGATAAAATGACTCAATGAATTATTGATAGCCTTTTTAAAAACAAATCTTAACATAAACTTTATAAGCATACTTAGCTCATATTTTAGTTATTCACTGAAATGCTTGGGAAAGGAATATGTTACCTCGACACCTACCATGAAAGGAAGTGTCCTCATGGAGGTGCCAGGTATTCCTCTACAGATATCTCATAGTTTATGTGATCTACTCAACAGCTTAAAAAGCTGTGGACATCTCCAGTTAATGATACCCATGTATTTTGGGGGATGTGTACCCATGTCTGTAGTTTACTTTGAAGTACATAAAAATAAGATGGGTTGATAGGTGAATAGATGGTTGAATCAATGGATAGATATATGAGAGAGCAAGTATACTGAAATGTTAATGGCAGAACCTAGGTGATAGTCACTCTAAAATTCTTCCAACTTTGCTGTATGCTTAAAACATTTCATTATCAAGTACTGAGGAAAATTATAGAAGTGAAAGCAATTGCTATGTAGTTGTTGATTTCATGGCATTTACAATACTCCCAGATTAAGGGCTTAGTATATTTAATTCCAGAAGGTAAAAGTGGAGGGGTCAGTCACAACAGCTGGACGATTTCTCTCTTCCCTGTCTTTTTGTCAAACCTGCCCGATTGACTTGCTTAGTTAAAAGGTTGGGTTCTTCTAAAATGAATGTCTAAGATAAGGTGCTCCTAACCAGGACCCCTTTCAGGATGATGGGAACAATACCAAAGAGAGCCACTCTCAGTGGAAATGCTGTTAAGACCATTCTCCTATTACTATTTTGAAATCCAAAAAACTACCTTCCAAGCAATCTTCTTGTGAAATTCCCCAGGGAGTGGTCCAAGTTTGAGTCATATACAAAACCTCCAAAGTGGGTATTCAGCATTGGATCCCCTACTTGGGCATCCAATACTTGAGTTGCATAAACTCCAACACCCTAAATTTTGGTCTCTTATCATACATAGTAAGTCTGGATGCTAGAAGTTGACTTCAAATAGGAGATTTCTAGAGACTGTTCAAGTGTAGCAACTCAAATGGATTGTTTTAATGAGGTCAAGTGGCACTGTCCTGATGGGTCTCTTTTAAAAGCCACTTGCTCCATTTTGGTTTCTTGTGTAACACAATCTTGAGTTCATCTACCCTGAGGTAGGGTAGACTGCTTATCCAATATGAGTAACATCCTTATAAGAATAGAGAACAGAGACACAGACACACAGCGAAGAACACCATGTAACAAGGGAGGTAGATACTAGAGTGATGCATCTACAAACTAGGGGATGCCAAGGGTTGCTGGCAACCACTGAACGTTTGGAGACAGGCATGGAACAGACTCTCCCTCAGAGAGACAATTTAATTTTGGACTTCTAGCTTCCAGAAATGTGAGAGAATACATTTCTGTTGTTTTAAGTCACCAAGTTTGCCGGACTTTGTTACGGCAGCCCTAGGAAATCAATGCACTGATCACAATTATGAAGTCTCATAGACAGAACTTCAAAAGTCAGAATTGTAAGTAATCTCTTCCTCTTCTCTGTATCAGCACCACTCATTTCTTCATGCTCTTAGAGCCATACCATGCCATCAATCATGCTTTCAACTTCAGTTAGAAAAGACTGTAAAATGAATATACAAGTGAAGATTCACCAGTAAAAGCAGAAAGTAATACATGGGTCACATTTAGGTGGCAACTCCAGCAAGACATTCTGGGTTGGATTTTGGTTTTGCTCAGAGATGGGAGCTTGTAACTCTTTTGGTAAAATTCATACTCTCCTCACTAACAGGCTTTCTCCAGCTGTTTAAGTCAGCTTCTGGCTTATTTGAAATGAGGTGGGTTTTTTTTCTACTGTTGTCCTAAATTTCCTCACTACACTCATATTTCCCAAGTCTTAGGCTTAGGGAGGGAGCACAAATACACAAAACTTTGATATCATGTTCTCTTCAGAAACAAAAAAACGAGATTTTTTTAAATCACTTATAACCGTGGGCAGAATTTCCTTCAATCTGTTGTGATTTTTGTGGCAAAGTCTTTAAAATTTGACCTGGCAAAAGAATGAAGGTAAGAATAAAAAACAAAACAAAATGAAACAAGCAAAAAACACTTCTATTGTTATTTCCTTTTCCTTTGTTCATTTGGAGGGCCACAGAGCTGGGAACTTATATTTTTGGGCATCAGGAAATAAGGCAGTAAACTTTGAATTTTCCCAGACTTCAGAGTCACTTGCTATTTATCAGGTTAAACACAATTGCCAATTGGCTTAGGAGGAAATAATTTATATTACTTTGGCATGGCAAGTTGTGTGGCTTAGAACAAACAACGTTATCCTCAGCAATGATAGGAGTCAAAAATTACATGACAAAGAGCTTTACAACAATGTTTTTTCAAGTTTTTTTCATTTATATAACGTGTTCCCTTGTGACTCCCTGCTCCCTTATATCCTTGTAGCTCTTTTCGAAAGACATACTACTACTTTGAATAATAGCATCAAAAATCATTATTGAAATTTTTTTCATTTGTTGTTGTTGTTGTTCTAAGGGCCTCACATTCAGATTTAAAGAAACATATGGAGCTCTGGGGGTAATGCACTGGCTGCTTAGGAATAGGCAGGTTAGTAAAAACAAGTATAAGCTCAGAAATGCACTTTTCTGCTACGATATAAAAGTGTCATGTTACAGATAAAGTGTAATCTAATGCAGCTATCACATTGGGAGATGCTGGGAGAGCCGTGGACATTGTTTAATTGGAGTCTAAGTAAACTATCTGGTCTTCCAAATCCCAAGACCTAAATTATTCAAAGCCTATGTCATCAATTGCATGATTTTAGATTTCTCCTTCCCAAATCCTTATCTGTGTGTCCACTAGGGTTGGAAAGGAAATATTGATTGAGCGTTATATCCTTATACATCCGTGAGAATGGATTTTAAAAATACTTCCTCTGGCTGGGAGCGGTGGTTCATGCCTGTAATCCCAGCACTTTGGGAGGCTGAGGAGGGTGGATCACTTGAGCTCAGGAGTTTGAGACCAGTCTGGGCAACATGATGAAACCCTGTCTCTACAAAAAATACAAAACTTAGCAGGGCACGGTGTCATGTGCCTGTAGTCCCAGTTACTTAAGTGGCTGAGGCAGGTCACTTGAACCTAAATATATATATTTAGAATTGTGGGCAGAATTTGCTTCAATTTGTTATGATTTTTCTGATAAAGTCTTTAAAATTTGACTTGGCAAAAGGATAAAAGTAAGAATAAAAGACAAAATGAACAAAAAACCCTTCTATTGTTATTTCCTTTTCTTTTGGAAATACTCTTTAAGTCTTGCTTCTTAAATGGGAATGACATAAAATAATTTCTTTTTCTTTCTTTTTTTTTTTTGAGATGGAGTTTCACTCTTGTTGCCCAGGCTGCAGTGCAGTGGCCCGATCTTGACTCACTGCAACCTCCACCTCCCAGGTTCAAGCGATTCTCCTGCCTCAGCCTCCCGAGTAGCTGGGATTGCGGACTCCTGCCACCATGCCCGACTAATTCTTGTGTTTTTAGTAGAGGTGGGGTTTCACCATGCAGGCTGGTCTCAACCTCCTGACCTCCGGTGATCTGCCCACCTAGGCCTCCTAAAGTGCTGGGATTACAGGCATAAGCCACCATGCCCGACTGACATAAAACAATTTCTGAACCCACAAATGCTTTTTCTTTCAAGGTCTTTTTGTATCTTAACACATCCCATTTACCAACACATTTTACCTATGTATAATTCTAAATCCTCATACTGCTCACAATACACTAATAATTTAATCAGATTTTGTTATGGACAACTGATTTTTCTAGGGTCAGAAAAACTTGGCCTGTTTAGAAAGTAAATTGGTCAGCTCTATCAGCATGAAGCCTGGGGCGTTCTTCATATACTTCATTGCCCTTTAGTACTGGGTTTGACCAGCCTTACTTTGCTTTCCTGAAGGCAGCATCTCAGAATGTTGTCTTGGCACATAACTCTGGCTGCTGCTTTGTGATGACCCCAGAACACTGTTCAGATCTCCCTTCTGACCTCCCTTTCTAGTCTCCTGCTATCACCCCAGAGTAGCAAACCCTAATGGCTCACACTGCCCTGGGACTTGTTTAATGGAATCCTGAAAGTGTGCCAGGGTCACTGAACACAGAGGCCCCTATAGCTTTTCCTTAAACAGACTTTTTCCTTAATCAGGCCTTTGTAGTCATCCATCTGTAGCAGTGCCAAGAGCTTCCTTTGACACATTTTGGGACACCAAGATCTTCCATGGGGATAGATCCTTTGGATAAGAGGGCCTTAGCACACTGGTTGGCACATTCTTCATTTGCTGTACATACTGGATATATTTCAGTAAATGTTATTAAATGGATTGTCTTATAAAAAATATTGGAGCTCTGCTTGGAGAATATGAAAAGGAAACGATAACCATAAGCAATACTCAGAGCTGTAGCATTGACCCTTTTGGTTGGAGCTCAGGTGTTCTTCTGAGAGGCAATAACAGAGCTTACAGTCAACAGAAAGATGTTTGTTTGGTGAAACGGTCGCTCTCCAAAACACTCGCCCCTTGCTGCTGAATGAAGGTAAGTGCAGAGAGCAGAGCCCTGGTGTAGAAGGTGTGAGGATATCTCTTCAGGGTTCTGCTTACCTAGCTGGCTCATTCTGATCAGGAAGTTCCCGCCTTCTCCAGATGTTTACCTAGAAATTTATGAAGATGACAGAAAGAAATGATAGTCCATTCTTCCTGAGAAGAATGTGTAGGTCCTTTAGAAATACAGACTTCAAAGACTGCAAGCTAGGTCCTGGTACCGATTGCCACTTCGTCTTCACTAAACGGATGATTACAAAAGAAGCTGTCTTGGTTACAGACCAGCCTGGATTCACATATGTGTCTCTGTGGCTCTTGTCTTCACAATCTGTACTGAATTAATTTCTGCCTTTTGCTCGAGGCCTTTGTCACTGAGACACTGTCCTTTTTAAAAAAAATCTTCTCCAATTATAGAGTTTATGTACTAAATCTTTGTCAGTTGATTTTCAAGGGGGGGGTTCCCCTCCAGGGTGCTATGGATGTTGCCAACTTTGTGTCTTTAGGATCTTTGGAGGAAAGAATTCTTCCCCGGTGAGAATCCTGCAGTGCACCCCACCATGACATACTACCTATGTAACTGCTGAATCTCTCTCTGCCACCCAGCAATAGCAATGCTGATTGAATTACAATTCAATTACTTAGTGGCCAATATATGTGTATTACAAAAGTTCTAAAAGGAGGAATTGGCAGACTGGATAAGGAGCTCCTGAGAATATAACTGCTGCATCAGGGAATCTCAGTATTTCACAAAGTCAAATCTAGAAATATAATTTATAATTTTGAATAATTTATTGTTGCACTTGTAATTACTTTTTTAATGGTAGCCTTTTGCAAAGCGTGTATGCTGTGTGAAGCAGGGGCTGAGTATATCTTATTTACTGATATAGCCCCAGAACTTAGTACAGAACCAGAACCATAAAGACACTTAATACTGTTTGTTTTAATTCATTCTATCATATAGTCTAGCACTGGTGCTCACTAAAACAGGGATGAATCACTCACTGTTCTTTGATCTGTCTGAGATATTCTGTATTAACATCAATGTCAGGGTTTTCTAGTCTGATTTTTATTATATTTGCAATCATCTAGAAGATATTCTCCATGCCAAGTACAGACTTGGCACATGGAAGGAGTCTATGGAGTGAATGAATACATGATCTTGAGAGGGTTATTTGGCAACCAATGGGCAACAATAATTTGGGAGCCTGGGAATATAACAGGGAATGGAGAAACAGGTGGAACCCTCCATTCAGACCCAATTGATGAGAGCAAAACTGGGACAGGAAGGAACTTTCCAGGCCTTAGCAAGATGGTTGAATCAAAGCAGCAGGTGCCTACTTTGTCCACCACCTTGAATTAAATACTTTAAAATTTTGTGATTAAAATATTTAATAAGTCAGCATAACCAAGTGGATAAGAGCATGGATTCTGGAGCAGACTCTAGGTTTTAATCAGGCAGGCTGGGTGACCTTGAGCAAGTTATTAGAGCTCTCTAAACCTGTTTTCTCATCAGCAAAATGGAGATAAAGATAGTAATAGTACCTACCTAATCATATGGTTGTTATGGGGATGAAATGAGTTAATCTTTACAAGATACTCATACCATGCATGGCAAATAATAAATGCCATGTAAATGTATATTAAATATAAACAAATAATTGTCTTTTGGGGAAGGAAGATAAGAATGTTACTGTGTATATTAGCATCTCTTATCTTGTAGCAAATATTCTATATTTTATGTCTTTAGAGTATGCAGAAATCCACGATCTCTACCTGAGATTTAAAGAAGCATGAGTTATTGATTTAAACCTTGCATCTGGTATAGAATTAAACCTCTCCTGCCCGATGAGACATCTGAAATGTAGCCCACAGTTGATTGCTCTTTGATAACTTGTTTTTATTCTGCTTCCAAAATCTGGTGGAACATCCATTCGAGTTTGGCAGAAACTCTGTTCTCTAATCAGCACTATGAGTTGAGTTTGCCTCAGAAACTGGAAGGAAGAACTGGTTTTCAAACAATTTAATTGCCATCTAAAGACATGAATGGCTTGATTTGTCTGATTTATGAGTTAAATGACTTCACCTGGTCCTGCGAGGGAACTGACGGTGCATTCAGTTTCTCATCCCCACTCCACAAATAACTGTTTCTGGTGACTACAGCAACCACATGCACTTTCATCTTCTGAATTTAATCAGGCAACATGCTGTTTACTGATTCATTTGAGTTGTACAGCAGAATACTCAAAAGAGGACAAAATAAAGCTGATTCTTCCTCCATCATGAGGAAATGTCTTGCGAACTGTTTTCTCTGATCAAGCAGGGATCTTACCAAGGTTGAGCCCAAAGGGAATTAAAATAAAATAAGAGGAAATGGGTAGAAAAATCAAAATGATAAGTCTGAGGACAAAGGTAGACTTTACAGACCAAGCGGTGAGATTGTTAAGAGGCAGAGCTGGATATAGAATGGAAAAATGTGTGTATGCCCAGAAACCCACTGATCCACATCCCATCTGGAAAAAAATCAGCATCACTGCTTTGTGTGGCTGCCTTGCTTGATTAACTACTTTTACATTCCATCTATCTGGCAAGATTTGACAATGTTTGGTATAGCCATTCCTGCTCTAAAGACATAGGCTTAGCTATGTTCTTAGAGGAAATTCAAAGATCAATATTTAATGAAACCGCTTTATTTTGAATTTGAGAGAAATCTGTCCAATTAGAATGACGCCGCCACTTGAGGTTCTGAATTCTACCTCTTTATCCTTATTATGTATCCCTTAATACTCATCTAGACTAATTTTTCTTTGAGGACCAAGTCCCAGGTCCTTACATATGGCAGGCAAATCTCAAAGGAGATTTAAAAGGGGCACCTGTCTTCAAGAAGGCAGGAAGTTTGCATCCCAACATGGTGCCTGCTGCTTGACTTGAACACACCTCTCCCTCTTCCTCCAGCAGACTTCTGACTGGTCACCAGGTGGGAATGTCAAATCTGACTCACATGAATCAGAAGTCTTCCCTAGTGACAAGCTTTACTACTAATTTCCAGGAGACAAGGAATCAAGAAGCGTAGGCTGAGCAGGGACCAGAGTGGGACTTTCAGTGCAGGTGTCCAGGCCCTTTCTTGAAGTTTTGGTTCCACTCTGGCTCAGGAGAACATATGAGGTATCAAAGGGATGTATACAGGTCAAATTACTTATACAAAGGAGCGCCATTTCAGTCTTGAAACCTCTCCATTTTATACTCAGCTAGTTATACAGCTTACTTAATTGTGACAAGGAGCCACGCCCCAGAAATTTACAGATGCTAGATTTGTTTGCCAGAAGCAATCCTAGGCGATCTGGTATACATGACTAAATCTCTCCTTACAGGATTCTTCCCCTAGCAATTTCATCACTTCACTTGGCAGGAGAACCATCATTACAAGGAGATTAGAGAAGGTCATTGATTTTTTAAATTTATTTCCGGCCGGCACGGGGATTCTCTGCCTTCTTAAAGGGGAGCGTGTGCTGTAGACCTCCTGCTTAAACGTGTCTTTCCCAAAGATAAAGCAGCTGCTCACCTGAAAAGCCTTGAGGGGCGAGGCGGTGGGGAGGGGGGGCGA
>NW_012116955.1:974109-978098 GCF_000951035.1 Colobus angolensis palliatus
GGGCGGAGCACTGCTCTAGGGAATGCATGTTTAAAGCAAATATTGCCGAGTCCATTCTCATCAAAGGAAAGCAGAGCCATGTTATAAGATCTACCAAAACCGCAGACAGTGAACAACTTCTTTTCTAAGTTGGGAATGCTTCTGCCCAGAGATTTATTGTCCTCATTAGATTTTGCTTGGATTTCTTTAAAAAAAAAAAAAAAAGAAAAAAAGAAGCTCGAGTTACCCAAGCAGCCACAATTTCTTGTGAAAAGGAAGCAGCCCAGCTCCAGAAAATGCTCCCAGGCCCAGAGAAAAACAATCCTGGCGACACATGAACCATAGACAGCAGCTGCAGCGTCTCTTGGGAGATATTTTAGTTTCATGTAAAGACTAATTGAGGCCAAACTCATTCACATCCCATTTGAGGTGGGCCATTCTTGATACCACTTAAAAAAAAAATTATGGCTGGGCACCCTGGCTCACGCCTGTAATCTCAGCACTTTGGGAGGCCGAGGGGGTAGATCCGCTGAGGTCAGGAGATCAGGACCAGCCTGGCCAACATGGTGAAACCCCGTCTCTACTAAAAATACAAAAAAATTAGCTGACCATAGTGGCGGGCGCCTGTAATCGCAGCTACTTCAGGAGGCTGAGGCAGGAGAATCACTTGAACCTGAGAGGCAGACGTTGCAGTGAGCCGAGACGGTGCCATTGCACTCCAGCCTGGGTGACAAGATTGAAACTCTGTCTTAAAAGAAAAAAAATTATGATTTTATTTTATTATGTTCCTGGGTACATGTGCAGGATGTGCAGGTTTCCTACATAGGAAAACATGTGCCATGGGATACCATTTTTTATGTGACCCTGGAATTGAAGCAAAATTACTTGTGAGGATTGGATAACTGATGCTTTGTCATAAAAAAGAGCACAAACAGATTCACTGACTTGCCCAGAGTACCAAAATTATTTACTTTTGGACTCAAACTCAAAAGTCCAGATTGGAACATTTTTTTCACCACAAGATGGAAACTGTGGCCATGTGATTGTTGTTCACATCACGCATAACCAAGAATAACAGCTGCTGCCCTGTGGTGAGTATTTACTCCAGGACAGACACCGTCCCAAGCTTTCCATGTATGTGATTTCATTTCATGATTGCAAAAACCCTGAAGGCCATGTTTATCTCTACTTTATAGATGAAAAAACTGAGGCACAGAACAAGTTAGTGGCAGAACAGAGATTCCAATGAAGACCTCTTTGACTCTTACCCTGTGTTCTCACTGCTTCTTGTACTGCCTCTCCATAAGTACACTGATCCTGCCAAAGAGCTTCGTTCCATTAATTGGCTTTTTAAATTTATTTTTCAGAAGTGAACAACGGTGAGCAATTGTTTTTCCAGAGCACAGACACCCATGAGTTTAGACCTATCTTCAGTAATTAGCTTTTCCAAATATTCCCATCTACCTAGGTAGATGTGTGTTTTAAATCATTTTCACCTGATGCTCTTTCTCTTCCACTGAATATCCTTCCTTCGCAAATTACATATAATATATTAACGTATCACGTATATTTGTAAATACATTTATGTTATATATGTGCTATGGTCCGAATGTTTATGTCCTCCCAAAATTCATATGTCGAAATCCTAACCCCTTTGGTGATGGTGTTAAGAGGAGAAGCCTTTTGGGGTGAATAGGTTCTAAAGGTAGAGCCCTCAAGAATGAAATCAATGAGCCCAAGGGAGTTCATTCATCCCTTCCACCATGTGAGGACACAGTGAGAAGCTGCCATCTTACGAACCAGGAAGCAAGCCCTCATCAGACGCCGATTCTCCCAGCGCTTTGGTCTTGGACTTCACAGCCTGTAGAACCATGAGAAACAGATTTTTATTGTTTATAAGCCATCCAGTTTATCGTATTTTGTTACAGCTGCAAATGGACTAAAATAATACGTATGTATGTATACGTATAGATATATCCCCTCTTCTACTTTAGGTTTAACATGGCTTTGTCCTCTATTAATGAGAATGTGAGGAGGGATTATGCTGCCATTTTTTCATTAACTTTTCCCTTTAAATAGAGGGAAACCTGCTAGAAACCTGGCATGAAAAGATATGTTTATCTTTCTCAATTTCCGAGTGCAGAGGACATCTGCGATGTCACACGATTACTTTACTTCTGGGTAAATACAATCCAGTGATTATAATGGAGAACTTGGTAAAGTAAAGGCCAGAATTTAATTAAGCAGAACATACTGAAGTGCACTCAAATAATCATGCAGCTCTCAAAATAAGCGATGCTTTAAAATGAAGATTAAACCAGACTCTTTTAAAGATGAGGTGTCACTCTGTCACCTAGGCTGAAGTGTGGTGACACAATCATGGCTCACTGCAGCCTTGAACTCCTGGGCTCAAACAATCCTCCCACTTCAGCCTCTTAAGTAGCTGGGACTAGAGATCTGTGCCCCCAGGTTCGGCTAATTAAAAAAAATTTTTTTTTGTTTGTTTGTTTGGTAGAGACAGGGTCTTGCTGTGTTATTCAGGCTGGGCTTGAACTCCTGGCCTCCAGCGATTCTCCCACCTTAGCCTCCCAAAGTTCTGGGATTGTAGGTGTGAGTCACCACGCTCTGCCAGTCCTACACATTTTGCCAAGCATTTCTGTTATCAATACACAGATCTGTACTTTACTCTTTCAGTTTCTTGGACATTGTATGAAACACCAGAACTTCCCATTTCTAAGGTACTGTAACTTCACAAGAACAACATACTTTAGAAACACAATATAAGAATAGTGTTTGTTTTTTGTGAGTTGTGGTTATCCATTAACAAACACTGATAAAGCACGTGTTATGTGCCCCAGACATGGGGTTTTCCAAAATGAGTAAGAGGTAATGTCAGCCTTTGGAGAACTTCATGGCTTAAAAATTAAAATATATTAGGCTTGTAAAGAGTACTGCTTCCTTCTGCAGCTTCGTCTCTTTGTAACATAAAATATGTGGTAATTTTTAGGAAACTCAGGATATGTTGTCCACTCCAGAAGTCTGAGGTAGGACTGCAGGAATATGAGCTCCTCTCCATATGCAAGGACCCCAGGTGAGGTAATGTGGCAGGTGCAGAGCACCAGAACAGGAGCGACCAGGGCTGAGTTTTCATATTTATTTATTTATTTGTTTTTGAGACAGAGTCTTGCTCTGTTGCCCAGGCTGGAGTAGGTGGAGCAATCACAGCTCACTGCAGCCTCAAATTCCTGGGCTCAAACAGTCCTCCTACCTCATCCTCTGGAGTAGCTGGGACTACAGGTGTGTGCCACCATGCCCTGCTAATTTTTAAATTTTTTGGAGTCAAGATCTTACTATATTGTCCAGGATAATCTTGAACTCTTGAGCCCAAGTGATCCTCCAGCCTCAGCCCAGATGGGATGAGTTTTCATTCTTCCTCCACAATTCTCTGTGTGCTCCTGGGGAGGTCACTGAACCTTTCTAAGCCTTAGTTTCTTCATTCATAGCAGGGAAAATAGCTGCTCTACAAACCGCAGGCAATCATCATGGGATCAAATAAGAAAACATGTGAAACATTTTGAAAACTGTGGTAGGCATTTGTAAGCTCTAAAGAGGCATAGATTTTTGTCTGTTTGTTCACTGTTGGAGCCCTAGCATCTAAAACAATGCCTGAATCACAATGAATTCACAATACAAATTTACTGAATGAATGCACATCATAATAAAGGAACTCACCTTTTCACTTTAAACTATTCAAGATTATGGTAATCAATTATATTCTATTTTACAAAAGGAGAACACTAATTTTTTGGTTTTTTTTTTTCTGAGATGGAGTTTTGCTCTTGTTGCTCAGGCTGGAGTACAGTGGCGTGATCTTGGCTCACTGCAACCTCCGCCTCCTGGGTTCAAGCGATTCTCCTGCCTCGGCCTCCCAAGTAGTTGGGATTACAGTCATGCACCACCAAGCCTGGCTAATTTTGTATTTTTCGTAGAGATGGAGTTTCTCCATGTTG
>NW_012116955.1:978148-987830 GCF_000951035.1 Colobus angolensis palliatus
CATGCACCACCAAGCCTGGCTAATTTTGTATTTTTCGTAGAGATGGAGTTTCTCCATGTTGGTCAGGCTGGTCCCGAACTCAGGTGATCCACCTGCCTCAGCCTCCCAAAGTGCTGGCATTACAGGCACGAGCCACCATGCCTGGCCAGAGAACACTCATTTTATATAATTTCTAGAGTTACTGTTTTTCTCAGGGCTGGAAGGGATCTTAATGAGTACATAATCCAGTCTTGCAGGTTGATGAACGCCTTGACTCTGTCTTTGCCAGGTGCTTATCCAGCGTGTTCCAGATCACAGCCACCAAGGGGGAACTCTCTGGGCCAGCTGGCAGAAGTTTCCCTCACTCAACTGAAACCTGCCTCCACCTGAGGCCCAGAGCAAGTCTCCCTCAGCTTCTGGGCCTTCAGACATTTGGAGACAGTTATCACCTCTCCCTGCCCTCAGGTTTATCATGTCCAGGCTAAATGGATGATTTCTCACTTATAAACGTAAGGCATTTAATAATTACATTTCTTGATAATAAGATAAGGAGAAATTTAGGGTTTTTAAACAAAAACTTTTATTGGTATATGTCTGCTGTTACCCACAGAGGGCCCTTGTTTGCAAAGCTAGATATTGCTGGACCCACCTATGGT
The DNA here is from genome assembly GCF_000951035.1 of Colobus angolensis palliatus. Taxonomy (NCBI): domain Eukaryota; kingdom Metazoa; phylum Chordata; class Mammalia; order Primates; family Cercopithecidae; genus Colobus; species Colobus angolensis. Next base: position 978,784 of record NW_012116955.1, read on the forward strand.
AGACATCTGAAACATTTCTGCAAATGTGAAATGAATATTAAGGTACAGAGAGAATAACTGTATTTTGTAATATCTGTCATATAGCTGTGTGTTTTATCATATCTGCCTTTATATAAGATAAATATAAATATCATTGCAGCAATAGTTATAGTAGAAAATAATCTGGAGTCCACCTAAATGTCTATTCATAATGAGATAGTTAAATAAATTATGGTGTCTACTCAGCCATTAACAGTTTGATGTTTGGATTTAGGTGCAGTTGTGCCTGCCTGTAGTACTGGCTACTCAGGAGGCTGAGGTGGGAGGATCACTTGCACCCAGGAATTTAAGGTCAACTTAGGTAATATAGCAAGACCCCCCCTCTCAAAAAAGAGTCGATGCTTATAAAGTTATATAATAATATAGAAAATGCCTACAATATAATGGAATTATGTGGGAAAATCAATAAACTCATTTAAAGGTACCATATGATACGGTCTGGCTCTGTGTCCCCACCCAAATTTCACGTTAAACTGTAATTGCCAGTGGGAGGTGGGAGGCAATTGAATCATAGGGGTGAATTTCCCCCTTGACTTTCTTGTGATAGAGTTCTCACAAGATCTGGTTGTTTGAAAGTATGTAATACCCCGCCCCTTCTCTCTCTCTCTCCTGATGGCCATATGAAGATGTGGTTGCTTCCTTTTCACCTTCCACCATGATTGTAAGTTTCCTGAGGCTTCCCCAGAAGCAAAAGCCTGTGCAGAACCATGAGCCAATTAAATCTCTTTTCTTTACAGATTACCCGCCTCAGGTATGTCTTTATAGTAGTTTAAGAATGGACTAATACACCATATGGTTACTATGTAAACAGCCATGTTATACAACAGTCTAAAAGTAAATGTAATATGTTAAGTAAAATAAGCCTGACACAGAAAGACAAATATCTCATTCTCTCACTCATATATAGGAGCTAAAAAAAATTGAACTCATGGAGATAGAAAGCAAAATAATGGTTACCAGACACTAGGAAGGGTAGTGGGGAGAGAGGATAAAGAGGAATTGGTTAATGGGCACAAAAATACAGTTAGATTAAAAAAAAAAAAAGATCTAGTGCTCAGTAACCCAATAGGGCAGTTATAGTTTACAATAGCTTATTGTACATTTCAAAATAACTCAAGAGTAGAATTAGAATATTCCTAACACAAAGAAATGTTAAATGTTTTAGGTGATGGATATTCCAATTACCCTGCTTTGATTATTACATTTTGGCACACTGGTACCAAATATTACATGTACCCCATAAGTATTTACAACTATTATGTATCCATAAAAATTAAAAATAAAAATATTTAAAAATAAATAAAAGTACAAAATGCTATCATTGGTGGTTTTACAGTAGTGAAGTTATAGATGATTTTATCTTCTATTTCATTTTCCAAAAAGTGCTGATATTACCTTTAAAATAATAAAAAATTTAAATATTTCATATTTATTTCAACATTTCTTTCTGAGATTTTGTACACACACACACGCACATGCACACGCATGCACGCGCTCACACACACACACACCTCCTTCTTTTTATTATTCATCTTCCTCACATTGGGTCAGTTTCTACAAAATGGGCATGAATTTTGGTGGGACCAGAAATGCTAAGAATAGTATTAAAGATAATTTGAGCAGAGGCAGAAGAATGCTGAATGCTTTCAGCACATAGTGATCACAGAATATCTTTGAGGTAAAAGAACCAAGAAGAGAAAAGTGACCCTCATGGGCAGACGAAACCACCCAGGGCTGCAAGACCTTATCTTCCCCTCACTGCATAGACAGGTGTGCAGGCATGTGGGAAAGAGAGGGGGCATGAGTATGTGTGAACTCCACCCACACCGCTGTAACAGTCAACGTCTAGGCTCAACGTGTTTCTCTATTTCGGAATAATTCCATCATGCCTTATACTGGCTGTAACACAATTGAAGGAATAACAAGGAGCAAGGCACCAGGACAAGCTAGTCTCTCTTTTCCATTTGCTCTCTGAGAGTGGCTGAGCTCCGTGCCAATAAACCAAAGCTTCCTCATTATTGTGTGATAGTAAACAAGAAGCCATCAGGCTTTCACTTCAAAATGCACCAATTCAATTTTGAGGGGAAGAAATTTGCTAGTGTTAGAGCCTGGGGCTACACGTGATTGCCATGAGGCTACAGTTTCTCCTCCGTGCACCATCTCTCTCTCTCTTTCTCTTTCTCTCTCTCTCTCTCTCTCTGGTAGTGCACAATGAATTTTAGCTGGCATTTCAGCATGGCTCACAGCTTTGTCTTCTTGAGTGAATGCCAAGCATGAACTAAAATATATCAGATGTTTTGTCTGCCTAGTGCCATGTTATGTGGGTGGAAGTCTGTGCAGTTCTACTGGAGGAACAAAACAATAGGATTAGCACCAAGAGGGAAGCTTTAAGTAAATGATTAAACATTGGAAGGGAAAGAAAAAATGAATATTACCAGGAGGTAGGGGCTGAGGTCCTGTATGTATGCACCTGCAGGGGTGTGCGGTGCCCTGGCGTGTGTTTCCTGGAATAAAAAGGAATGATTGGCAAGTAAAAGCAGTGCACATATATTCAGGAATAATTGTGCTAATTTGAAAAGAACAACAGTATAAAAGCAAGACAAAGCAAATGAAATCCAATTGATGCCAAAGAGTAAGAAAGTTTATAATATACAATAAACCCTCAAATCACCTAAGAAAGAAATGGGCAGAGAATTATTGCCATTAATGAGATGGGAGCAATTCATAATGAGAACATGACCATCTGCAGCATGCCCTCCTCACATCTTGGAAGCCTCTAGGTTTCTGAACACTCATTCCTTTTTATTTTCTGAAACTTAATTGAGGAAAAGGAGGAAACTGTATCCTTGATATGAGTTGTACTTGCTGCTCCCTGGGATGGCTTTAGCTAGTAGAATTCCTGGGTTCCAGTGTGTGTGTGTGGTTTTGCCTTTGATTTGACTGGATGATAGATTATCCTAGTCTCTAAAGGAAACAATCAAGTTAGAGAGGTAACTGTGTCATAGTATGTACTTTAACATCTGAAAACAATGTCAATTTTTCTTTCTCATCACTTTCTTCAGTTGGTCCTGCCTCGTTGTTGGACTCATTATAAAAAAAGCCAGGTTTTCCATGCCCAGACACATTAACTATCAGGGACGTGTTCCTCTTCTCTAAGACAAATCTTGATTTTACTGCTTCCTGCTGAGCCTGACTGCTGGCATTGGTCCTAATCAATTGGAAAATAAATGGAGTTTCCCAGGTCTTGAGTCAACACTGAGCCCCTGTTTTCCTGATGCTGAGAGCTGCCAGACAGCCAATTGCCAAGAGACAATGCCAGAGCTCATGTTCCCTTGTTTTCTCTCTACTTCCTTTTCCGTATCTCCTCTCCACCTCTGCTGTAATGCCTCTGGGCATTTTCTCAGTTCACTCTGTTTTCAAATCTTTCTTTATTACTCAGACTTCTGGGAATATTCTTGTTGTGTTTCATTGCTGTGTATTTTTTCTATAAAATACTTCTTAACTAGATGGTGTCACCTTGAACAAATGGAAGGGAATATATCTTACGTTTTCTTTTGTATCCACCCTGACCCTCCAACTCTTCAGTACCCCGACCCCAGAAGGGCTCAGGACAATGCAAGATACTCATCATTGAGTGACTAAATGATTAAATTTCCTGAAGGATAATTCAGTTTTTTTTCCCCCTCCAGAAATTCTCTTGATTTATTCTCTTACTCTTTATTATCTTATTTCATCAATTATTTCCTTTCTCAACTCTTATCTTCAACTTCTCTCTTCCTTTGGGGTCCTTGTTCTCAATCTAGAAACATGTTTATGTCTCTCATCTGGAACAAATGAATAAAGAAAAAACAAAACAAGCGCAACCTTTCCCTTGACTCTGCATCCCATTGGTTTATTCAACGTTTGTTTCCTGTGCCTACTATGTGCCACTGTTCTGGGGACTGCATGGAGGCAGAACAGTTGCTTCTCTCTGGAGCTAGGGAGATGATTCAGATATAGATATATATATATATCTGTGTGTGTGTGTATATATATATATATATATATATCTGTGTGTACACACACACACACACACGCACACACACACATAAGAAAAGCTACAGCTAGAGCTTTGTTATTCAAGCCTAGGCCATTTGGAGTCTTGGTTAGAAGGCCTTCCACTGGCCCTTCCAGTAGGCTGATTTAGCTTTGACGACTGGGCATGGGCTGGATATTAGGCCTCCTGACCTCCTGCCTCCCATAAATCTACACCAAGGGCCCTCAGCAACCCCCTTCTCCTCCTTCCTCCCAAGCCTGCTTAGAAGAGTAACCTGTAATTGCACTACCTTCTGTTTTACCAGCAGCAACCTGGCCCCAATGCCTACCACGTGACCTCTGTGCTAGGGTCCATGGGGTTTGGTTCTTAATTACATGTCCTTGGGCCTTAGACATTATTACCCATTTCTCCACTGGGTTCCACCTTCTCTTATTCACCTCTATGTCCCTAGTTGCTCTTTCTGACATCAGCCATCTTCTCTTCTCACTTTATGTGTCCAAGAAGCAATCTCACCCATCCCCCATCTTTAATCACACCACCTCACTGATGAACCCCAAGTTGTCTTCAGATCTCCATTTCCCAATTCCCAAGGCCTAGCTTCATGGGTATGTGACTGGTGCAGTGGCACAGGACACCATGCTCAGAAGGGCCCCTCCCTGGGGATTTAATGCTCTGTGATCACCATCTTGGAATTCTTAAAAACATTATCTTTGAAATTCCAATTGGTATCCTATAAGTCTATCAGTCTGCTCAGGCTGTCATAACCATGTACCACAGACTGGGTGGCTTAACCAATAGAAATTTATTTTCTCACAATTCCGGAAATGAAGGCCAAAAGCAAGGTGCCAGCAGGGTAGGCTTCCTCTGAGGGCCATCAGGAAGGGCTCTGTTCTAGGCCTCTCTCCCTGCCTTGCAGATAGCCACCCCTATGCTGCCTCTTCACATTGGTGTCCTTCTGTAGCCACATGCCCCTTGGTGTCTCTCTGTGTGTTCTAGTCCCTTCTTATAACATCAATCAGATTAGATTAGGGCCCACCCATATGATCTCATTGAACCCAATCACCTTTTTAAAGGCCCAATTGCCAAATACAGTCACATTCTGAAGTACCAAGGCTTAGGACATAGGAATTTTGGGGGACACCATTCAGCCCATCGCAGCAATTGAAGTCAGATGAGGCAATGAAGTATGCACTTAGGGCTTAAAGTCGTGGCTCTCTGTGGTCCTGCTTTCTGCCACCTTCCCAGGACACACTCTTACGTGCCTCCCTGCCTCTTGGCCTTCTGGCCACCCAGCAATCCCTTCCTTCCACACTTAGAAGGCACATGGGTGCAGGTGCTGGGAGGACCAGGGCCCAGCCATCCTTGCCCGGGGATATCAGTGCCACTGCATGTTTGGAGGTGATTTGGCAGGGGCAAGCCTTGCACCCACCCCAATCCAGGTATCCAGCATATCCTGGTTGATGTTGCATTTCCTTGGGATTTCCTGTAGTCCATGGACCTATGGAAGGCTGTGGGAAAGGAAAGTGATTCCCTACTTCCTAGCCCTGGGTCATTCAGCCTCTTTGAGAATCTGACTAAAGTTAGATAACCTCTAGCCTGGAAAGTTGACATACACAGACAGCCATGATTTTTATACATATTAAGGGAGTGATGAACTTCATAAAGCTACTCTGTGCACCTCTTGTGATTTGGTCCTGCTTACCTTTCCAGCCTCATGTCAACTCTGCTCTCACCATGCTGCAGCCCTCTTGAATTGGCATACCCCTTCTCAGAATGCATTGTATCCTTCCATGCTTGTGTTTTTGCAAGTGCTCTTTCCTCTGTCTACCATATGCTTTTCTTCATTATCATTGTAACAAACTTCAAAATTAAAATTACATTCTATCTTCTTTGAGAATCCTTATTGTCATCTCCTACTTCCCACAACCTAAGTTGCTCCCCTAGGACCTCCATCAGTCTAAAAGATTTATAATACTAAGTTTTTATTATTTCCTTACCTTTGTCCTTTCTACACAATTGTGAGCATTTTGAGGACAAGGACTGTGTTTTAATCATTGCTATTTTCCTGATATCTAGGACAGAGCTGAGCACAGTCAATGTTTGCAAATATCTGGAAAGATCAAATGAATGTATTCCTGAACGAACAACTGAAAGAGGAGAAGTATGAGCTTGTGGTGAGCTCATTTTGGAGCCAAACAGTGCTGGGTTTAAATCCTGGCTCTCTTGAAGACTAGTATTGTGATCTAAGGGAAATTACTCTAAAGCCTCCATTTTCTAATGTCAACTTATTGTCAACTTATATTGATGAACAACAGCTATAGCTACATATAACTCAGTCCTGTCACTAAATTTCTGTGAGTTATCTTGGAATGAAAAGACAAAAAAGACAATGAAGCTGTATTCTTGCAGATTAATTTATTAACAACAACAGTAAAAATATACCCATTGAATGTCTACTGGGTAGAAGACATTATGCTAGGACCTGTGAAGAAATGAAATGTAAATTAATATTTGGCCTATGGAGAAGTTAAGGTATACAGTATAGGCTAAATTTTAAAATAAACTAGGAAGTGTCAGGTGCCATAAGAGAGGTATCAGATTTTAGATTAAGAGTTCGTTTGTAGCTGAGACAATAAGGAAGGCTTTCTGGGAGAAGTGGTGTTTGAAATGAACCCCGAAGGAAAGGTCAAAAGATTTTTGCTGACACTGGAGGAAGGAAGATGGGAATGAATGCAACCATGAGGAGGTGGAAATACCTAGGAGAGAAATGTGGGCTCCGCCATCCTATTGTTATTGTTGTTTCACCAGATGCTGCAGTTTCATCTTCTGAAACTAAGGGTTAGTGACCTGCCTTTTTCACAAAGTACAATGTGCCCTGCTTTTCTGTCTGGAGCCATTGACACTCTGCCCAGAACAAGGCCACCTGATGCCAACAGCTAAGGCAGAAACTGGCCTGTTCACGCCGTAGCCCCTCAGAAGCAGCAGTTCTGTCACTCTGTCTCGCGATGCCCTGAAGACACTTGGCAGAGGTTCTACAGCAGGGGTGAGGAATCACATCCCTGTGAATAGGAATGTGCAACTGAAACTGGTGTGGACACTTGGGGAATGACTAACAAATCTTATCACAGATTGTCAAATTATGTTATTTAGAATCAAACTGCTTGCAAATGAGGCAGAAGATATACACACATGCTGTAAAGATGGTTTTCTCTAATGAGCAGTGATGATGAGCTTTTTTCCATATGTTTGTTGGCTACATAAATGTCTTCTTTTGAGAAGTGTCTGTTCATATCCTTTGCCCACTTTTTGATGGGGTTGTTTCCTTCTTGTAAATTTGTTTAAGTTCCTTGTAGACTCTGGATATTAGATCTTCGTCAGATGGATAGATTGCAAACATTTTCTCCCATTCTGTAGGTTGCTTGTTCACTCCAAATGGCCATCAATGATAGACTGGATAAAGAAAATGTGGCACATATACAGCATAGAATACTATGCAGCCATAAAAAAGAATGAGTTTATGTCCTTTGCAGGGACATGGATGAAGCTGGAAACCATCATTCTCAGCAAACTAACACAGGAACAGAAAACCAAATGAGCATGTTCTCACTCACAAGTGGGACTTGAATAACGAGAACACATGGACACAGGGAGGGGAACACACACACCCGGGCTTGTTGGGGGGTGGGGGTCAAGGGGAGGAAGAGCATTAGGACAAATACCTAATGCAAGTGGGGCTTAAAACCTAGATGAGGAGTTGATAAATGCAGCAAACCACCTTGGCACATGTATACCTATGCAACAAATCTGCACGTTCTGCACACGTATCCCAGAGCTTAAAGTAAGAAAAAAAAAAAAAAAAAAAAAAGATGTGTTCAAAATATTTCATTTCACACATGGTAATGAAACTGAGCTTTAAAAAAAAAAACAAATCAATGATGGGATGTCATTTCCAGGAATCCTTTTCTGGCACCATCAGGTTGAGTTCATCACACTGCCACCAACCTGCATGGGTGCTGCATTTCCCCTGCTACCGTATAATGGTGGTTAAACTATGGTTCTGGGGCACCAGGCTTCCTGACCTTGAAGGCAAGCTCCTCTATTGACTAGCATATGACCTTGGGCAGTTCTTTTAGCCTTCCTAAGTTACAGTTTCTCATCAGTAAAATGGAAATGGTGGTAATACCTGCCTAATATGGCATATGGAGAGTAGTAAAAGAAATGACGAGTGCAGTAAAGAACATCTCAGTGCCTGCCACACAGCAAGTGCTTTCTCTCCAGATACCAACGTGACTTCTTTCTGTCTCATCTCCTTTAGATCTTCACTCTGCTGTGAGACCATCTTTGACCATCCCATTTAAAAATGCACCCCCTACATCCAAACATTATCCCATTTCCTCCCTTCTTTTTTGTCCACCGCACTTCATCACTATCTCACGTACTATGTATTTTAGTTATTTGTTATGTTTATGCCTGTCTCTTTGGTAGAACGCAAGCACCAAGCATCCTTATTCCCAGATCAATGCCTGGCATGCAGTATGGACTCAAGGGAGAAAGAGATGAGCCAGCCCTGCTATGCTGAAACTACTCCAGACCCAGTGCTAGCCCTTTGGGACCCCGTTTGAACGTTTGACTGCCCTTTGACACCTGGACCAGTGGGCAGGAAGAAAAACTAAAATCGAGGTAGTAATTTAAGTAGCACATTATGGGGGGCTCTGACCTTATTGAACTTGAACTTAATGCTGCCGATTTTTCATAAACCTCGATTCATGCTACCCCACTCCCTCTCGCTCAGCTAATGAGCTCCTCCTGTTACCCAAAGTTCACCCGAGAGACCCACTGTAGTGCCCGGGATGGCAAAGAATTCTCTGACTCAGGCTCTGACCCGGACTCGGAGGGGCAAAGCGAGCAGGAAAGGGATCTGCAAAGCTCACCTCCTCTTGGCCAAGGCGGCCTCGCGCCGGGGAGGCGGCCC
>NW_012116955.1:987980-988616 GCF_000951035.1 Colobus angolensis palliatus
CCTCGGAGGAGCCAGGAGCCGGAACCAGGGCCGAGTCCGCGGGCCGGGACGAGCCAGCTGGTAACCACGGGCGGGACAGGGCGCCCAGGGCCGAGCAAAGCCCGGGCGCTGGGTGCGGGGCGCGTGCAGCTTTGGTCAAGGCAGTAGGGCTTGCTTGGGTTTGGGGGCAGTCTTTAGTTTGGAGGGGCTGGAGAATGGGGTGCGAGGAGAACTGGGATGTGAGGACGCCCAGGAAAGAGTGTGGACCCCGTGGAGAGCACCAAGTTTAAAACCTTTCCCGGCAACCCGCTGATGTGCCTTTGGACGCCGCTGGGCGTCCGAAAAGCCTGGAAGCGGCGGCGCTCGGGGCTTGGGTGGGCTTCCTCCCCTCCACTGGGCCCCAGCGGCAGAGGCACACCCTTTGCCGCCGGTGAGAAAACTTTCCTTGCTGCGGCCCTCCTGCCGCGTTGGTGCGCTGCGGCTGAGAGAGCCCTCCTGCACTGGGGAAATGTGCTGACTCCTGGCCCCGGGCGCGCACCCCATACATCGGGCAGGGTTCTCAGATGATCCCTGGCTTGACAGTTGTATTCATTTTATTTGAACTGGGGAGCCTGCTCTGCTCGCAGGTCATTTTACTGATTAAAGGGAAGTAGGGGT
>NW_012116955.1:988666-995865 GCF_000951035.1 Colobus angolensis palliatus
CCGCAATCCCCCCACCCTCCCGCGCCCCGTACCTTCCCATCCTTTGTGTAATTGAGGAAAGCAAAGAGTAGTCTCTGCCGAAACCTGTTTGGAGGCGTTGTGGTTTCCACAGCATGTTAGATGGCACAGAATCTTAGCCACTACTCTGCTTTTAGTTTGACAACAATGAAACACGCTGGTGTTTTGAAAGCAAAGGAAGCTTTAATGAATGTGTCCAGGGAGACGAGAGAAGGGAACTCTCATGCGTAAATTAATTCTTACGAAAACCGCAAAAGTAAGTAGTGTTTTCAGTTTGCAGGTGGAGAAAATTAGATTGCGGTATTAAATACGTTTTCCAAGGTGACTCCCCCAGTTAAGTAATAGTGAGGAGTAGGGGTCTGGAAGCTAGGACTGTGAGTCTAGTGTCCTTTAGGTACATTGCATGGGATACATAGCCAAGAACAGGTGCCGGAGAGTGACATGGGCCTGCAAGGATAAGGTCAGGAAAGCCACTGTGAGCTGGGGTACCCACAAGGAGTTTTGTTCTTGTGAAGAAGACCATCCAGTGTTTATGGAAGAATAGATGATATTAACAGGTGATAGGAAAAGGAAGAGTTGCTTCCAGTCTGTATCTTTCTTTTCAAAATGGGAAGGCCAGCCTAAACCCTTTAAAGAGGGTCTCAAAGCCCCAAACTGGACTGGATGTTCAAAGCCTAAATGGCAGATGTCCTGGAGTAGTGAAAGCGATTATAGTCATCTTTGTGCAGGTATGAGAGATGAGAACGGACCCAGGAGGCTTTTCAAGAGGGAAACATTGAATCCTCAAAAGAGGGAAACATTGAATCCTGGCAAGGTTCTAGAACAAATTCTTTAAGATAGCTCAAAACTACCTAGGGAAGCATTTACAAAGACTTACGCCAAACCAACTCCCCTCCCTTTTCTAGCAATCTCCTGGACTATAGATCAGGGTATGCTGTATCCATTGTCTTCAAATGGATCAGTTTAGTGAGTTGCAAACAGCAGTTTTTAAAACATGAAAACCAAAAGAAAGAAAGATAAGATATCAGAGTGCATTGCATGAGCAAGGGGGAGTACTGTTTTTGGAAGCACGCGCTGGTGATGCATGTGTCCTGTTCTGCGTTGCTGATCCTGCTGCCTCTGCGTGAGTGTTCATATCCATCGCTGGCTGCCCCCTTTCAGCCTTCTGAGCTAGGCCCACTCTGGTCACAGCGGGGGTCATCTTCTTTTACCTTGCAAATTATATGTCATCAACATATTCTGGAAAGGTGTTCGCTTCCTCCTCCCCGTTTCTGTCGGTCCCCAGATGCTGAAGTATTTTGTCAGTCAGAATTCATCTCTGAATTATTTATCTGTGAACTTTTTTTGATAGCCACAGTTCATAGATAACTTTTATCAAACATATTAAATTAGTCCAAATTGTATAAAGAGAATATCACATCTGTCCTTTTTAGCTTTCAAGTGAAATGTTTTTGTTATTTGGAGTACAAAAAATACAGGGAAAACAATATTCTTATGATGTTTGTGTAATATATTTAAGGAACTGTTATTATACCAAGCTATGATATTTGGGAGATTACCAGATAATGCCTCAATGTGTCATTTTCTGTCTCGTCTTTTTTTTTTTAATTTTTCTTATTTTGGCTTTTTTTTCCTAAATGAAATATCAAGGTAGATATATGAGAACCTCTCCATAACTCTTGAACCCACTGGTTACTTCAAGAGTATGAGGGTTCATCATGCAAAGCAATATGAAGAAATGTTTAAACAAACAAAACGAAAAATAATATAAGGGTTGAGCAAGGAGGCTTTGTTGAACAGATTTACTTCCTTCATCCCAAAGATAGTGATGGGGCCATCTGAGGGTGAGTTGAGCTGTCCATGTGCCTCTTGCATTTGGGGCTCATACAGCGGCCTAGGCGGCTGGATCACTCACTTTCCCAGAATTTGTTGGGCAAGGGATGTCTGACGATGATCTGGGAGCCAGGTTGGGGCCACATGGGAGGAAGGGCTGGCCTAAGGGCGAGGACATCTGGCAGCAGAAGTAGGAATGAGCAGCCAGATGAAGGAAGGTGAGTATTACTAACGCACCCATGTGAGGTATGAAGATAGATAATTCAGTCCTGTCCTCCTGCTTTGATCTTGGAGTGATTTGAAACTGGCCAGCACTTGAGTGGATGTGCAGAAATAGAAAAGAAGTTTACCTTCCCCTAACCCCAGCAGGAGACCAGCATGCAGCAGGACATTGCTGAAATAGGGCAGATTCATGTTATAATGGGTCAGTTTCTTTTGTTTCCAAAGATTAGATATTTTAATTCTTTTAGGTTTTTATATTTCTTATTTATTTATTTATTCATTTGAGACAAAGTCTCATTCTGTCTGTTGCCCAGGCTGGAGTGCAGTGGCATGATCACAGCTCACTGCAGCCTCAACCTCCTGGGCTTAAGTGATCCTCCTTTCTCAGTCTCTCAGAGAGCTGGGACTACAGACACACACCACCATGCCCAGCTAATTTTAAAAGTTTTTTGTTTTTTTTTTGGTAGAGATGTGGTTTTGCTATGTTGCCCAGGCTGGTCTTGCATTCCTGGGCTCATATCCTTGCCTCCACATCCCAAAATGCTGGGATTACAAGTGTGAGCCGCTGTGACTGGCCTCTTTTGGGACTTTGAAGTTGTTGCATTAGCAGAAACATGATGTTTCTACTCAAGTATTTGTTTGAGGGCAGGGAAGATGAATCCTTGAATATATTTTAAGGAGCAATAGAAAACCAAAATACAATTGACATTTGAGCAGGCCCCACAAGTTGTGCTAGCTCAGAGTAGGTAATATATGCTTGGGTTAAAATTAAGTAGAATAGCAATCTGTGTTTATTGTTACATTTACTTTTGACGAAGGAAGACTTAGAGGCAGAAGCAGTTAGAAAAGGAAAGAAAATGTTTACTTCCCCAGAGTGCAAGGGAGTCAGACTTTAAAAGACTGGCCCATCAAATACAATCACAGTAAATACTTGAAAGAAAATATTCCTCCAAATCACCAAAGTTCTCCACGTACATTAGTCTGTTGTTCATGACTGAAAACAATTTTCTCACACAGTTATCATATTCCTAAAAGTTGTGACTTGTTTTCAGACACCAGCATAGCAAACAGTCAAGGGAAAAATGGTTTCTTTAAGGGAGTGAGATGTGTTTGAAATTTTATTTTGGAGACCAACTTTCAGGCAGGGTGATCATGTTATTTTTGCTTCATGTCAGGGTACAAAGTGATTTTTTTCTTGACTGCAGTGTGAGAAATACTTAGTACTATTGGAGAAGAGGAAAGTATGCATTTTCCTTGCAAACATGATTCTGCAGTCCTTTATAGTATTGTTGAGATGTGAGGTAAAAAAGCAGTTGAGAATATCTCTATGAGATGCTAAAATTATGCATGTTAAAATCTGAGTTTAATTGTTGCTCATGTTTCTGTTATCAAGACCTGTGTAATTTTTGCCTCATTAGAGAACATTAGTAAAATTTCATAACCCTTCAAGTGAAAATAGTTTGTAAGCTTCAAATAATTCTCCTGCAAGGTGCATTTTGTTTTCTTCTTGCATGTCCTTGGTAATAGCAAAAACAACAATCACTGGAAGGCAGAGCAGGCTGAGGGAGGGGCTTCTTAAGGATTAGTTTTGAAGTTGCCTGGTTGAAGAGAGAAAAATTAGGAGCTGAGTGAGGGAATGTGCTTATAAACGTTTTCTATCTTTCTACAAACCTTTGTATAGATTATTTCAGGAAATATAATTCTATCTTGTGTGGGGAAAAAAAGGAAGAAGAGAGAGAAAGAAACAAAATTAAGATCAACTATATCATATAAAACCTACGTCATATTCCTACCAGTGTGATGTGGTTTGGTTGTGTCCCCACCTAAATCTCATCTTGAACTGAATTCCCACAATCCCCATGTGTTGTAGGAGGGACCCACTGGGAGGTAATTGGATCAGGGGGCGGGTTACCTCCATGCTGTTCTCATGGTACTGAGCTTTCAAGAGATCTGATGGTTTCAGAAGAGGCTTTCCCTGTCTCCACTCTGACTTCTCCTTGCTGCCACCATATAAAGAAGGAAGTGTTTGCTTCCCCTTTTGCCATGATTGTAGGTTTCCTGAGGCCTCCCTAGCCCTGCGGAACTGTGAATCAATTAAACCTCTTTCCTTTGTAAATTACTCAGTCTCATGTATGTCTTTATTAGCAGCATGAGAATGGACTAACACAGTAAATTGGTACTGAGGTAATGGGGAGCTGCTATTAAAGATACCAGAAAATGTGGAAGCGACTTTGGAACTGGGTAATGGGCAGAGGTTGGAACAGTTTGGAAGGCTCAGAAGACAGGAAAATGTTGGCAAGTTCGGACTTTCCTGGAGATGTAGAGGGCTCGGAAGAAGACAGGAAAATGTGGGAAAGTTTGGAACTTCCCAGAGACTTGCGGAATGGCTTTGACCAAAATACTGATAGTGATATAGACAATGAAGTCCAGGCTGAGGTGGTCTCAGATAGAGATGTGGAATTTGTTGGGAGGTGGAGCAAAGGTGACTCTTGCTATGGTTTAGCAGAGAGACTGGTGACATTTTACCCCTGCCCTAGTGATCTTTGGATCATCAGAGAGATGATTTAGGGTATCTAGTAGAAGAAATTCCTAAGCAGCAAAGTGTTCAAGAGGTGACAGAGCATAGAAGTTTTGGAAAATGTGCAACCTGACAATGTGGTAGAAAAGAAAAACTCATTTTCTGGGGAGAAATTCAAGCCAGCCGGTTGCAGAAATTTGCATAAGTAACAAGGAGCCAAATGTTAATTGCCAAAACAATGGGCAAAATGTCTCCAGGGAATGTCAGAGACCTTTCCAAGCAGCTCCTCCCATCACAGACCTGGAGGCCTAGGAAGAAAAAATGGCTTTGTGGGCTGGTTCAGGGACCCCCTGCTGTGTGCAGTCTAGAGACTTGGTGCCCTGCATCCTAGCCATTCCAGCCATGGCTAAAAGGGGCCAAAGAATAACTCAGGCTGTAGCTTCAAAGGGTTTAAGTCCCAAGCCTTGGCAGCTTCCATTTGGTGTTGAGCCTGTGGGTATACAGAGGTCAAGAATTGAGTTCTGGGAACCTCCACCTAGATTTCAGAGTATTTATAGAAATGCCTGGATGTCCAGCCAGAAGTATGCTGCAGGGGCAGAGCCTTCATGGAGAACCTCTGTTAGGGCAACATAGAAGGGTAATGCAGAGTCAGAGCCCTCACACGAGTCTCCAATGGGGCACTGCCTAGTGGAGGTCTGAGAAGAGGGCCACTGTCCTCCAGTCACCAGAATGGTGGATCCACTGACAGCTTGCACCATGCACCTGGAAAAGCCACAGACACTCAATGCCAGCTGTGAAGGCAGCCAGGAGGGGGGCTGTACCCTACAAAGCCACAGAGGTGAAGCTGCCCAAGGCTGTGGGAGCCCACCTCTTGCATCAGCATGACCTGAATGTGAGATATGGAGTCAAAGGAGAATATTTCAGAGTTTTAAGATTTAGTTACTACTTAATTGGATTTCAGACTTGCATGGGGCCTGTAGATGTGAGACATAGAGTCAAAGGAGATTATTTCAGAGCTTTAAGATTTAATTACTGCTTTACTGGATTTCAGACTTGCATGGGGCCTGTAGCCTCTTTGTTTTGGCCAATTTCTCCCATTTGGAACAGGTGTATTTACCCAATGCCTGTACCCCCATGGTATCTAGGAATTAACTAACTTGTTTTGTATTTTATAGGCTGATAGGTAGAGGGACTTGCCTTGTCTCAGGTGAGACTTTGGACTTGAACTTTTGAGTTAATGCTGGAATGAGTTAAGACTTTGGGGAACTGTTGAGAAGGCATGATTATGTTTTGAAATGTGAGGACATGAGATTTGGGAGGGGCCAAGAGTGTAATGATATGGTTATGCTTTGTGTCTCCACCCATCTCATCTTGAACTGTAGTGCTCATAATCCCCATGTGTCGTGGGAGGGACCTGGTGGGAGGTAATTGAATCATGGGGGCAGTTATCCCCATGCTGTTCTCCTGATAGTGAGTTCTCATAAGAGCTGATGGTTTTATAAGGGGCTTTCCCCTTTTTGCTCACACTTCTCCTTGCTGCTGCCATGTGAAGAAGGATGTGTTTGCTTCCCTTTCCACCATGACTGTAAGTTTCCTCAGGCCTCCTTAGCCATATTGAACTAATGTGAATCAATTTAACTTCTTTTGTTTATAAATTACCCAGTCTCAGGTATGTCTTTATTAGCAGTATGAGAATGGACTAAATCTTCCACTGAATTAGCCCAATAGGAGAGGAGAGTTAATCCTTATTTCTAGGATTCTGAAGCAGAGGCCAAAGGTGGCAGGAGCAAGCATTTATTTGGTTCTTACAGTTTACTCTGTAACATATCTGCACTTATTTAATATAAAATATAATCCTCCAGGTCCTGTATTATTGATGCTCCAGGAAGATGAACCAGGTATGCCTTGAGACTCTGGGGACTATTTGGGACCCTTAGACCTAGGCAAGCTGAGGGACACTACATTCTTGCCCTCACTTTATAAAGCCCCTCTTTTCTGGCCAGGCCCCTCCCTGAAACATGAGGAGGCTATGGTGTGCCTTGAGCCTGCACTGCCCTTGCAGCCCAAGCTCTGGTTTGCTTGTAATTGATTGTACTGAGGTGGCAGTGGGTGCAGTAGGTGGAGAAACTACAAGAGCTACACATCCTAGTTTAAGACCCCAGGCCTCAGAAGATAAGATGTCATTAGAAAGTTCAGCTTTTCTACTGCTCTGTCTTAAGCTCTTGAATAAACCACTGCTCTAGCTTACATATCCATTTCTGCGGAACACAGCTGGAAATACCTGGTACCTAGAGGTGACAACACGCTAGCAGCCCTCGCTCTCCGCGCCTCCTCGGCCTTGGAGTCCACTCTGGTGGTGCTTGAGGACCCCTTCAGCTCTCCCACAGCACTGTGGGAACACCTCTCTGGGCTGGCTGAGGCCAGAGCCAGCTCCCTCTGCTTTTGGCGAGATGTGGCAGGAGAGGCGTGGGTGGGAACCGGGGCTGCGCCTGCCGGGCCCACAGCGCTGGCCTGCCAGCGTGAGTTCCGGGTGGGCGTGGGCTCCGCCGTCCCACACTCAGAGTGGCAGGCCGGCACGGCCGCCCCGGGCAGTGAGGGGCTTAGCACC
>NW_012116955.1:995915-1008816 GCF_000951035.1 Colobus angolensis palliatus
CGGCCGGGGGCGCCAGCCCCCGGCAGTGAGGGGCTTGACACCTGGGCCAGCAGTTGCAGAGGGTGTGCCGGGTCCCCCAGCAGTGCTGGCATGTGCTCGAATTCTCGCAGGGCCTCAGCTGCCTCCCTGCGGGGCAGGGCTTGGGACCTGCAACCAGCAATGCCTGAGCTCCCTCCCCTCCGATGTGGGCTCCTGGGCCTCCCGAGCCTCCCTGACAAGCACTGCCCCCCTGCGCCTCCACACTAGGTCCCATGGACTGCCCAAGGGCTGAGGAGTGTGGGCGCACAGCTCGGGACTGGCGGGCAACTCCTTTTGCAGCCCAGGTGCCAGATCCACTAGGTGAAGCCAGCTGGGCTCCTAGGTCTAGGAGGGACTTGGAGAACCTTTATGTCTAGCTAAGGGGTTGTAAATACACCAATCAGTACTCTGTATCTAGCTAACCTAGTGGGGACTTGGAGAACTTTTCTAGCACTGTGTCTAGCTCAGGGATTGTAAATGCACCAATCAGCACTCTGTCAAAATGGACCAATCAGCTCTCCATAAAATGGACCAATCAGCAGGATGTGGGTGGGATCAGCTAAGGGAGTGAAAGCAGTCTGCTGGAGCCAGCAGTGGCAACCGGCTTGGTCCCCTTCCACACTGTGGAAGCTTTGTTCTTTTGCTCTTTGCAATAAATCTTGTTGCTGCTCACTCTTTGGGTCCATGCTGCCTTTATGAGCTGTAACACTCACCGTGAAGGTCTGCAGCTTCACTCCTGAAGCCAGCAAGACCATGAACCCACCAGAAGGAAGAAACTGAACACGTCTGAACATCAGAAGGGACAAACTCCAGACACACAGTCTTTAAGAACTGTAACACTCACCATGAGGGTCCATGGCTTCATTCTTGAAGTCAGTGAGACCAAGAACCCACCAATTCCGGACACAGTACCTCTCCTTTTCACTCGTTTGCTAAAAGAATGGTTCAGCTCAGGACCATAACAAATAGTGTGTGATATGGTGTATGCTGCTTGGAGACAGATACTATGAGCCAAAAATACAAAGTAGTCTTGTTTGGCAAGTCATCCTCACAGTGATTTAAGACACGGCCAGTCTCTCTTATTCTTATTGTGCCAAGTGTTTCAAAAACTCCACTAATTAGAATTTAAAGAGTGGTTGATTCCCTGGTATTCTTAAAATGGTCTAATTTGGAAGTTTAAAATCTTTAAAGTTTTAATTCACTTAGCCAGGCTGTTTTAGAATAGCAGTTATATAAAACAGTATGACTCAGTGAGAGGCCAAGTCTAGTCTTTGGGGGGTCTGATGTATACTTTCTTGCTGCTAAAATGAGAGACTCAGATAATCCATGTAATGCGATTTGAGAGAAGAGAGAGATCTTCATGTGGTAAAATAGTTGGAGAGATCTCTTTGGAGGAGGTAATATCTGGTCCCTACCCACAAGGGTAGACAGGAATCTGGAGAGGAGGAAGAGGAAGTCCAGCTTGCAGGTGGAACTGAATGGGCAAAAGCTCAGAGGACCACCTTTGAGGGTTTCCCCACCCCAGGTTCCTGTACCATCATGAGCCCTCCCTTTTTTAATGACCCTGTTGTTTCTACTGTCTATGTCTTCAGGCTTTTTTGTTGCCCCTTAACCCGTGTGTATGTGTGTGTGTGTGTGTGTGTGTGTGTGTCAGGGTGGGTGTGACACAGTGTTTAGAATATCCTTGTTGATCTGAATGGACTCATAATAATTTTAGCATGTTCAAAACTAGTGCTCTTTCTCCAGGAAGGGCATATTTATGAGAACTTAGTGGACATGTTTGCTGAAGATGGCATGAAGTGGAATAGATTAATGACATTTTGTAAATGTTTTCTTTTCAAAAATGTATTTATTTTTTAGTTATAGTAAGAGTGATTGGTATAAAGTAAGTCATTTTTAATGGACTTCCTAGGACAGTTTAATTAGTGCACCAAAGAGAACATTCCACATACATGGATTTAGCCAATTGTGGATGGAAAATATTTAAACAAGAAAAGGATAGTTAGCTAGATTTGAACAACAAAAAAAAGGATACTGAACATGCACAGACTTTTTTTTCCTTGTAATTTATTCCCTAAATAATACAAGATAACAAATATTTACATAGCATTTATACTGTATTAGATATTATAAGTAATCTAGAGATTAAAATATACTGGAGGCTGTGCATAAGTTCTGTGCAAATACTACACCGTTTTATACTGGGGACTTGAGAATCTCTGGATTTTGGTATTTGAGAGGTCCTGGAACCAAGCCTGCACAGATGCTAAGGAATGACTGAATATATGTATACCCAGTGAATGATGGTAGTGACATTGGACATGCTGGACATGGGCAGCCAAGATGAACTTGAATAAGGTGTTGGCGGAGCTGTCAGGTGCAGCTGATGAGGCTGCGAAGGCAGAGATCCAAATCTGCATCGAAGCCAATAAGGCCCTGATGAAGGCCCTGGAATTGGCAAGCCTGTCCCCGAGACCTATGTGCTCTGGAGCCACCTCCACAAATGACCTGCCCCCACCCCTCACCCTTCCTTAAAGATGAAGAAGCCTGAAAAAAAAAAAAAAGTATACACACAGGCTGGGCACAGTGGCTTACACCTGTAATTCTAGCACTTCAGGAGGCCAGGGGTGGGTGGATGACTTAAGGCCAGGAGTTTGAGACCAGCCTGGCCAACATGGTGAAACCCCGTCTCTCCTAAAAATACAAAAATTAGGTGTGGTAGTGCACGTCTGTAATCCCAGCTGCTCGGGAGGCTGAAGCATGAGAATGGCTTGAACACAGGAGGCAGAGGCTGCATTGAGCTGAGATCGCGCTACTGTAGTCCAGCCTGTGTGAGGAGCAAAACTCTGTCTCAAAAAAAAAAAAAAAGTATATATAGACACACACACACAATGTGTATGTTCACGTGCGTGTGCTTTCACGTGCATGTGAACACACATACACACCCATAATACAAATAGATACAGACCACTGAGTTTGTGATACAAGTGAAAAGCAACTTGATAATTTTGTTAAGTTACAGAATCATAGATCTGGAAGGATTTTCACTACATCCCTTTCAGTTCTTTTCCTTTGTTTATAAAGGGGGTGAATATTTCAGCCATAATAGGTAACTCTCATGTGAATGTAGTAGACAGAAGCAGTGTCATGCGAACCACCATGGAAGTGTCTGCTTGCTGTGAAAATATCGATGTCAGACTGCTAGCCCTCCTGTCTTGCAGAGGACTGCCTTTATTGAGAAATTATATCTTCTCTACTTGGACAGTGTTTAAGATAACTGTCTACAAAATGATAATTATCAATAATAGTTGTTTTTAAAATTTTTCCTTACTTTGCAAAATAAAAATGCTGGCAAGTCTGTATTCCAGGTCCATGAAAACTGGCTGGTCTCTAGAAAACATTCCCCAGAGACTGGATGGAACCAGTTTAATGAAATTAAGGTGCTTCCTTTTTGTTGTTGGGAAGCTGCTAATTTTAAATGTTATCCATGAGAAGGGCCTGAAAGCTTTGGAATGATAATTTGTAGTGGACTTCTCCTGAAATGAATTGGGGTAATGACAGGTACAACAGAAGGTAAAGCTTATAAAAAGGAGAATTTGACCAGGTGCAGTGGCTCATGCCTGTTAGGCTGGTGCAAAAGTAATTGTGAATTTTGCCATTAAAAGTATTTGCAAAAACCACGATTACGTTTGCACCAACCCAATACTTGCTGTCTTTAAGAATCTGGCTATTCTAGGTACCTCATATATGTAGAATCGTGCAATATTTGTCCCTTTGTAACTGACTTATTTCATTTAGCATAATGTTTTCAAGGTTCATCAAAGTTGTGGCATGTTTCAGAACTTCATTGCTTTTTAAGGCTTAATATTGCATTGTATATACAACATTTGGTTTATGATTCATCTGTGATTGGACACTTGGGTTGTTTTGACCTTTTGGCTGTTGTAAATAATACTACTATGAACATAGGTATGCATAAATATCTGTTCAAGTCTCTCCTTTCAGTTCTTTTGGTATATATCCAGAATTAGAATTGCTGTATCATATGGTTATTCCATGTTTAAATTTTTGAGAAACTGCCATACTGTCTTCCACAGTGACTGCACCTTTTTACCTTCCTACCAGCAGTGCACAAGGGTTCCAGTTTCTCTATACCCTCACCAACACTTATTTTCTGATTTTTGGTAATTACCATGTTAATAGGGTGTGAAGTGGTGTCTCATTATGAAGATTTCTTTTTGATAGTTGGTTCTTTGACTTGACACTAGTAATTTAAAGCGTGCTTTCCCTAACAGTTTAGAGATAGAGCAATAATCAAGTAGTCATGGGAACTCAGAAAACCTAACTGTAATAAAAGTGACTGACTTGGTATTCTACTGGTGCCCTCAACTAGCCTAGAATTTTTTGAAGGACAGACCAAGAAAAGCAACGTCTAGAAAAGGCTAGAGTTAAGCCTATGCCTTTCCTGTGGTTGGTGAAGCCAGCTCCACCATGATAGCATGTTGTGGTGGCAACAGGACATTGACATTGGAATACAGGACGGCAGTCTAACACGTAGACACACATGTAGTGGGATGGAGCATTACGGTTCTGTTTTGTCATGTTATTACAATTCCCTTGTCCTGATTCTACTTTCACCAGCTAATCTTCTGATCTTAAATTTTGTTTCCCAGACCATGTAAAACATGTGCTGTGGTCAGTGTGAAAATTGTTTTCCTTATTCAACAAATGAATATGCTCATTATAAATCATTCTGCTATGCTTGGTTAGCATGACTGAGTCCATAAGGGCTTTCTCATCTCTGGAAGACTGAAAATTCAGTTCCCTGAATCTGTAGAGCCGGGGGCAGAGGTGCAGTCATATCTGAGAGCCATGCCTCTTCTCTTCTCTGGAAATTTTCTCCAGATGGAGACTTTACAGCTTCTTTCCTGGGTGTGTAACATGAAATTCTTCTTGATGTCCAGCTGAAGTCTATTAGAATGGGACTAACCTGTGGAGTACTACAGAGCCAGGAAACACTCACTTTAAAAATTACTTCTGGCTGGGTACAGTGGCTCATGCCTGTAATCCCAGCACTTTGGGAGGCAGAGGCAGGTGGATCACCTCAGGTCAGGCGTTTGAGACCAGCCTTGCCAACATGGTGAACCCTTTCTTTACTAAAAGCACAAAATCTAGCCAGGCATGGTGGTGCATACCTGTAATCCCAGCTACTAGGGAGGCTGAGGCAGGAGAATCGCTTGAACCCAGGAGGCGGAGGTTGCAGTGAGCTGAGATTACACCACTGCACTTAAGTGACAGAGGGAGACTCCATCTCAAAAAAAAAAACCACAAAAAATCAAAAAAAAAAACCTTCCTAGCCTGTTTACTACCATATAGGTGCCCAGGCATAACAGGAAGAGGTAGATTTATGAATACAAACTGCTTGTCCCCTTTGAGATACCAGCTGGTGAAAGAAGGGTGCCTACTTCTTAATTAAGCAATCTTTATTTCAGGTGGTGACTACATATCTATCAGTGTAAAATATTAAGTCCCATTTCTGTTTTTGGAAGTTGTTCTTCTGTTGGCATTGATTTTTATGTTAAGATGGAAGAAGTCTTCACTCCTTGCTGCTGGAAACAAGTTGCTGACATGCACAGGAGAAGCAGGGATAGGCAGGAAATAGATACATCCTGAATTCTCTGTCAGCTGTCAGTCACCATTTTTTGAGGACTGATGGGTAATTGAGTACTTTCTAGGAAATACTAGAGAATGGCATAAAACTTGGCAGTGTAGAGAAATTTGGGAAGTATGTCCATTTGAAAAGGAAGAGCCCAGCATGTGTACGTTTGTGTGTGTGTGTGTGTGTGTGTGTGTACGTGCGTGTAACATCTCTAGACTTAATTGAGTGGCCAGAGCATCAGACTTCAAAAGACTCATACTCGAGTCAAAATAGTAGTAAGGAGGAAAAGACTACAAAGTCCTGGAAGCACGATATTTTTTATTTAATTGGAGGAAAGAAAAATCCACGCCCCATGAAAGACACCACTGACTTAAAATGGATTCACAGAAAAAGAATCAGCAGACCTGGGAATGAAGTGGGAAGTGCCAGTAGAAGGTGGTGGTTTATGCAGACTCTATAAAAAGGAGAAGTAAACTGGAGAATAACACCATGTTACTGTTTTTAAAGCACTGCCCTGGGAGGACAATGTGGCAGCTTTGATTGAGAGGGTCAAGCATGATCCCTTGCTGGGAGGTGCTGCCTTATAGAGATGCTTTAAGAAGATCCAGCTGGCTTGGAGTGTGATTCATAATGTTGAAGTCTCTCATTTTCTATGTGACCCTACCCACTTAGACATGGGTAAGCTGGGTGCACCATTGTTCTGTGCAAGGAGGAAATTAAGCTTCTAAAGTTGCAGCTCTGAAGTTCCCACCTTGGGCTCATCAGCCGCCAAAGTGCAGCGTGGCTGAGCTTTATCTTTGGTTTCTCAAGTCTCTTTGCTGGAAGAGAGAGAGGGTTATGAGTCACAAGGGTGACTTCTCTATGTTGTGTGGGGGACAGTCATTCCTGGAAGTAAGAGGAAGAAAGATAAGAAGAGGTAACTAACAAGACCTTCCTGGCCTGGGCCAGAACAGAGGTTGGTGGTCCTGGGTGGCACGCCTGCTTTTGGAGTTTGAGGATTGAAGAGGAAGGTGAGAGAGTCATTGCAGTTGGGAATTTTGATCATCTGACTGGCCATTAGGTCTTCCCCTGTACAAACTGGTCAGCATAGGTCTTTGGATTTGTGGCATTGGCTGGCGGTTTCTTGGAATGCCTTAGTAGCTGCGCTGTCAGTTGTGTGCATGTTTGTGTGGGGGCATGCTCATTTTTCAGGGTTTCTGGCACCTTTTGGATTTCTTCTTAATGTGCTAGTCCTGTGCCTAGGTTAGTAGTTACTTGAAAAACTCATCTGCTGATGTTTACCCCTTAACATGGATAAAAAGTGTCTAACTCCAAAGAAGCAGCCCTCTTACCATGCATACCATCGTAATCCGCCAAGGATATTGACACAAAGCCATTTATTCATAGAATAATGGCTTTATTATTAGAATAGAATTTATTCATAGAACTTCTTTGGGAAGTTCTATGTCTGAGTACATCTCCTCAAATTCAGGGAGGTGGAGAGAATTGCTTGGTCCATTTTTAAGAAGGTAGAGAGGGCTGGGCACGGTGACTCACACCTATAATTCCAGCACTTTGGGAGGCCTAGGCAGGCAGATCACCTGAGGTCAGGAGTTTGTAGACCAGCCTCGCCAACATGGCGAAACCCTGTCTCTACCAAAAACACAAAAATTAGCTGGATCTGGTGGTATGTGCCTGTAGTCCCAATTTCTTGGGAGGCTGAGGCAGGAGAATCACTTGAACTCGGGAGGCAGAGGTTGCAGTGAGCAGAGATCTCACCACTGCACTCTAGCCTGAGTGACAGAGGGAGACTCCCCTCAAAATAAAAGAAGGAAAAGAGGCCAGGTGTGGTGGCTCATGCATGTAATCCCAGCACTTTGGGAGGCCAAAGCAGGAGGATCGTTTCAGCCAGGGAGGTCAATGCTGCAGTGAACTGTGATTGTACTACTGCACTCCCACCTGGGCAATAGAGTAGGACCTTGTCTCAAAAAAAGAGGGACGAGGAGGAAAAGAGAGTGCCCAGGAGTGGTTTAGGAACCTGGGTTGGAGCAGGAAAGATTGGATAGTCCGAAGAAGGGGTGAAAGTGATGAGAATGTGGGTTGGAGAAGAGGTGATGGTTTAGTGAGAGGTGTCTGGGCCTGCTCACCACACTTTCTCTGTTTGGGTTTGTGATCTCCCCTCTTCCCCAACAATGGGCTGGCCTGGGCCACACTACCCTGTGCACACCTGGAAAAGGTAAGCTTCCTTTCAGGGCTAGCTTTGGGATGCAGTCCTAATCTTCATTTTTGCTTTTGTTGGCAATGATGCTTTCAGCTGTTCAAAAGAGCAATTTAGTCTCTGTGTTGTGGAAGCTTGTTTAGGATATGTTTCCTGTCAAAGAAGTTATTTTTCATGACTCTAATATTATAAAGAAATCTGACATTAAGAAAATCTCAGTGTGGGGAGGGTGGTTCTCAGGAGTGGTAGCCACACAGACAGCAGCTGCCCGTGGAGCTGCCGCTTCCTGCTGTTGTGTTCAAGAGAGAGCAGCTGCCGGCCTGTCAGCACCCCAGGGAGTGAGGCTCAGTGCCAGGCTGCCTCCCTTACTGCTTGGATGGCCCAGATCATGCACACTGTGGTGGAATAGCAGACTCTGGGGGCTGCTGCTTGGACATGCTGGCAGTTCCCAGCTTATGTTTCAGCAAAGCTTGGAGAGTCACTGCGGGCTTGGTAATGGGGATGACACAGAACACTTCCCTAGCACTGCCTTATGTTTGTTGTTGGTCCTTGTGCATCTGATGGCCTAAGCTGGTTAATTTGAGACTTGCATGAAACAATAATGCCTCGTGGACTTTTTCAAGGGCACTAGGTGACTGCTTTAAAGAAGAGGTCAGAGGTTCTGTCCTCCAAAGCTATCTTTGGGATTCAAGAAGTGAGAGGAAAGAGCCACTGGAGACAAATGCCCCTCCTTTTGTTTGAAGGCTACTCAGGCAACTGGTGGCTGCTTGGGGAGAGCTGGTGTCACATTTCATTCTGCAGAATGAGAACCTTCTGTAGGCTGGCTCTGTTATTCAGTCATTCTTGTCTGTCAGTGTTGGTCAGAACTTCACTCCTCTCTTCCCACCTTCAGGACTTTTGCACGTGTAACTTACATTACCCTTTGGTAATGCCCTTTAGTAATCAATCCCTAAATAGTTCATTTAGATGAAAGGGGATAGTGTAAGGGGGAGAAAAAGAAGGCATGTCTCTGTTATAGGGTGGGTGGTTGATATTCCTTACAGTTAACTCTTACACGGACATATTTTATTGACTAGTTCCTGACTGGCCCTATGAGGGTGATGTTACTGCTGCTTTCTGACTGGTCCTGTGGACCCTGGCAGCCACAGATGAGGGTCCCCACTGTGTGCTGACTTTGGGAACTGTGTGGCCGTGGGAGAACAGCTGTTGGTTCTGTGGTGTCCTGAATACACACCCTCCATCTTTATTTTCTTCATTCCTTTAAGTACTTTTCACTATTTTTCTGTTCCAGATGATGTTTAGTGCCTCCCTCCACTCTGCTGTTACAGTAGCTGTAATGTTGATTTCTACTAAAAATGATATGATCAAACCAGACTTCATCTTACTTTCCTTAATAAAGAAAAAAAGGAGAGAAATATTATTTTATTTTTGAGTTGGTAGAAGAGCATGAATCCCAGGATGTAAATGTTGATCATTTTAACTTTCAAATGATCTAAACACCTTTAAGTAATTTTTGGTCATAGTTTTATTTATTTGTCTAGGCACCGTGGCTCACAGCTGTAATCCCAACACTCTGGAGGGTGAGGCAGGTAGATTGCTTGAATCAATCAATTCACACTTGGTGCATTTGGTAAGAATTGGCTGGCCAGGGAGTTGGGTGTGTCTGAAGAACAAAGCGAGGCTTTTCTATTCAAGATCAGCATTTCTAATTAATAGTTGTGCGGCCTGCTAATGTTTTTCTTAATTTTTCATGCAACATCACATTTAATTTTTATAGCAACTCCATGAAGTGGGTACCATAATCATCTTCATGTTATTAGTGGGAAAACTGAAGCTCAGATTTTTTTTTCGTGGCTCTATAGCAGGGATTGGCAAACTTTTTCTATAATGTAAGACCAGAAAGTAAATATTTTAGACTTTTTGGGCCCATCCTTTGAACAGTATGATGACATGGGGTTGGAGTCTTTTTCTGTGGAGTCATGTCTGGGATGGGAAAGAAGGGGTGAGGGAAAGGGGAGAGTGATGCAGAAGTGTGGTGGAAGGGTGGTGGTGGTGATTTTGCCCCAGCTTCCCTGAGGATTGTGCCCTGGAGGCAGTGGGGAGGGGTGCGGGTGAAAGAAACCTCAGAAAGCTCTTGAAGCAGGCGCAGTGGTAGTGACTGCTCATGAATCTTCGTTTCCACTGATATTTCATTCAAATTTTCCCTTATGTTACTGCTATTTGTCGCTTTGTCTCCCTTTCTCCATTATAAGGGAAGGCCTGTGGTGTACTGATCTGTCTCATGCATCTCTGCCCACCCCACAGTGTGCAGTGTCTTGCACACCGTAGGTGCTCAAACACAGTTATTGAACACAGGCTGCATTGACTTACCACCTTCGGTATCCATGCTGCTCAGTGCAGTCATCTTCTCCCAAAGAAGTCAGGATTTTTTGGTCTAAAATAGTCGCAGTTAACAAAGATACTTGGGAAATCCTGAAAATATGATAAATTTCAGGAGTAAGCAGTTGGACAAGTTGTGGACTTCTGTTGAGGATCTTCTGCAAGATCCACTATGCAACTTTTGTGGCCTGTTTTTCTTTATTCACTCCTTTTTATTAAACTTAGTTTCCTCCAGCCCCACTGGAAGCAAGAAAAGCAAACAAACAAACAAAACCTTAGGTTGTTTATCTCCATTGTTGCATAGTAGGTGTTCAATGGATACATACTGAGCTAGTTCATTTCTGATACTAATTTAATTACTTCTCCTAAACATTCTTTCTTCTTACAGAACTCTCTGTCCTCTACTTCGCAAATCCCACAAAACATCTCACCTCCACATATAAGCTGATTACTCGGGAATGGTACAGGAGGCCCTTGGTGATTCTAATTGTGAAAGACTAAAACATTCCCTTATAGGAGAACTGAAATCAATGTCAATCTGAGATTGAGTAATACATCAAATTAGTATCAGAAATGAACTAGCTTCAGCAGACTCTTTACATACTCTTGCAGGTATAGGTGCTGAGGCTGAAGCTGTAAGCTCAGAGATTTTGACATACTCTTTCCCTCCTTTCCTTCTTTCCTTCATCAATTACTGAACATTGGTTATGTGCCAGGCATTGGGTTAAGTTCACAAAAAAATATACGGTGTCTGGTTTCAAATACATTTATTACAGTCTAGTGGCGAGGTGAAAGGAAGTAGTGGCCATATGACTTGAGGTGTGGGCAGCTGGTAAGAACCTCTCCTGGCCTAGGGGGTAAGACCTCCTCAAGGGTTTTGCTGCCAATCTCCTGAATGTGATCAAGAGTAATTAAGGTAACTGTGCACCTCTGGATGAATTAACAGGTTCTGCACTTGACTTTCTCAATTTGTACAGGTTGAAGATGTCTGCCCAGAGGTTAATTTCTAACAGAACTTCCCAGCAATCGGCATCTAATTCTGATTACACCTGGGAATATGAATATTATGAGATTGGACCAGTTTCCTTTGAAGGATTAAAGGCTCATAAATGTAAGTTTTATACAATTCCTCACTGTAAGCATAAATTGTATTTCTCTTAACCTGTGAAATCCCCAAGGATTATTTCTCCTGAACATTCTGTCTTGTTACAGAACTCTCTGTCCTCTACCTCCCAAATCCCACAAAACATCTCGCCTCCATACATAGGCTGATTGCTTGGAAATGGTACAGGAGGGCCTTGGTGATTCTAATTGATGAAAGACTAAGAAATTCCTGTAGTAGGAGAACATGAATCAATGTCAAGCTGAGATTGAGAATTTTAAAAAAAGCATTTGCTATTTTAGCTCCTCCAAACTGTGAATGTTTGAACTATCAAAAATATGTATAAAAATAGGATCTGGAACTGTTATTTGAAGAACCTTCTTTTGTAACACAGCAGCATCTTTTCATCCTAGTTGGTTTTCTAGAGCTGTGGAGAGCAGTGTATCCATGTGTGTTCATAATGATGGGCCAGAATAGCCTGCGATCATTTCTAACCCTGTGTTCTAGGCATGAATTGTGTTTCATGCTATTGGAGTAATTAAGGGTCCAGCACAGAGCAAGGAAATGTAATTCTGTGAGACGTTGCTATTCAACTCCAGTCATAACTGAATGCTGACTGGCCAGCATGAGACATCCTTGCTTCACTAAGTAGAGTTAACAGTTAACATGGTAGGCACGAACTGCTGCCCAGTCTCAGGTCCTGTCTTGGACCCCGTAAATATCCCAGAAATGTTCATTTTTGTCAGAGTGAATTATCCACAGCACTGTAAAATTTTTACGTTCTTAACTGGTCCAGGTTAGTGGGACACATTAGGAAATATAAGAGGACTTGGAGACACAAATGTAGCAAAGAAAGTGTTTTTGGGGGGCGGAGCAAGATGGCCGAATAGGAACAGCTCCAGTCTCCAACTCCCAGCACGAGCGACACAGACGACCGGTGATTTCTGCATTTTCAACTGAGATACTGGGGTCATCTCACTAGGGAGTGCCGGACAATCGGTGCTGGTCAGCTGCTGCAGCCTGACGAGTGAGAGCTGAAGCAGGGAGAGGCATCGCCTCACCTGGGAAGAGCAAGGGGGAAGGGAATCCCTTTTCCTAGCCAGGGGAACAGAGACACACAACACCTGGAAAATTGGGTAACTCCCACCCCAATAACGCGCTTTAAGCAAACCAGCACACCAGGAGAATATATCCCTCATCTGGCCGGGAGGGTCCCACACCCACGGAGCCTCCCTCACTGCTAACACAGCAGTCTGCGGAGACCTAACCGCAAGGCAGCAGTGAGGCTGGGGGAGGGGCGCCCGCCATTGCTGAGGCTTAAGTAGGTAAAAAAAGCCGCTGGGAAGCTCGAACTGGGTGGAGCTTATAGCAGCTCAAGGAAACCTGCCTGTCTCTGTAGACTCCACCTCTGGGGGCAGAGCACAGCAGCAGAGGCCTGTGCAGACGTGAATGACTCTGACAGCTTTGAAGAGAGCAGTGGATCTCCCAACACGGAGGTTGAGATCTGAGAAGGGACAGACTGCCTGCTCAAGTGGGTCCCTGACCC
>NW_012116955.1:1013781-1025995 GCF_000951035.1 Colobus angolensis palliatus
AAAGTATAATAAAAAAAAAAAAAAAAAAGAAAGTGTTTTCATTCCTTTAATTATTTCCTGGCTGCTTCTATCCTGACCTGTTTTGGCATTCATGATCTCTTGCACCAGCTTGGTGCTCTTTTGTAAGAAGGGCTTTCTATTTTTGTTCCTTTAGCAAAAATCATTAACTAAACCACATGTCCTTTACCCCTTAAGTGAGTAGTAATAATTAAATACTTTCACTCTTTCCTTTATTGACATCTACTCAGTATTTCTTTGTGGAAAAAAGGCACATGGCATTCATTAAGGTATGCTGTCATTGATTATCTGATAGAAGGCTGTTAGGTGTGAAATCACCCTCCTTAATTTACTTAAATTCTTTAATATGTTGTTTTTCTAGGATAACTTTTATGTAAAGACAATTGCTTGTTCTGAATTATAGTGGAAATCAAAATGACTGGGAAATTGCCACATATTTTCTTGAAATGTGGGCTTTTACAGCTTGGTGACATCAACTTTATTTTTGTGTCAGCTTGCTCCTGTCTCTTTTCCTTAGTTTAAGAGGCACAGAAGACAGGCCTACTGCTATAATTTTGGTTGGTACATCTCCAGAGACAATTGAATAAAACCTTTTTTGAGGATATTTCGTTCTAGAAATAATTATAGCTGGAAAATTTCCTCAGAAACATAGGCAGAGGTGTGACTCATTCTTTCCTTACTTACACTACCTACTATACCATTAATAACAACTGCTTTTGTTAATTTTAATATTCACATCAAGATAAAACAAAAATACCTGAATACTTACTGTTCTGATATAAGAGAGCTGATAAGTAGAAGCCCTTAGCTTCAGAAACCGGACAATATGTGAGACACATTGATAACAAAAAACAAACAAACACAAAACCCCAGATATACAAGAAAGTGAAAAGATCACATCAACTGTTGAAATGTGTGCTTTGGTACAGTCTCTTTCATTTAAAAATGCTGTGATTCTGACCTTCAATTATGACTCCTTGTTTTGCTGGGCAAAATACAAAGCCAATTAGATGCAGATTCAAAAGAACAGAAGCCCGACATTTCAAGGGGAAGCACTCATTGAGGACAGGAATGACCATAACAGTTATCTTTATTTGCCCTACCTGTAATGGATCATATTTGGCAACAATAGCTCCATCTTTAGACTAAGTTCCTCTGCTGAAATTAAGATTCCTACCTTCAAAGCGTGTTTCATCTGAGAAACACCCTCAGATGGTCATTGATAATTCTTGTGCCATTGGTTTTGATCCCATATTAAACCTCATCATATATCAGAAGTGGACATGTATCTTATACAAATTTGGCACCAACAGAGTGGAAATTTATTTATTCATTCATTCAATATCTATTTATTGAGCACCTGTTATGTGTGGTACTATTTTAAGCACTGGAGAGACAACAGTGAACTGAAAAGGCAAAAATATTTCCTCCTATAGAGCTTGCATTCTAGTGGGAGAGACAGACAATAAATAGTTAAATATATAATGTCAGATGGCAATATAAAAGGATAAATAGAGTGAGGGGAAAGGAATGTGGAGTGTGGAGGTGACAGTATAGATAGAGTGGCCATGGAAAGCCTTACTGAGAAGGAGAGATTTGATAAAAGACCTGAAGGAAGTGAGAGATTGAGCTGTAATATATCTCGGGGAAAAACATTCCAGCGAAGAATCCTTGGCAGGAGTGAACTGGATCACGCAAGGAACAAGGAGGCCAGCGTGATACCAAGGGAGTGATAAGAGGCAGAACAGCAGGAAATGAAGTCAGAGAGGCTATGGGGACATGGACATGGTCGGGGGGCTTAGAGGTCATGCTAAGGACTTTGCTTGGCCTTTTACTGTGAGCAGTTACTTGAGGGTCTGGAGCAGAGGAGTGCCATCTGGCTTAGGTTTCAACACATCACTTTGCAACTGGGGAGTGAAAGGCAAGAAATTAGAAGCAGAGACCATTCACGAGGCCTTTGCCATAGTCCAGGCAGCTGATGATGGTGGCTTGGAGCCAGGTAGGGAGAGTGAAGTGGTGAGAAATGCATACATTCTGAATATTTTTAAAAGATGGATCTGGCAAGATTTGCCAATGGATTGGCAGTGTGTGTAAGAGAAAGAAGAGTCAAGAATGATTTCAAGATTTGTGACCTGAGTAACTGGCAGGATGGAATTGCCTTTAACAAATTGGGAAGAGTATGGGAGAAGGAGGTTTCAGAGAGGAACGCCAGGAGCTCCATTTTGGACTTGTTAAATTGAGACACCTATCATATCCAGGAGGACAAGAGAGGAGAGGGTAGGGGGAAGCTGTAGACTTGAGAGTCATCAGCATGTAAATAGTATGCGTTCAAAGCCAAGAGGCTGGATAAGTGAGTGTAGATAGAAAACTGAAGAGTCCAAAGCTGAGCCCTGGGCACGCTTGTGTTTTGAAGTTGGAGGGTTGCATAGCAGTATAGGTGCCTGAGAGGAATGTGCAGAAAGTAGGAAGAGAACTGGGCAATTTTGGTTTTCTGGATGCCAACTGAAAAAAGGGTTGCAAAGACAGTCTGTGTCAAATGCTGCTATTAGGTCAAGTTAATTGAAGACTGAGATTTGACCATTGGATTTATAATGTAGAAGTTACTGGCAATGATTTGAAAAGCAGTTTTAGTGGGGTGCTGGGGGTAAAAGGTTGATGGAATTGGTTCAAGAAAAAATGAGAGGAGAGGAATTGGGGACAGCATGTACAGACAAATCTCTCAAGTGTCTTGCTATAAAGGGAAGGAGAGGAATGGGTCATCTATGAAGGGCGTGGCTGGGTGAGACAAGGTATTCTTAAAGCAGCAGAAGCAAAAGCTGATGAGTCAATGAGTGGACAATCACATTTTAGCAGGACCACTCTGACCGCTGTGTTGAGAAAAAACTGAAGGAATATCCTCTTAATATGAGGCATCAGTGGTGGCCAAATCCATGCTTTTTTATGTGCCGCCTTGCAGATATCAGACCTATGCATGGATGAGTCAGCAAGAAGCCAGGTTATTAGGATGAGAAACAGAGCTAGAGCTTGCAAAAACTTGGAGTAAGACAGTAGAGACAAGTGTGAGAACATCACTGTTGGCTCTTTGCCAGGAATTCGTATCACAGAATTGACCCTACTGCCTTAGGAACCAAAAGTGGTGTGAGGACAGTGTCAGGAACCCTCTCTTTCAAGTGAAATATTAACCCTTGTTTTTCATATAACCACGAAATGGGAAGTTCACCATTTATTCTCAAGAGGTGGAGAGGAGGGCAAGTTGGATGGAGTAGTTAACCTAGTCCTACCCTAGAATGGGAAGGAAAAAAATCATGTCAGCTTTCAGCTCTCTTGTTCCATTCCATTCCCTAAAGGTTAGATTAAGGGGGGTTACTTTATTATGACACATTCCATTTGCAATTCCCCTGGGCAATTGTTCTACCCATTTACAATAGTAGTCTCCAAGTATCTCAGTGTCTAGACAGGACAGACTGTGGTAGCTTGGCTGTGGTGGAAGCTCCTTTGGAAGGCTTCTTTTGACTTTCTTAACCATCTAGCCACATTGGAGCTTTGCTCTGTATAAAACTTTATTCTGACTTCTTCCCAGAAAAGGACGCTTTTGGGAAGACAAGGGGCTCCACTTTTCCCATCTTACTGTAGTGCCTATGCCCATGAAGCTTAACATGTGAATAAAACTTCAGGAGAGTTTGGATATTTCTGGGATGAGATGGGGATCTCTGACATTTCTTGTAAGAGGCTCAGGGTGAGAAAGTCCCCTGGGGATGGGTCATAGGGCAGAAGATGAGGTTGGGGGAAATTAGTGGAAATAACTTGAGGAAGCTAAATTTTGTTCAAAGTGGAATGTGAATAAGCAGAGCTACTTAAAGCATATTGCCATGGAAAATATAGATGCCGCATTATTAAAGAAATGTTTGAAAATGCTGTTGGATCATGAGGATTCTCAGATTCTACCCACAGCCTGCCTCTCCCCAACATTGTCCCCGCCTGACTTCTCTGAAGGCTGTAGCCCTCCCATGCTTCACATTATTGCTGCTTTTTGATTAGCTCCCTGGGGCACTTAGAAGGGCAGAGGGAAGGGGGACTGGGCTGAGTTGAGGGTACACTTTACTCCGCCTCCAGGAGTCAGTCCACCATTTGCAGTGTGAAAGCTGTCCTTAGGGGAACACCTTCCTAGTACACAGATTTGAAAAATGTCAATCAACATGATTCAATTCTAAACCGAAGATTTAAATATAGCATTGGTGTATAATTTTAGAATTTGCTTTTGCTATGCAGGCAGTTGATAAAGTACAGTGCAGGGAACTGTTATTTAACTGTACAATGTGTCTTCATAGTCCACGCCTAGATAGTTGAGATTTTATTGTTTCATGTTAGTTGTACCTCAGTACGTATGGTGTTTGGTATTCGTCCTTGCCTTTTTTTATGCCTCATTTCTCACTATATTAAAAGGCAAAGTATACAATTTCTATTTCTTTGGCATTTAAGGTTAGACACATTAGTTTTTCAGAGTGCCGAATACACATTGTTAACCTCTAGGCAATAGTATGTGGAGGATGAAAGTATGAATTATGCAGAGTAAATTGTTAATCTGATTTCTTCACTTTGGAAAAAGTGCTACACATACATAATTTAATTAGAATAAAGCTTTGCATTTAAACACATTTGATATTTAAACTCCAATCACTTATTTTTAGAAAATTGCTAAGCATCCTTAATGTATTTCCACATAGATAAGCTTCTTAGTATAGGCCAAAAAATGTAGAATGATTCAACTCTGTTGTGTCCTAGATTTGAGGCCCTGCTGTGCATATACCAAGTTCTGTAGACAATCCAATCTAACCCTGAACCTAGAGATAAAGAATTGTGATTGTTATCCAAGATAGGACCAAGGAGAGCCCTGTTTAGGGAAGTACAAACAAAAATGTTATTGGGTTCAAAGGAGGGAGAGAGCACATCAATTATGGAAATTAGATGAGG
Organism: Colobus angolensis palliatus; assembly: GCF_000951035.1. NCBI lineage: Eukaryota > Metazoa > Chordata > Mammalia > Primates > Cercopithecidae > Colobus > Colobus angolensis. The sequence goes on from NW_012116955.1 coordinate 1,018,771, forward strand.
CTTGGTAGATACTGTAGCAGATGGACTTGGAAGGATGGATACACTTTCATTAGCTCCAGGTTGGGAAAAGTTGTTCCAGGCAGGTAGTGGTCAGAGCCCTGGTAAGGTGTGGCTGTGAGGAAGCCGTGGCTAAGGTTACGGTAAATACAGGCACACAGTGTCCCCTGGTATGATTGGAAACACATGGTTTTTAAAGTGAGGTAAATTGGGAGAAAATGACAATTCTAATGACAGTGGCCAGCACCTGTGGTGTACCGTTTTCTCAGCTGTCAGACATTGTATAAGGTGCTTTACATATGGAATCTCTTTTAATCTGGAAAAGTGGGTCAGTCCTGTTTTTGTTGGAGAGCTTTTCACGAAAGAGCAATATCATGAGGGCTGTGATTAAAGCAGATTTGTACAGAAATAAAGCACAGGGAAAGGCAGAAGGCAGAGAGAGCACTCAAGAGGCTGTCTGTATGTTCTCTGCAAGAAGTAATGACAGCCTGAATTATTCCATGATGAACATAAGTGAGAATGCAAAGTTGCTACCTAATTGAGCTGCTAACCAATAGAGTTGCTGAACTAAAATTTGGCCCAAGAAGGCCTCCATATTTGCATACTTGCATTCTTAGGTATGAGCTGTGACCTAGCTTACTAGGTAAGCAAACTGAAAACCTAGTGAATGCTTCCATAACAATAGCTGAGTCTCAGCTAATCATGCAGCTACACTTTAGGCACTCACAGGCAGACAGCTGTTCAAATGGTGTTCAAATCCAGCTGTTTCCATACCTTGTTTCTTTTTTCTGTACATCATTTTCCTTTTACTGTCCCTAAATCTTAACCAGCCATGAGGCAGACCAGAGTCTCTCTGAATCTGTTCTGATTCTGGGAGCTTCCCGGTTCAAGAATTTTGTTTCCCTTGCACAGTTAATATCTGTTAAATTTAATTTGTCTAAAGGTTTTCTTTTAACACTAGGAATCCAAATGCACTTAAAACTTGAGTTGGTAGTGTGCTAAACATTTTATTTTCTAACTCAAAACACATTAGTGGAATCTTGAGGCCCTAGATGACCTATGCTCTGGCCTAGGTTCCTTCCTTGAGATATGGAAACCGTGAGTCAATGAGGCCTAAATCCCTTCATGCTATCTGAGACAGAAACCTGGAGGCAGAGCAGACTCTTCCTTCCCCGTCATCCTTGCCATCTTATCAATCTCCAGCCAACTGCGGATCAGACTGTTGATTTCCTTTCATGTTTCATGTACCAAAGCTTCTCCAAGAAGCTCTGATTCTTGAATGTTCAAGTTTTAAACTACTGTGAAATACTAATCGCAGTATTAACTGTCTTGCAGATTCCATTGTGATTGGATTTTGGGTTGGTCTTGCAGTCTTCGTGATTTTTATGTTTTTTGTGCTGACCTTGCTGACCAAGACAGGAGCCCCACACCAAGAGTAAGTTTGGGCTGTTCCTAAATGTCTCTTAAGCCTCACAGGAGACAGAGTAAATGGAAACTACTACACAGGGATGGAGGTGCTTCCAGTGGATGAAGAGAAGGGGGTGGTTATGGATTTGCTGTCTGAACCCAGATGCCTGTGGATTGGATCCAACTATTCTCCTGCTTTTTGTTTCTTGCGTCTTGGGCTTATTTTCAAGCGGACTTTTATGAAATTGGGTTTCTTGGTCCTTTCCTACAGTCTTAATGATGATGTGGGGCCTGATTTTTACATTGAAATGTTTATTAATTACAATGTATTTTATCCATATTCCCAAAAGGATTTAGATGATTCACCATATTAAAAACAGTGGAAAAGATAATGGCAAAATAGGATGAAAACCAGTTTTAAAAATTATTTCAAGAAGCAGAGTAATAGTTGTTCCTGGATACTCAACTCAATTAACTATTGACAATGATTAATAAATTTAACAGAGTTTTCTTGAAACTAGGATACAAAGGCCAACACTGTGGTTTACATAATTCTCATAACATGGTAGGACTTATGATGATGCTACACTTTGGATTGAAGTATTACATGAGTGCTTAAAGAACATTGAGAAACATCAAAAAGCATTTGTTCACTAATGGCTTGTAAAAAATTCAGAAATATCTTAAAGGATTTATATATTTTATACCAAATTTTTAATAAAAGGGAAAACAGAGAATATTCAATACCTTATTAGTCAGCACCAGCAGGCAACAGTAATTAAAAGAGTTTTTGGCTGGTATGGTGGCTCCAGCCTGTAATCCCAGCACTTTGGGAGACCAAGGCAGGCAGATCAGTTGAGTCCAGGAGTTCGAGACCAGCCTGGCTATGGTGAAACCCTGTCTCTATTAAAAATACAAAAAATTAGCAGGGTGTGGTGGAGGGTACCTGTAATCCTAGCTACCTGGGAGGCTGAGGCACAAGAATCACTTGAACCCAGGACGCGGAGGTTGCAGTGAGCCAAGGTCGTACCACCGCACTACAGCCTGGGCAACAGAGCCAGACTCTGTCTTAAAAAAAAAAAAAAAAGTTTTTGATAAAGGGGCTGTTCAGAAGTTATGGACAGGGAAGACAGCAACTACACAGGCTCATGCAGGACAGCAAGGCTGGCAACACTGAGGAGCAGCCATCTTAGATCCCAGGAAGCAAGGGGTGGGGCCACAACTAGAACCTGCGAGTCTGCTGAGAGTAGCTGTGACTTTGGGCTGAGGGGCACAGCTAGTCCAGTGTGACCTCTTAGGGAAGGAGCCTCAAAGTGAAGACCAATACCTCAGTCTTCTCCCTCCTTCCCATTTCTCACCATTGCTCCCCACTGGCTGAACACAGCCAGCAGCCAGAGGCTGCATCAAAGGCCATTTTCCCATGCACAGAGCATGACGGGAGGGTGGGAGAGACCTGGGAGAGTGGATAGAAGAATTTTCACAGGAATCTTGGCATTTTTATATTCAGTATCTTATTTTTGCTTCACAGCCGGGGAGCAGCTCTCTTTCGTGGTTGTGTCTCATCATAGCCTCCAGCATCTGTTGTTCACTCTTCAGCCTGCACTTCAACTATGACAAATGCCTGTGCAAAGGGAACAGTTCTTGCCATCACTCAGCTATTTGTAGATATCAGGGGCTAGAAAGAAAAATGTAAACACAGCCAGGTGCGGTGGTGGCTCATGCCTGCAATCCCAACACTTTGGGAGGTGGAATTGAGAGGATTGCTTGAGCTCAGGAGTTTGAGACCAGCCTGGGCAACATGGCAAACCCCTGTCTCTACAAAAAATACAAAAATCAGCCAGGCATGGTGGTGCACACCTGTAGTCCCAGCTACTCAGGAGGCTAAGGTGGGAGGATCACTTGAACCCAGGAAGTTAAGGCTGCAGTGAGCTGTGATTGTGCTGCTGCACTACAGCCTGGATGACAGAGTAAGACCCTGTCTCAAAAAAAAAAAAAAAAGTAAACACAAACATTTTAAATGAAAGGAAAACATCATTTTTATTGACGCATTTGGAGACATATGGCTGAGAATCTATTTAACAGCCACTAAAAAGACACGAGCTTTCCTTTTTCTCTCTTCATGTCATTGTAAATATTTGCACATGCTTCACTTCTATTACATTGGCCCGGGGAATTTGAAAATATGGTATGGGTTACAAGAGGGGTAAGAAAAGCCTAGAATAAACTCAGATTAAGGCACAACTCATAGAGTGGTCAGGGATTAATAATACCCTGTTATCTTCCTTTTCCTCAAAAGAACCAATGGATTTTTGTGGGTTATTGAGATAGATGTGTGTGATGTAGAAGGCAGGAGATTTTAGGACTAGGAAGACTAGCACAAAATAGAATGTGACTTTCTGTGATGGTTAACTTTATGTGTTAACAATTCTAGATGTTTCTGTGAAGGTATTTCTTAGTTGAGGGTACCATTTATCAGTACTCTTTGGGTTAAGCAGATTACCCTCCATGCTGCGAGTGGGCCTTATCCAGTCAGCTGAAGGCCTTAGGAGAACAAAGACTGACCTCCTCAAGCCAAAAGGGATCTACCAGGACACTGCCTTTGGACTGTCCCCACCCTGCCAGCCCACTCTGCGGATTTTGGACTTGCTGGCCCCCCAAATTTCACGAGGCAATTCCTTAAAATAAAACTCTGTCTTTATACACACACACACATTGTGTTGGTTCTGTTTTCTCTGGAGATCCCTGACTAATCATCACTTCTGTGTGGTGTCATGGCAACCCTGGGTAGTTGAGACTTGCCTTTTAGTCTTCCAGTTGGCAGTTCACTTTTGCCGCTAGACGGTCTCTCTTTGATGGTTGTTCTGAACAATGCTCAATCACAGAACAGAGGTCATTGTAACCCTGAATGCTTCTAACAAGGTAAAGGAAAAATAACTTTTTTCAACATTTAAGAAAATAATGGATCTTCCCTCAGGACCACATTTTGAATGCTTCTGTACACAGTCTGACACAGCATAAGATACGGCATTTGGTTGCAGTATTTAATAATAGAAAAGTGAAAGAATCAGACATGTGGAAAAACATTGAAATAAATCTGTTATAAAGGCTTTTAGGTCTTAACAAACTTGTTATTTGTTTGTCAGGAATTTTCTTCTTAAGTGGACATTTTTTTTTCCATATAGCCAATATTAATAGAAAACAACTAATTTTAAGTTTGCCTGTGATAATTAGGGTGTGGGGGGAAGGACAATACAACATTGAAAATAATAAGAGCCATTTTTTTGATGCCAGGGTCAACTAATTACTTTATATCTCACCAAGTCCTCACAAGAAGATGAAGTAAATTCCATGTGTTACCACATTACAGATAAGAAACATGAGGCTAAGACACTTGTCTAAGGCTTCACAGGTTAAAGAAAAAATGTGGAGTCAAACCTCAAACTAAAGTCTCTTCAGTGCTGAAGTTCCTGTCATTAACCACTACACTATCTCAGATTGGCAATTTTTAATCTCTTCCTTCTATTAAACCAAAGATGTTAGCAAGCAACCAGATTTGTTATTTTTTCCGTAAGTTACTGGGGTACAGGTGGTATTTGGTTACATAAGGAAGTTCCTTAGTGGTGATTTGTGAAATATTGGTGCACCCATCACCCAAGCAGTATATGCTATACCGTATCGGTAGTCTTTTATCCCTCACCCCCTCCCACTCTTCCCCCCAAGTCCCCACAGTCCATTGTTTCATTCTTATGCCTTTGTATCCTCATAGCTCCCACATTTTCAATTCCTGAGTTACTTCACTTAGAATAACAGTCTCCAGTCTCATCCAGGTTGCTGCAAATACTGTTAATTCATTCCTTTTTATGGTTGAGTAATGTCCCACCATATATACATATATATGTATATACATATATATGCAAAATATATACAAAATGTGCATACAAAATATATACATATGTATGTATACACATATGTACATATACATATACCAACAATATGTGTATTTTTTTGTTCCATATGAATTTTAGAATTATTTTTGCTAATTCTGTGAAGAATGATGGTGGTATTTTGATGGAGATTGCATTGAATTTGTAGATTGCATTTGGTAGTATAGTCATTTTCATGATACTGATTCTATCCATCCATGAGCATGGGATGTGTTTTCATGTGTTTGTTTTATCTATAATTTCTTTTGATGTATATATCACAGTTTCTTTATCCACTTGTCGATTGATGGGCATTTGGGTTGGTTTCACGATTTTGCAATTGTGAATTGTGCTGCTATAAACATGTGTCTGCAAGTATCTTTTTCATACAATGACTTCTTTTCCTCTGGGTTGATACCTGGTAGTGGGATTGCTGTATCAATGGTAGATCCACTTTTAGTTCTTTCGGGAAACTCCACACTGTTTCCCATAGTGGCTGTACTAGTTTACATTCCCATTTGCAGTGTAGAAGTGTTCCCTGATCACTGCATCCATGCCGACATTTACTGATTTTTGATTTTTTGATTATGGCCATTCTTGCAGGAGTAAAGTGATAATGCATTGTGGCTTTGATTTGCATTTTCCCTGATCACTAGTGATGTTAAGCATTTTTTCATATATCTGTTGGCCATTTGTGTATCTTCTTTTGAGAATTGTGTATTCATGTTTTTAGCCCACTTTTGGATGGAATTGTTTGTTTGTTTTTTCTTACTGATTTGTTTGAGTTCGTTGTAGATTCTGGATATTAGTCCTTTGTCAGATGTATAGATTGTGAAGATTTTCTCCCACTTTATGGGTTGTCTGTTTATTCTGCCGACTGTTCCTTTTGCCATGCAAAAGCTTTTTAGTTTAATTAAGTTCCAACTATTTATCTTTGTTTTTATTGCATTTGCTTTCGGGTTCTTGGTCATGAAATCCTTGCCTAAGCCAACATCTAGAAGCATTTTTCCAATGTTATCTTCTAGAATTTTTACCATTTCAGGTCTTAGATTTAACTCCTTAATCCATCTTGAGTTGATTTTTGTATAAGGTGAGAGATAAGGACCCAGTTTCATTCTTTTACCTGTGGCTAGCCAATTATCCCAGCGCCATTTGTTGAAAAGGGTGTCCTTTCCCCACTTTATGTTTTTGTTTGATTTGTTGAAGATCAGTTGGCTGTAAGTGGGTTTATTTCTGGATTCTCTGTTCTGTTCCATTGACCTATGTGCCTATGTATATACTAGTACCACACTGTTTTGGTGACTATGGCCTTATAGTATAGTTTGAAACCAGGTGGTATGATGCCTCCAGGTTTATTCTTTTTGCTTAGTCTGCTTTGGCTATGCAAGCTCTTTTTTTGTTCCATATGAATTTTAGAATTTTTTTTGCTAATTCTGTGAAGAATGATGGTGGTATTTTGATGGAGATTGCATTGAATTTGTAGATTACATTTGACAGTATAGTCATTTTCACAATATTGATTCTATCCATTCATGAGCATGGGATGTGTTTTCATGTGTTTGTTTTATCTATGATTTCTTTCAGCAGTGTTTTGTAGTTTTCCTTGTAGAGGTCTTTCGACTCCTTTGTTAGAAGGAGTTTTCTTAAGTTTTTTGTTTGTTTGTTTGTTTTTTGGGTTTTTTGCAGCTATTGTAAAAGGGGTTAAATTCTTGATTTGATTCTCCGCTTGGTCGCTGTTGGTGTGTAGAAGAGCTAGTGATTTGTGTACATTAATCTTGTATCTGGAAACTTTGCTGAATTCTTTTTTTTTTCTTTTTTTTTTCTTTTTTTTTTTTGAGATGGAGTCTCGCTCTGTCACCCAGGCTGCATGCAGTGCAGTGGCGTGATCTCAGCTCACT
>NW_012116955.1:1027466-1035098 GCF_000951035.1 Colobus angolensis palliatus
TTATGGTCTATCATAAGGTCTATCTTGGAGAAGGTTACATCTGCTGTTGAATAGAATGTGTATTCTGTGGTTGTTGGATGAAATGTTCTGAATATATCTGTAAAGTTCATTTGTTTAAATCCATTGTTTCTTTGTTGGCTTTCTGTCTGATGACCTGCCTAGTGCTCTCCATGGAGGATTGAAGTCCCCCACTTAGGTCTATAAGTAATTGTTTTATAAATTTGGGATCTCCAGTGTTAGGTGCATATATGTTTAGGATTGTGATATTTTCCTGTTGGACAAAGCCTTTACCATTACATAATATCCCTCTTTGTCTCTTTTAACTGCTGTTGCTTTAAAGTTTGTTTTGTCTGATACAAGAATAGCTACCCCTGCTTACTTTTGGTGTCCATTTGCATGAAATGCCTTTTTCCACCCCTTTACTTTAAGTTTATGTGAGTCCTTACATGTTAGGTGAGTCTCCTGAAGACAGCAGGTAGTTGGTTGGTGGGTTCTTATCCATTCTTTGGTTCTGTATCTTTCAAGTGGAGCATTTAGGCCATTTACATTCAATGTTAGTATTGAGATGAGAGGTACCATTGCATTCATTGTGCTCTTTGTTGTCTGTATACTTTGGTTTTTTTGTTTTTGCTTTTTAACTTGTATTTTTGTTGCATAGGTCATGTGTGATTTATGCTTTAAAGTTCTGTTTTGATGTGTTTCCAGGATTTGTTTCAAGACTTAGAGCTCCTTTTAGCAGTTCTTATAGTGGTGGCTTAGTAGTGGTAAATTCTCTCAGCATTTGTTTGTCTGAAAAAGACTGTATCTTTCCTTCATATATGATGGTTAGTTTCACTGGATACATAATTTTTGGCTGATAAATGTTTGATTTGAGGCGGCTGAAGATAGGGCCCCAATCCCTTCTAGCTTGTAGGTTTTCTGCTGAGGAATCTGCTGTTAATCTGATAGGTTTTCCCTTATAGGTTACCTGATGCTTCTGTCTCACAGCTCTTAAGATTCTTTCCTTTGTCTTAACTTTGGATAACCTGGTGACAGTGTGTCTAGACAATGATCTTTTTGCAATAAATTTCCTAGGTGTTCTTTGTGCTTCTTGTATTTGGATGTCTAGGTCTCTAGCAAGGCCAGGGAAGTTTTCCTTGATTATTTCCCTAAATATGTTTTCCAAGCTTTTAGAATTCTCTTCTTCCTCAGGAACACCAATTATCCTTAGGTTCGGTTGTTTAACATAATCCCAGACTTCTTGGAGGCTTCTTTCATATTTTCTTATTCTTTTTCTATGTCTTTGTTGGATTGGGTTAATTTGAAGACCTTGTTTTCGAGCTCTGAATTTCTTTCTTCTACTTGTTCAATTCTATTGCTGAGACTTTCCAGAGCATTTTGCATTTCTATAAGTTAGTCCAGTGTTTCCTGAAGTTTTGATTGTTCTTTCTTTAAGCTATCTATTTCCTTGAATATTTCTTTCTTTACTTCCTGTATTGATTTTTAGATTTCTAGTATTGGGCTTTGCCTTTCTTTGATGCCTCCCTGATGAGCTTAATAACTAACCTCCTGAATTATTTTTCAGGTAAATCAGGAATTTCTTCTTGGTTTGCATCCATTGCTGGTGAACTAGTATGATTCTTAGGAGGTGTTAAAGAGCCTTCTTTTGTCATATTACCAGAGTTAGTTTTCTGGTTTCTTCTCATTTGGGTAGGCTCTGTCAGAGGGAAGGTCTAGGGCTGAAGGCTGTTGTTCATATACTTTTGTCCCATGGAGTGTTCCCTTGATGTAATACTCTCCCCCTTTCCCTATGGATGTGGCTTCCTGTGAGTTGAACTGCAGTGATTGTTGTCTCTCTTCTCGGTCTAGCCACCCAGCAAGTCTACCTGGCTCTGGGCTGGTACTGAGGGTTGTCTGCACAGAGTCCTGTGATGTGAATCGTGTTTGGGTCTCTCGGCTGTGGATACCAGTGCCTGTTCCAGTGGAGGTGGTAGCAGGGGTGCAAATGAATTCCGTGAAAGTTTTTAGCTTTGGTGGCCTAATGTTCTATTTTTGTGCTGGTTGGCCTCCTGCCGGGACATGGTGCTGTCCAGAGAGCATCAGCTGTGGTTGTTTGGGGAGGAACAGGCGGTGGACAGGGCCCTAGAACTCCCAGGAATATATGTCCTTTGTCTTTAGCTACCAGGGTGGATAGGGAAGCACCGCTGGGTTGGGGCAAGGCTAGGTGTGTCTGAGCTCAGACTCTCCTTGGGTGGGTCTTGCTGCAGCTGCTGTAGGAGATGGGGGTGAGGCTCCCAGATCAATGGAGTTATGTACCTAGGAGGATTATGGCTGCCTGCTGAGCATGCAGGTTGTCAGGGAAGTGGAGAAAAGCCAGCAGTCACAGGCCTCACCCAGCTCCCATACAAATCGAGGGGCCAGTCTCATTCCCACCATGTCCCCACTAACAGCCCCTAATCTGTTTCCTGGTAATGGGCAGCCAGACTTGAGAACTTGCCCCAGGTTACCCTCCTCCCAGCTGCAAAATAATAGGGCTTGTTTCATCCCCCACCTGTGGAGTCTGCACACTGGATTGTGTCCTTCCCCGAGTTCTGGCCAGGAGGCTTCTTGTCCCATTCAAATTGTTACAAAGTTCAGCTGGAGATTTCCTTCTCCCTGTGGTGTTTCTCCCCACCAGCCCCCAGCTTCTCTGGCCACCCTGCTGATAGATTCCTATGGTGCTAGGCAGGAATGGCCTGCTTGTGGACCCAGCAAGCTCCTAGGACCTTTCTGCTGCTTCCTCTGCCCCTGTATTTCACTCGGCCCTCTAAATTGACTCAGCTCCAGATATGGTCAGAAACTTCTCCCAAAAACAGACCTTTATTTTCTCTAGTGGGGACGTGTGTTTGGGAGAAGAGGCTCTCCCTTTCCCACTTCTGCAGTTGGGGCACCCACAGTATTTGGGGTATTTCCTGGGTCCTGCAGGAGCAGTCTGCTTCCTTCAGAGGGTCTGTGGGTCCTCCTGGAATTGCTGGTTTGTTCTTGCAGTCGATCTGGAGCTAAAATTCACAATGCGAGCCTCTGCACACTGCTCTGTCCATCCAAGTTGGAGTTGCAGTCTAGTCCGCCTCCCATCCGCTATGATGATTACTTTTGTTTTTTTGTTTTTGTCACATACCGTGCCAAGCACAGGGCTCTGAAATCAAGCATTTCCAGGTTTACTTATTGAGACTTTGGCCTGGATTCTTAACTTCTCTGTGCTTGAGACTCCTTGTATATAAATAAGGAAGTGTCTGCCTCCTGAGTTTTTTGTAAACCAAGCTTATCCAACCTGTGGCCCAGGATAACTTTGAATGCAGCCCAACACAAATTCGTAAATTCACTTAAAACATTATGAGATTTTTTTTGTGATTTTTTTTTTTTTGGCTCATCAGCTATCACTAGTGTTAGTGTATTTTATGTGTGGCCCAAGACAATTATTCTTCTTCCACTGCAGTCCAGGGAAGCCAAAATATTGGACATCCCTGTTGTAAACAGTGAGCAGACTGTGGAGCTTCTTGCAAAAGCTGGGCTCGGTGCATCCCTTAGTAAAGATGAGTCACTGTGTGAGCTGAAGGGTCTAGGTAAAGAGTAGGAGGGAGAAGAAAAAGGAACCCATTCTCCCATGGGATAGCCAGACCCTAAGCATCATATCTGCACTGTTCGAAATGTTGCCTCATCTATCCCAGCTTAACCTTGGCTGAGTCTCCAAGTGAAACAGTAAGATGAATCTAGAATAGCAGCTAGGTAGAGAATCCTGGTGATGAGTCAGAAGGATCAACACCTTTGAATTCTGATTGCTTTACATATCTGGCACTCTGGGTGGTTTGTCACTAAGACAGTTACTTCCTAAAGTAGGACATCAACAGCATCCTTTTGGAACGTGATTCCAACAGCATGGTTAAGATATCTGAGTAAGTCTAGAAGCTCAGAATGGACTGGTGCTGGATCTACCACTGAATTTAATATTTTTCTCCATGGAGGCATCTTAGGCCAGGGCCAAATGGCTCCCTAGGATCTCATCATTGCTGACACATGGAAGTGTGTGAGCTTCCCTTTGATAGTAGTAAGACACAGGATGACAGATAACACCACCTGTGCCCTGACTTCCTGTGCCCGTGCCCACAACAGACATCAGCAATGGACTGCATCATCTTCCCCGCAGAGCCAAGACTTTTGCCTGATAATCATTTTCAAAACAGATCTCCAGGCAGCCACCAGGAACCAATCACAGTTTACCTGAGAGAGAATGTTTATCTGCCATCCCTGGCTGGACTTTCCTTTAACGTACTGGATGGCAGGAGCTGAGATCCATTTAACTGCACAGGGCCAATCACACCGCAATAAAATGGGTATTTTTTTCCCCTGAATTTTTTGACCTGGGATCATGCTAGAATGAGAACTTCTGGAATCACTAACTACTTAGTGGCTTCTGTTAAGGGGGGAAATATGTGCTAGGCTAGGCTGTCAGACAGTAAGAAGTTAATCCTCAAATCTTGGTATAACACAACAAAGGTTTATTTCTTGCTTAAACTCCATGTCTGCTAAGGTTGGCAAGGGGCAGACAGAAACATCTCTACTTGCAGCTGCCCTTTCCCCACCACTCGGCCTCCTAGGTTGCTGTGACAGGATAAGAAAACACTTGGAGATCTCAAGGCTGCCCCTCCATTCTTCAGCCAGAAGCAGCGCACATCCCTTCCTCCCACAGCTCATTAGTCAGAACTAGCCACACCCACCTGACTGCCCGGGGCTGGGAAGGGTAGTCTTCTGTGTATCCAGAAGGAAAGAGGCAGGTATTGGTGAGCACTGAGAAGGTAGACTGCAGAGGAAGAAAGACTGTTATAAAGCTGACATCACGCTTCTTAAAAGCTTTTAGGCCTAAGAAGTGGCTTTGATGGGGATTATTTTTTCCATGGAATACTTGCTTTTTTACGGTGGGGCAGGCATGGGATCTCTTATCTGGATTTTTTAAGGACAGTGAAGATAAAAGAAGCATTTCCTCCTGCCTTCTGAGCTACGGAGTCATTTACTCTGCATGCTGTCTTGTTTAAAGCATTGTGGCCCCATTATCATAAATCTGCCAGATAGAGAGCAATGGGAAAAGCTTGGGTCACATTTTTATGTAGAATACTTTGGACTGGTTGAAAAATTGTCAAACCCCAGACATTACGTGCCTCGCATACCCTCCTTCTGTAGCCTTTGTTAAGTACACCTCATCTGGGTGGGCCTGTTCTTCACTTAGGGGCCAGTGCAAGATTGCTCAGGACCTTGTAAAAATGGGAATTATATTCTACCTTGAATAGCAATTTACCTGAATATAGCACTCATTAAAGAGTGGGTACATGAAACTAAAAACTAACAGCAGGGAAATGTCATTGTTCTAAATTTTTGATATTGACCATGGCCATAGGAACTAGATGGCAAAGTGCAGATGTAGTGAGTGATTCCTGAGGAAGCCCTATCATTCTGAGGTATCTACCGCTATGAATGGGTAGAAAATCTATTTTATGTGTCTGGTTCTGTCTGTAACTTTTGTTCAGGAGTTATTATTTTTTTTCTTTTGAGATGAGGTCTCACTCTGTTACCCAGGTGGGAGTGCAGTGGCGTGATCTCAGCTCACAGCAAGCCTCCACTCCCCAGGCTCAGGTGATCCTCCCACTTCAACCTCCTGAGTAACTGGGACTGCAGGTGTGTGCCACCACACCCAGCTAATTTTTTTTTTTTTTTTTTTTTTTTTTTCTTGCTCTGTCAGGCTGCATGCAGTGCAGTGGCGTGATCTCAGCTCACTGCAACCTCCGCCTCCTGGGTTCTAGCAATTCTCCTGCCTCAGCTTCCTGAGTAGCTGGGGCTACAGGTGCACACCACCATGCTCGGCTAATTTTTTGTATTTTAGTAGAGACAGGGTTTCACTGTGTTGTCCAGGCTGGTCTCAAACTCCTGAGCTCAGGCAATTCACCCGCCTCAACCTCCCAAAGTGCTAGGATTACAGGCATGAGCCACTGCGCCTGGCCTGCTGAATTCTTTTATCGGTTCTAGGAGCTTTCTGGAGGAGTCTTTAGGGTTTGCTGATGATCATATCGTCAGCAAACAGTGACAGTGTGACTTTCTCTTTACCGATTTGGATGCCCTTTATTTCTTTCTCTTGTCTGATTGCTCTGTCTAGGACTTCCAATACTATGTTGAAGAGGAGTGGTGAGAGTAGACATCCTTGTCTTGTTCCAGTTCTCGGAGGTAACTTTTCCACTTTCCCCCACTCAGTATTATGTTGGCTGTGGGTTTGTCATAGATGGCTTTTGTTACATTGTATGTCCCTTGTATGCCGATCTTGCTGAGTTTTAATCATAAAGAGATGCTGGATTTTATCAAATGTGCTTTCTGCATCTATTGAGATGATCATGTGTTTTTGTTTTTTAGTCTGTTAATGTGGTGTATCACATTTGTTGACTTGCATATGTTAAACCATCCCTGCATCCCTGGTATGAAACCCACTTGATCATGGTGTATTATCTTTTTGATATGTTGTTGGACTCAGTTAGCTAGGATTTTGTTAAGGATTTTTGCATCTCTGTTCATCAAGGATGTCAGTCTGTAGTTTTCTTTTTTGGTTATGTCCTTTCCTGGTTTTAGTATTGGGATAATACTGGCTTCATAGAATAAATTAAGGAGAGTTCCTTCTTTTTCTATCTTGTGGAATACTGTCAAAAGGATTGGTACCAATTCTTCTTTGAATGTCTGGTAGAATTCTGCTGTGAATCTGTCTGGTCCTTTTTTGTTGGTAATTTTTAAATTACTATTTTAATCTCGCTGCTTGTTATTGGTCTGCTCAGGATATCTAATTCTTCCTGATTTAAGCTAGGAGGGTTGTATTTTTCCAGGAATTTATCCATCTCTTCTAGGTTTTCTAGTTTATGTGCGTAAAATTGTCTTTCATAGTAGCCTTGAATGATCTTTTGTATTTCAGTGGTGTCAGTTGTAATAACTTCTGTTTCATTTTTTAATGAGGTTATTTGGATTTTCTCTCTTCTTTTCTTGGTTAATCTTGCTAATGGTTTATCAATTTTATTTATCTTTTCAAAGAGCCAGGTTTATATTTCATTTATCTTTTGTATTTTTTTGTTTCAATTTCATTTAGTTCTGCTCTGATGATCTTGGTTATTACCTTTCTTCTGCTGGATTTGGGTTTGGTTTGTTCTTTTTTCTTTAGTTCCTTAAGATGTGACCTTAGAATGTCAGTTTGTGCTCTTTCAGTCTTTTCGATGTAGGTGTTTAGGGTTATGAACTTTTCTCTTAGCACTGCCTTTGTTGTATCCCAGAAGTTTTGATAGGTTGTGTCATTATTGTTTTCAGTTGGAAGAATTTTTAAATTTCCATCTTGATTTCACTTTTGACCCAATGCTCATTCAAGAGCAGGTTATTTAATTTCCGTGTATTTGCATGGTTTCGAAGGTTCCTTTTTGAGTTGATTTCTAGTTTTATTCTACTGCGATTTGAGAGAGTGCCTGATATAATTTCAGTTTTCTTAAATTTATTGAGGCCTGTTTTATGGTCTATCATAAGGTCTATCTTGGAGAAGGTTACATCTGCTGTTGAATAGAATGTGTATTCTGTGGTTGTTGGATGAAATGTTCTGAATAT
>NW_012116955.1:1035148-1065960 GCF_000951035.1 Colobus angolensis palliatus
GTGGATCACTTGAGGTCAGGAGTTCAAGGCCAGCATGGCCAACATGGTGAAATCCTGTCTCTCCTAAAAATACAAAAATTAGCCGAGGGTGGTGGTGCATGCTTTTAGTCCTAGTTACTTGGGAGGCTGAGGCAGGAGGATCACTTAAACCTGGGAGGCAGAGTTTGCAGTGAGCCAAGATCAAGCCACTGCACTGCAGCTTGGTTGACATAACAAGACACCATCTCAAAAATAAATAAATGAATGAATAAATAAATAAATAAAAGCATGTGGTGGATCCCCCTCTCTTGCCGCCGTGTAAGATGTGCCTTGCTTTCACTCTGCCTTCCACTATAATTGTAATTTTCCTGAGACCTCCCTAGCCATGCAGAACTATGTGTCAATTAAACCTCTTTTCTTTATAAATTACCCAGAC
Organism: Colobus angolensis palliatus; assembly: GCF_000951035.1. Classification (NCBI taxonomy): domain Eukaryota; kingdom Metazoa; phylum Chordata; class Mammalia; order Primates; family Cercopithecidae; genus Colobus; species Colobus angolensis. The sequence goes on from NW_012116955.1 coordinate 1,035,564, forward strand.
TCAGCCAGTTCTTTATAGCAGTGTGAAAACAGATTAATACAGGTGCTTTGGTGAACATTAGACTTGTCCCTTAAAATTCACCAAGTTTAAGGTTATAGGGCTTCAGAAAGAGAACAGTTTGTATTTTTAGTAATTCCATGGTAGAGAGTTGGATTGAAAGAATCTGGAATAATTCAGGATCCAGTCTATTCTGTAGGCAGATACCAAGAACTTGAAAATAATGCACAAGGCTAAAAACCTAATAACAAGAGTGTTGTAGTTTTTCTCTAGAAATATAACTTTTTCTCTCTTGTATTAGTGTACTTTTAATATTAAAGCTCACTCTTTAGTAAGGCTTATAGATAATTTCCTTCTAATTATAGCCTTCTTGAACCTTTCATGACTTGCTCAAATCTTCAGTAATATGCTTAAGCCTTTAGTTTTGTCCCATTCTTCCTCTTTCTTAAATAACAATTTTACTTTAGCACAAAAATTTACTGGACAGATTCTTTCTTATACAAAATTGTTCTGTTTTCTTTTTAACCTTCCTTACCGAAAGTTCATCTTCTTTCTTATAACTTTCTCCATGTGTCTCTCTCCTGCTTACCAGTAGAGATGGGCTTTTGCCATGTTGCCCAGGCTGATCTCGAGCTTCGAAGCTCAAACAATCCTCCTGCCTTGGTCTTCCACAGTGCTGAGATCACAGATGTGAGCCACTGTGAGATATGACGAGATTTCTCTTCAAATAGCCTGATCAATCCTTTATTCTTTAATTCATAGTACCCACCCCCTCACCCCTTTTCTCTTTTTCTCTTTTTTTCCTTTCTGCCTTTGTTACATGCCCGAACACGCCACAGTACCAGGCTTATCAGTACGCGCTCACATTCCTTTCCTTATTTTAAAAAAAGACTAGCCCTCTAGCTCATTACAGACACCTCTTCCCCTTTTCCCCTCTCTCCTTTACATGCCCACCTTATCTAAAAAAAGTTCAAATGTCTAACCCACCGAGATTAGTTCAGATTGTGCAACCCGACCTCAGCCAATAGAAACAGAGTACAGGGACAGGACTTGCATCAGAAATACAGGCTTTCATGCCCCTTTGTTCAAGTGTGCTCTCGTGTCAACTGGCCAAAAAACAAACAACAAACAAACAAAAAAACACCCCTCAACACAAAAGTAAAATTGCTTTGCTAAAAATCCTTTGTTTGAATGTTCAAGCTCTTTAAGATTTTGAGGGTTATTCCCAACAGCCACCATACCTGGCCTCTTTACTTTTAACAGTTACACCTGGATTCTCATAGAAACTGAGATATTAGACAAAGCTAGTCATCATTTTAAATTATTTCCCGTTAATCATTTTTATAGCCTGTGAATATCAGGTGTTCACCTAAGTAAGAACCTTAAAGTTAAATATATGGGTATTTTGTCAATAACTCAGAAGATACAGCTGCTTTTATTAAGCCAACAATATGAAATTAGTCTTACATACCAAAGAGTTTCAGAAACAAATTTATTCTGTTTTTAGAGTGAGTATGTAATTTCATCACCTTAAAATATCTAGTACAATCTTGATTAACTGTTACCCCAGGCAAAAATGTATGCTGACAATTTTGAAGACCTCTCTATTTTTATTTTATCAACAAACTTAAAACCAACTTATTTATCAAAAATTTACTTAAGTAATGTGAACTAAAAACACTTGGATTAGTTACTATATTTTTGTTACAGTACTCAATTTAAGTGCTTTTGTTCCTTTTAAATTTATTAATCAGATCTCTTTAATATATTTTAGTAGAAAAATATTATATACACACAACATTAAAACATACAGACAACACAAATACATAGAAACAGATTCTCTAGCTTTCCTTTGGATATTTTAGTCATGAGACAATGTAACATAGTAATACAAACTCAGTTTATAAAAGGACAGTTGAACTCAAATTATATTTCTGGCAAAATGGGACCTGTTTACATGGCTACTGTTTATTTGCCCCAATAGATAATCTTATTAAGGCTGTGAACTAAAATTTTGGATAAGGAAATTTTCATAGCAGTTTGATAATCATAATAAACCTTTATTATTATCCTTTATTTCAGTTTCAAATGAGTTTAGGGTATATTTTTAATATTTATATTTTAGCCAGGACTGGCTAAATTGTATAAGAAAAATAAAATCTTCAAGTGGTCTTGAATTTTTAGTAACAAATCTATCTTTTGTTTGCTAGTCTGGTTTGCTTTACTGGTCAATGTGGGTGAGGAAGCATTTTAACGGTTTTTTTTTCCGGCTTTTTCTAGTCCCTCCGTAGTACATAAAGCAATTTTTATGCCAGACAAAGATATAATATTCCTCTGAGCTCAAGATTTTGACTTGTTTGATCTGAGAGACTATTATAAACATTTATGTAGTTATTTGCTTTTAGAATACCAATCCTTTAATTAAGTGTTCCATTACACAAAGCACTTTTTAGTCAGACAAACCTAGATTTACATTTCCAAAGGTGTCTAAATTGTTGGTTTTCATGAGCCTGTTGTAATCTCTAAAGCTGTTAAGTTTTTTGCATTTTGACTGGAATGCTATAAGCAGTGAGTTTGTCTTAACACCAGCAGAAAAGTCAGCAGATTCAAAATAGGCAGAAAAAAAAATAGAGAGGGAGGGAGCCTAAAAGCCTTTGTGTATTAACTCTGTAGTTGCAGTTTCTATTTCAGCTCTAAGAAAAACAGGCTTGGGGAGTTTGAATGATCTCCATGATGCCCACTGAGTTTGTGTGCACCAGGAAAAGCCATGTAGCCAGCTGGAGTCCCAGAAGACCTGGCATGCCTTGGTGTTTGAGAATTTCATTTCATTTCTTATTAATTTCTTAAAAGCAAAGAAGATCCCATAAATCGTGTCAGGGGAACATCAGCAGTTTGTACTGGTGTGCAAAGAAAATTCATTAAATCTTGTCAGGAAAATGTCAGGAGTTTAGACTGGTGTCTTATGCAGTGGCAACCGACATAGTGTTTTTTAATTAGCCATCCTGCATCCACCATTTAGGATGTTTATTTTTGCTCTTGGAAGATTTTCAGAAACAAGCAAGGGGGAAGGGCCAAATCATTTACACACATGCATAACCAAACCCAAATCAGAGTGTTCACAGAAATTTTAACCCAGGCATGCAGATCAAACAAAATATTAAACTAGGCATGCAGAAAGAACCAAAAATGAACTCACCAGAAAAGACATGCCTCCAACACAGATTGTAAATTCTGTAGAAACTGGAGTACTCTCCACAAGGATGCTTCTCAGGAAAGGCTTGCCAAAAAAGAATTTTATAGTTCCAAGAGAGATGCAGCATTCTTCACTGAAGGTAGGCTTATAACCAAACCAAATCTCAGATAAAGTAAAAAAGCCTCTATCAGGAAGAAGGAGCTTAGCCTGAGTGAAGACTTGCCAGGGCAGAACAGGTGAGCCATGGAAGCAGAGAGCTCAAAGGGCTCAAGGTGAGCACAGCCCACAGGTTCCAAGAATCACTGATTCCTTCCAAAAGTGATCTTGCTTCAGGTTCCACTTCTGGAAACCATTTATGTCAACCTAAATAACAAACACTGAGAGGTTCTCTAAAAGAAAATGATGTTTACATGGTAATGGGTCATTGCAGTGGGAATACTCATGCCATATGACCTATGTGCATATTCTGGGAAGTAGAAGAAGACAAAGGTTTTTAGAGGAAAAGCGAGGAGGATTACATGGTGGTTTGGAGAGAGTGATCCTTAGCTACAAGGAACAATACGGGTGGTGCCAGTTCCAGATTGGACAGGCAGTTGCTGGGCAGATGTCCTTATAGTATTTTTTTGTGCAAGGTTATGGTTTTTGCAGTCTTTTGTGATGGTTTTTGTTATCAGACATTTGTGAGTGAGAATTCCTACTTCATGGCCTTCCCCAGCTCTATTCATCAGGATTTTTTTTTTTATAACATTAAGTGACTCCAGATTTATTCTGACAACTTTCACAACTTACAGGTCCTTTTGTTTATCAGTCAAGGAAAGAAGAGACAAATAAAAGTCCAGTGTATTGAGTGTTTAATATTTACTGGACTCTAAGAGTACAAAGATGAACTTTTTGCTCTTCTCAGGAAGGGAAAATCAGACACATTGTACTGTTGCCATACCAAGGGATCATCAGGAGGAAGCTAGAGGGGAGGGGGTAGCCATGGGAGCACAGGATAGCCTCAGGGGGCAGGAAAGGCACCTCAGAGGGGCTTTAATGTACACTACCTTGGCACTGTCCTGGGGAGGGACAAAATTCTCTTGGTCTCTTGTGCCTTAGTTCTCCAACAAAGGTAATTAATGGACTTTAATTCCAGGAAACATAGCTGTATTATGGAAGAGCAGCCACACACAGTTGGGCTTCTGGGTCTGCTGTCACACTCAGCTGGTGCCACAGGTAGGCAGAAAAGCTATTTCTCAGAGCTTCTTAGCCTTGGAATTGAGGAATGGTGTGGGCCCCAGCAATCTTAATTATGCTTTCTCCAAATGCTTTGTGAACCCCCAAAATCTGAGAGACAGGTCTCAGTTAATTTAGAAAGTTTATTTTGCCAAGGTTGAGGACACGCACCCATGATTCAGCCTCAGGAGGTCCTGAAGACATGCACCCAAGTTGGTTAGAGCAGTTTGGTTTTATCCATTTTAGGGAGACATGAGACATCAATCAACATATGTAAGATGAACATTGGTTCATGTCGGGGGAACCAGCCCCCACTATTTCAACGTAGGTTCTTTTCTATTTTCCCTCAGTGTTGGCCAGTCTGAGAAATAAAGAGAAAGAGTACAAAAGAGAGAAATTTTACAACTGGGCCTCCAGGAGTGTCATCACATGTCAGCAGGTTCTGTGATGCCCACTGAACCTCAGAACCAGCAAGTTTTTATTAGGGCTTTCAAAAGGGGAGGGGGGTACAAACAGGGAGTAAATCACAAAGATCACAAGCTTCAAGAAGCAATAAAATATCACAAGGCAAATGACAGAGCAAGATCACAAGGCCAGGGTGAAATTAGAATTACTGATGAGGTTCCATCCCACTGGGCACACATTGTCATTGATAAGTATCTTAACAGGAAACAGGGTTCAAGAGCAAAGGACAAGTCTGACTAGAATTTGCTAGGCTGGAATTTCCTAATCCTAGCAAGCCTGAGAGCTCTGCAGGAGACTAGGGCGTATTTCATCCCTTATCTTCAACCACATAAGACAGACACTCCCAGAGTGGCCATTTTAGAGACCTCCCCCTGGGAATGCATCCTTTTCCCAGGGCTATTCCTTGCTGAGAAAAGAATTCAATGATATTTCTATTCGCTCTCTGCAAGAAGAGAAATATGACTCTATTCTGCCCAGTCCCTCAGGCAGTCAGACCTTATGGTTATCTCCCTTGTTCCCTGAACATCACTGTTATCCTGTTCTTTTTCAGAGTGGCCAGATTTCATATTGTTCAAACACACATGCTTTACAGACAATTTGTGCAGATAATGCAATCATCACAGGGTCCTGAGACGACATACATCCTCCGCTTATGAAGATGACAGGATTAATGTAACATAACAAGATTAAAGACTGGCACAGGAAATTATAAGAGTATTTGATTGGGGCAGTGATAAATGTCCATGAAATCTTCACAATTTATGTTCAGAGATTACAGTAAAGACAGGTGTAAGAAATTATAAAAGTATTAATTTGGGAAACTAATAAATGTCCATGAAATCTTCACAATTTATGTTCTTCTGCCATGGCTTCAGCGGGTCCCTCCATTTGGGGTCCCTGACTTCCTGCAACAGGTTCAGTCTGGAAAGGCGGGACAACTTGAAGCAGGGAGGGGGCTTCCAGGTCATAAGTAGAGATAAGAGACAAATGGTTGCATTGTTTTGAGCTTCTCATTGGTCTCTCCAAAGGAGGCAATCAGATATGCATTTATCTCAGTGAGCAGAGGGGTGACTGAATAGAATAGGAGGCAGGTTTGCCCTAAGCAGCTCCCAGCTTGCCTTTTCCCTTTAGCTTAGTGATTTCAGGGGATCCAAGATACTTTCCTTTCACAGCTTTAAGCCACTCTTTTTCCTAGGTGACATTTTAGTTTATCAGGTTACAGGTTGCTGGCACACTCATCCCTTTTCTCAAATATCTTTTAAACCTGAGTGAAATGACAATTGAGGGAAACTCATTTACAGAAAGACAAAGAAGACCATGTAAATTTGCACTAAAGCATAAATCTTCAGTCTCTCTAAAATGATTTTCTCTGAATTCTGAATACCTGACATAGTAGAATAGTGGATTCTTGCATAAACCCTTGACCTTCACAACATGTTTGTGTAGTGGGCAATGAAAATTGTTAACCAGGCTTATTACTAAAAGGAAAAATGCAGGTTTCTGAGAGGATTTCTTGCCTGATGTCACCCAGGTAACCATGCTAGGAGGTAGATCTGATATTAAAATTCCTTCAGCTAGCTGGATTACAAACCTTCTAGGGTTGCTGACCTCTGAAATCCAGGTGATTTTGATAATTTGGAGTTTAGTGATATATGATCAGGTTTTCCAGACTTGTGGTTTTTTTTTTTTTCCTCCTCTGCCCAAATTCTTATAGAATTTGGTCATAAATGCTTTTTTCCTGAGTGATAGGACAGGAAGGAAGAGATTTAAGAACTGGAAACACTGAGAGGATTACACATCTGTTGAGCACAAACTCCAGAGGCTGATTTTTGTCAGGTTCTGTTCTGGACTTGAAACACGTTCAGTAATGATTTGTGCCCTTAAGGAGTCACTACCTGTGCACAGGCAATTCTTAAATAAGAATTCTTATTTAAGAATTGCCTGGAAAGGATGGTGATGAAAGTAGATGAAGTATCAGGTTCTCAGCTTACCTGGGCTCTTTCATGCACTTGTGGGACTAATTGAGAGTTGTTTTATTTACTCATTGACTCATTTATTCCCCTTGAACTGCTTATTTGTTCCACATTAAAGGAAACAAGGAATTAAGAAGCTTGGATTTATTCCCACTCATATCACAAACTGATTGTGTGACTAAGTGGGCAATTTGACTGCTCCTTACCTTAGTTCATACGTTTGTAAAATGCATATCATAATTCTTGCCCTAAGTGACTGTTTTGGTTACTTTAGAGAATCAAGTGAGAAAAATTGATATTATAGCATTTTGACAAATATTTAATGTACCCCTATGAGATAGTATTATTATTTTTAGGCCAGTGGTTCTAAACTTCAGTATGAGTAATGATCCTTAGAGAATATATGAAAATGCATATTGCTGAACCTACATTCACAGTTTCTGAGGGTCTGTGATCAAGGAATCTGCATTTTAAGAAGCACTTCAAGTAAGTATGATGCGAATGGTCCAAGAATTCCACTGAAAAATACTAGTGTGTCTGCAGAATATTGGGGAATTCCTCAGCAAGGTGTCTGTTTTCAGGATGATCTGGGGGCCCTCATCTCGAACCCTTTTCCCTGGGTTTATTTGTACATGTTCAGAAGGGATTTCTCTTATTTCTCATGTTTGTCTGCATGCTATGCAAGGGGCTTACAATCAATAGGTGCTTAGTGGAAATGTGCTGGCCCGCCCTACATGCAGAAAACCATGATTCTGCAGGTGAATGGGCTGGAGTGTAAGCAATCTTTTGTTTTCTTTTTTTAAAATAGCAATGCAGAGTCCTCAGATAAGAGATTCAGAATGAACAGCTTTGTGTCAGACTTTGGAAGACCTCTGGAGCCAGATAAGGTATTTTCTCGCCAAGGCAACGAGGAGTCCAGGTCTCTCTTTCACTGCTACATCAATGAGGTGGAACGCTTGGACAGAGCCAAAACTTGTCACCAGACCACAGCCCTTGACAGTGATGTTCAACTCCAGGAAGCCATCAGAAGCAGTGGGCAGCCAGAGGAGGAGCTGAACAGGCTCATGAAGTTTGACATCCCCAACTTTGTGAACACAGACCAGAACTCCTTTGGGGAGGATGATCTTCTGATTTCTGAACCACCTATTGTTCTGGAAACTAAGCCACTTTCCCAGACCTCACATAAAGACCTGGATTGAGAAACATGCTCTGTAAAGGGTCTTCCTGAGGATGTGGATTCTATCTTTATGTGGCAAGAAATCTACACCCACCAAAATTGTGTGTGTTTGGGGGAGAGAGAGACACAGAGAGACAGAGAAGAGACCCCTTTAGAAGAGAGCTGAGCTGATTAAGCTGAGTGGTTTTTTGTTTTGCTTTGTTTTTGCTTTTTAATACATTCGGAGCTTTGGTGGTATTAAAGTATTTACAACAAGCTTGTCCAACCCATGGCATGTGTCCCAGGGCAGCTTTGAATGTGGCCCAACACAAATTTTAAACTTTCTTAAAACATTATGAGATTGAAAAAAATTTTTTTTTTTTTTTGCTATTTTTTTAAAGCTCATCAGCTATCGTTAGTGTTAGTGTATTTTATGTGTGGTCCAAGACAACTCTTCTTCCATTGTGGCCCAGGGAAGCCAAAAGGTTGGACACCTCTGATTTACACTAGCTCATCTTCCTTGTTGAAAAATTTGGCCAAATACTTATTCTCAGCATTCTTGGGTGAGGATTAGCCTACCACATTCTAATCTGGCCCTGCCACTACCATGCTCTACCTTTAGCAAGTTGCTTTACCTCTCTGGGCTGCCCCATTTTTAACTGTAGGTTGACGTGTCTGAAGTGATCCATCCACCTCTAATATTTTGTGAATTTATGACTTTGCCTTCAGATGAGGCTAAGCTATACACAAAACAGTATAAACTAGGGTACTGCCTCGTACCTCTTGTAGGCTCTCCCAAATCTCTGTACCTTCCACTCAACCCTTAATTGAACCAAGCTTTAGTCAGGGGGTCTGAGTGTCTGCCAGAATGTCAGGAGACTCATCTTGCACAGTCACGGTGGCCAATGTTTCTGGTGGGTTGTGCTGAAACAGCTCCCTTCTGAGAACTTCCAACCACCCATGCTCTAACCTGGGGACAGCCATCCCGTGCCTCAGAATAAGTACCAATTCATAGGTCATGCATGGTACTCTTGTCCCCAAGAAAAGTTAGGAAGGTTGTCAGCTGAGTGAGGGGAGGTGCCTTCTGGGTATCTCTGTGTTGGTGTATCTGTGCCATTGGCTACAGAACAAGAAAAATACTATTTGCCATGCTATTACCTTGGCAGATGTGTGGGTGATAGTCATCTGTATTTGAGTTGAGATGGTCAGTGGGTTGTAAATTCCCCACTAGCAGATATTCAGGGTGGCCTGAATTATGTAAACTTGTGAGCAACACAGAGTTAATTTATGGAGGAATCAAAGCTGCAGACTAGTGTTAAAACAACTTGGTTTTGTGCACACAGTTGCATGCATGGCAAGCTGTTAATCTCTGGGTGGCATTTTCATTATGAATTTGTTCACCACCTGTCTTGCTTAAGCTATAAAATAAATGCATTTGACTGCACAGAAATTTTCTCTGGTTCTTTATTTTCACACATCCAATTTTTTATTTCCCAAAAAGTTGTACCATGTTTATAATGTCTCTTGGAGTAGGCAGTGCTGACTCTTCCTTAATGTCTGGGATTCTGGTGATCTGAGTCATGCATGAGATTTCATTTGGGGATTATTTCGCTAAAACAAATCCTTTTTCTATGATGTATTTTAAAGAAAATATCATTCTTTAAGACTATAACACTAAACGGTAAAACAAAGCATGGAATTTTTTTTTTGTAATTAAAGTGACTAACATATTTTTATAAATAGATGCTTTTTCATGAATTTTTTATGCAAGAGAGCAAGAGTATTAAAGAATGCTGAGTTTGTTAACTTTTTTTTTTTTTTTTTGAGAGACGGAGTCTTGCTCTGTCACTCAGGCTGGATGGCTCACTGTAACCTCCACCTCCTGGGTTCAAGTGATTCTCCTGCCTCAGCTTCCCAAGTAGCTGGGACTACAGGCATGTGCCACCATACCTAGCTAATTTTTGTATTTTTTAGTAAAGACGAGGTTTCACTATATGTTGGCCAGGCTGGTCTCGAACTCCTGACCTCAAGTGGTCTACCTGCCTTGCCTCCCAAAGTGCTGGGATTACAGGTGTGAGCCACCATGCCTGGCCAGAGTTTAACTTCTAATATGAGTATGAATATTCGTAATTTATTTAATGAGATATAAATCATGAGCTATTATTAAAGTTCACAGCTACTTAGTGGTATCTTATTTAGAAGTAGATTTATTGATCAGAAGATTGAAAGATATTTAAAAGTTAGACAAAAACCCATGACTATATTATCATTTTTATGAACAAAATATTAAGAACTGTGACTAGTCTAAGATTTTGCCCCTCCTGCAAGTTAGCTTGCCATAGTCTCGTGGATGCTGCCAGAAGATACAAGAGTCTTGGGTCAGAGACAAAAACTTCATTACAGCACAGCAGACGACATATGCTTCATACTCATGTTGGTTCCTGAGTTTGTTTCCTATTGCTGTTGTAACGAATTACCACAAGTTTAGTGACTTAGAGCAACACAAATTTATTCTCTTACAGTTGTAGAGTAGAGAAGTCTAAAATCAGTTTCAGTGGGCTAAAATCAAGTTGTCGGCACAGCAGCATTCCATCTGGAGGCTCTCAGGATTAATTAGTTTTCTTGCCTTTTCGGTCTTCCAGGGGTTGCTCCCACTCTCTGGCTCCTCTTCTTCTACTTTACATCTCTTGTCTTTAACCATCCTGCTTCTCTCTTATAAGGACCTTTGTGATGACACTGGGTTACCTAAGATACATTCTCATCTTGAGATCCTTCACTTAATCACATCTGTAAAGTCCCTTTTGCCACATAAGGCAACATATTGACAGGTTTCAGGGATTAGGATGTGGACATGTTTCGGGAGCCATTAGCCTACTAGTCTTCCCTTTGGCCCCAAAGGTTTCTTATATCCATTCTATATGCACAATACATACACCCTATCCCAATATACTCCACAGTCTCAATTCACTATAGAATCAATTCAAAGTCAGATATATTACCTAAATCTTATCAGCTTAAAAGTCCCAAATCTTATCTTAACCATCTGAGTTCGGTGTTAGTGACATCCTGGGTATGATTCATCCTGGGGAAAGAATCTCCATCTGTGGACCTATACAACTAGAAAATAAGTTATTTTCTCCCAAAATACAATGATGTGACCAACATAAGATACGAGTTACAAATATAGTTGTCTTTCAGTATATGCAAGGGACTGGTTCCAGGCCCCCTGTGTACACCAAAATCCTAGCATACTTAAGTCCCGCAGTAGGTCCTGCAGAACCTGTGTATATGAAAAGTTAGCCCTCCATATATGTGGGTTTTACATCCCAAGAATACTGGATTTTCAATCCCCATTTGGTGAAAAACATCTGCATACAAGTGGACACGTGCAGTTCAACCCTATAAAAGGAGAGAATGGAAGGAAAAATGAATCATCAGTCCAGAGGAAGGGTAACTATGAGTTGAAGTTTAAATCTAAGTATGCATATGGGGCCTCAGGGAAGCCCCAATCCCCTAAAGCAGGAACTTGTGGTTAACAGCTTTTTGGATCTTTTATTGCTGATTGGCTGGAAGTTAGGTAAGCTACAACTTGAGTAAGGAGCTTTTGTTCTTTTTCTCTAAACCACTCCAAAACAGGAAACCAACCAGCCTGCCTGTGTGAGAGTTGGCAGTGTTTCTGCTGGTATGACATTTTCAAGAACTAGGGTGTCTCCTGTATATATCACAGAAACTTACTACATTAGGCAAGAGGTTCTTGTGTGGATCACTCCTGAATAACCCTATCTCTATTCCTAGCTTGTACTTAAATGGATAACATGATCCATGAGTCACACTCCTAATTTTTTCAAAGAGAGCCCCCCTGTGTGATTTAATACTCTTTTTGTTTCTTTTGAGACAATAGCAAAGGTTGCCTAGTCATGTCCTTGGCTTTCTCTCCAGAGCATGCTTTCCTGATGGTGAATCTCCTAATTTTAGTGTTTTTGCAATGTAATTGGCTGAGAATTTTCCAAATCATCAATCCTGATTCCTCTTCACTTAAAGTTCTTCCCTCAATTTATCTTTCCTCTTGCATTTTACTATCAGCAGCAAGAAGAAACCAGGCCTCATCTTTAACATTTTGCTTGGAAAACCTCTCAGCTAAATATTCAACTTTATTATTTACAGATTTTGCTTTCTACATAATTGCAGGGCACAATTCACCTAAGCTTTCTGCTGCTGTGTAACAAGGATCTCCTTTTCTCCACTTTCCAATAACATGTTCCTCATTTCCATTTTAACTTTCATCTGCAGTACCTTTAATGTCCATATTTCCACCAATAGTCTGTTCGTGATGATTTAGGTAGTTCATAAGATTTTTTTTTTTTTTTTGAGATGGAGTCTCTCTCTGTTGCCAGGCTAGAGTTCAGTGGCACGATCTCGGCTCACTGCAACCTCCGCCTCCCGGGTTCAAACGATTCTCCTGCCCCAGCCTCCTGAGTAGCTGGGACTACAGGTGTGCACCACCATGCCCGGATAATTTTTGTATTTTTAGTAGAAATGGGGTTTCATCTGTTGGCCAGGATGGTCTCAATCTCTTGACCTTGTGATCCACCTGCCTTGGCCTCCCAAAGTGCTGGGATTACAGGTGCGAGCCACTGTGCCCAGCCAGATAATTTTTTTCTGTCATGCTCAGCACTTCCCTCTGAGTCCTCACTTACAGTTGTTCACATCCATATTTCTACTAACAGTCTACTCAAGGCAATCTAGTCAGTTTATATCATGTTCTTCAATATTCTACCAGCCACTGCCTATTGCCAACTCCACATTTTTAGTTGTGTTTTGTTTTTTTACAATGGCAACAGAAATTAATATAGTTCCTCTTGTCTTTAGGTCTCACAGTGTGGAGATGCAAGGACTCAGGGAGACGCTGTGCACACAGTGGGTTGGCGTCACAGCTGTGGAACCCTGAGCTTAGGGGAACTCCGTGTTTTGACAATGGGTTGCAAGCAAACCTGCCTGCCCTTTACCTTAGAAGGAGATACTATCTCATTATGCTGGATAGTCAATAAACCTGCTCTGTGCTCCAGAGGGAGACCCTATCTCCATCTTTCAAGGCTGTTCACTTTGCAAACATTGTTGAATAGACAGCTGAAACAAAAGCTGTCAGTGCCTCTGCTCACTATACATGCAGAAACTTGACAGGCCTTTGGAAACTGCCTCCCAAACCAAAAATGATCGAAGAGTATATTGTATAAGTCACTGGGGATTTTTAGGAAAGAAACAACTTTGAAGAAATTGTGAAAAGAATGAAGGTGACTTTTTAAATGCCTGAATTTCTCTTTTAGAGATGTACAACCACGTCAGGTTAAATTCAATGAATTTCTTTCCCTTCTGAAAACTGCCAAGACTTTGCCAAAATATATATAGTATATGTGAGCTATTTATTACCAACTGAAAAATTGTCTATTATTGGTAGAACAATAATCCATCCTGTCACCCAGAAATGATGTATAGTAGAAATAGAAAGTCTTTATGTCTAGGCCAGGCTTTTAGACATATTGAGAGAGGCAACTTCAGGCAGCCTATGATCAGAGGTGGTGAGTTGGTAGCTTGTGCTGATTCTTGAGACGGATGTATATGAGTAGCACAGAGAAAATATTCTTGTTTTTCTATGGAGTTGGAGTTTTTGAATAAATTTTGCAGAAAACTTGGGATCCTCAGCTAAGAACAACCCTTAGGAAGTTCGTTTACTATATAGCTAGTGAGAAGAGAAATATGCTTGCCTTGGGAAGAATGTGTGTATGTTTTAAGGAAAAATACTTCATAAAATCCAGAGATACTGGAGAGAGATACATATACATTTCTAGGATCCTTTCCATCTGTTCTCTGTGGAGCAAAGTTTTTTCTTCCTCATGTTTTGCCTCTTTCTCCTGTATATAAACACAGGAATTCTTTTTTTCTCCATCCCTCATCTAGGATACAGATGTTGTATGTATAGGAAATTTTAACCTAATTTGCAGTGTTACTTCAGGGGTAGAATTGGGATGTGAGGGACCATGTGCTTATGGATGGCTTTTAAAATGAATAATGAGAATCTGAACTGACCTGGATAACCTGGGGTATACATTTATGATAAAATTAACAAAAACAAATGTTAAAAATTTAACACAAATGGTGTTAGACTTCATTCCAAAAATGCCTCATTAGAGAGCAGAATAGTGTCAAGTGTAAGTGTAGGAGAGTTTGTACACACGAGTCGCTCCATATAGTACCCACGGACCCTATGAGCTGCCAGTGTGAGTTTGAAAGCACCAACCTTTAGCTTCAAGTGAAATGTATGCAAACAATTTGCATTAAAGAAATAATAAATTCAGAGGTAATTATGATAACAACAGTGTCACAGGCTGTGTTCCCTAAAACCCCGAAAAGATTTATTGTAGGTGAGCTGTAAGAAGGGGAATGATTGAAGCAATTAGAGCAGGGGAAAAGCCACCAAGAATGTCATCTCAGCTGCAGACTGGCCACATTCTGATCTCACAGGAAGTTCTGGGGCACAAATTGTACTACAGAATCAGTCCCACCCTGAGGCAGAGGCATGATCTTTTGTTGCCCCAAGCTAGTCAGGGTAAGATGGCTTCTACTTTGATCAAGGGTAATTTTTGAGAGAAGAGGGTGCTGGTTAACATCTCTAGCAGCTGAAAACAGGCACTGGCTAGTAAAGGACCCTGTGTGGGCACTAGCAGTATGCATTACAAACAATAACAGGTGACATTTATTAGGCACTAAGCTGCCTCTGTCCTGAGTTAATTTTTGTAAGCCTACTATGAGGACTCTCAACAGAGAGGTCTAAGTGATCCTTTAAATATCATGTCAAGTTACTTCTCTGTTCAAAATCCTTCAATGGCTTCCTATTTCATGCAGTGAAGAAGCCACAGTCCTTATGATGACCTGAAAGATCTACGTGATCTATGTTCCCCTCCCCTGCCCATCACAGAAGCAGCCCTTCCAATAACTTTTATGTGTGTGTGTGGCAGGGTAGGGCAGGTGGTCTTAGTAAGCCAAGAGTCATTACATCTGGGATGAGCCCTTTTCCTGCATAGATCTGAGCCTACTCCCTTCAGGGCACTGCGTTATCAGCTCACAAGCTTACGATCGTGACTTTTAAGTTTCCTCTTTATTTTTGTCACCTGGGAACTTCACCTTCTTTCATGCTTAGCTCTATATTACTTTTGTTGTATTTTATACAACATTACTAAAAGTTTTATTTAAGAGGGATTCAAATTAGCTCAGTTCACTGTGTTTCCAGAACTGGAAATTTTTTCAGTTATTTATTATTTATTATTTATTTGTTATTTATTCAGTTTTAGAATACCTGTTTGATTCTCCTTAAAAATATATTTGGTCTATTTCTCAGGTGAAAATCTTTGTCTTTTCATCTATTTTGTCCATCATTTCCTCTATGCTCTTAAAATATTGCAATTAATTATAGTTTTTATAAAAAGACTCTACTAACTCTAATGCCTAAGTAATCTGTGGATTTGCATCTATTGTTTAGTGTTTCTTATTCTTGTACTGTTAATCATATGGTCTTGACATTTTGCATGTCTAGATATTTTTTATTATTTGGCAGACATTGTATATGAAAAATCCATTGATACAACATGGGAAGTTATCTTACATGAGAGATGTATTCCTCTTTCCTCTGTTAAACAGATAGGGCAAGAGGCTGCTTATCTCACTTGAATCAGGCGTTGAAGTGGGTCAGGACTGGATTGCATTTTTAAAATATCTTTGAGGTATAACTGACAAAATAATTTTTACATATTTGAAGTGCACAATTTAATACATTTTGACACAGTATACACTCAAGAGATCATCACCACAATCAAGATAATAAACATGTCCATCATCCATAAAAAATATGATGCTTTTTTTATAATCCCCCCCTCCTATCCCTTTCTCTGAAACTACAGATCTGCTATCCATTACGATGTATCAGTCCATATTTTCATGGTATTTATATAACTGAAATCATGCAGTATATACTCTGTTTTGCCTGGCTTCTTTCATTCAGCATAATTATTTTGAGATTCATCCATGTTGTTGTGTGTGTCAATAGTTCATTCATTTTCATTGCTGAGTAGTGTTTCATTGTGTGATTATACATACCATAATTTGTTTATCTATACATTTGTTGATGGACGTTTGGGTTACTTATAATTTTGGCTATTGCAAATAAATATTTTCTATGAATATTTGCTGTAAATATTCACTTACAAGTCTTTGTATGAACATGTACTTCTGTTTGTTTAAGTTCCTAGAAGAGGAATGTCTAGGTCATATAGTAGATAGGCGTTTGTCTTTTTAAGAAACTGCTAAACGGTTTTCCAAAATGGTTGCACAATTTTAACTTTCTCACAGTGTATATGAATTCTGGTTGCTCTGCTTCCTATCCAACATATTGTAATATCAGTCTTTTACATTTTATCCATGTTAATATGCACTTGTAGTAGTATCTCATTTTTCAATTGCATTTCTCTAATGGTATTCAGCATTTTTTCATATGCTTATTTTTCATCAGTATATCTTTAGTGAAGTGCCTTTTCAAGTCTTTGTCCCCTTGTTTTATTAGGGAATTTGTTTTATTATTGTTTTGAGAGTTCTTTATATTCTGGAAATGTAAGTTGTTTATCAGATATAGGATCTGCAAATAGTTTCTCTCAGTTTGTGGGTTGTCTTTTCATATCCTTAACAGTGTCTTCAAAGGACAGAAATTCTTCATTTTGGTGAACCTAATCCATAATTTTTTTTAAAGATATCATGCTTTTGGTGTCATATGAAAGAAATCTTTGCCAAACCCAAGGTCATAAAGGTATAACCCTATGCTTTTTTTTCTAGAAGTTTCATAGTTTCAGATTTTCATTAAGGTTTGTGATTCATTTTGAGGTTTTTTTCTTTTTTTTTTTTTTGCTTATGGATATCTAAACGTTCCAGCACAGTTTGGTGAAAGGATCCTTTCTCCAGTGTATTCCTCTGCAACTTTACTGAAAATCAGTTGTCTATATATGTGTGAGGTTTTTTTGTTTTTCTTTTTACAATTCTGGACATTCTATTTACCTATTTGACACTCATTCCACGCTTCTTGATTATTATAGCTTTAGAAGTCTTGAAATCAGGTAGTAATATAGTTTGGATATTTGCCCCCTCCAAATCTCATGTTGAAATGTAACCTCCAATGTTGGAGGTGGGCCTAGTGGAAGGTGTTGGGGTCATCAGGGCAGATTCCTCATGAATGGCTGTCTTCACAGTAATGAGTAAGTTCTCTAAGAGTCCACACGAGAGTTGGTTATTTAAAGGAGCCTGGCACTTCCTCTCCTTCTTGCTCCCTCTCTCACCATGTGATGCACCTGCTCCCCCTGTGCTTTCCCCACGAGTGAAAGCTCCCTGAAGCCTCACCAGAAGCTGAGCAGATGCTGGTGCCACACTGTGCAGCCTGAATAACTGTGAGCCAAATAAACCTCTTTTCTTTATAAATTACCTACTCTCAGGTATTCCTTTGTACTAATGCAAATGGATTAATACAGACAGTGTATGTCTTCTTCTTCTTCTCCTTTTTTTTGTTTTTTTGTTTTTTTGAGACAGGTTCTTGCTCTGTTGCCCAGGCTGGAGTACAGTGGTGGGATCTTGGCTCCTTGCAGCTTCCACCTCCCGTGTTCAAGTGATTCTCATGCTTCAGCCTTCTGAGTAGCTGAGATTACAGGCGCATACCCCCATTCCCACCAAATTTTTATATTTTTAGTAGGGATGGGGTTTTGCCATGCTGGCCAGGCTGATCTCAAACTCCTTGTCCCAAGTGATTCACTTGCCTTGGCCTCCCAAAGTTCTGGGATTACAGGCACGAGCACCACACCCGGCCAAGTCTTCTAATGTTGTTCTTCCTGTTTATTGTTGTTGTTGTTTTTTTTTTTTTTTGGAGATGGAGTCTAGCTCTGTCGCCCAGGCTGGAGTGCAGTGGCGCGATCTCGGCTCACTGCAAGCTCCGCCTCCCGGGTTTTACGCCATTCTCCTGCCTCAGCCTCCTGAGTAGCTGGGACTACAGGCGCCCACCATCTCGCCCGGCTAGGTTTTTTTTTTGTATTTTTTAGTAGAGACGGGGTTTCACCATGTAGCTCAGGATGGTCTCGATCTCCTGACCTCATGATCCACCCGTCTCGGCCTCCCAAAGTGCTGGGTATTGTTGTTTTGACTATTTGGCATCCTTTGCATTTCCATGTGAATTTTAGAATCAATTTTTTATTTTTATTTTTATTTGTTTATTTGTTTTCTGAGACAGGGTCTCACTCTGTCACCCAGGCTGGAGTGCAGTGGCACAATCGTGGCTCACTGCAGCCTCAACCTCCTGGGCTCAAGCCATCCTCCCACCTCGGCCTCCCGGGTTGCTGAGACTGCAGGCACATGCCACCATACCTACCTAATTTTTTTCTTGTATTTTGTAGAGATAGCATTTTGCCATCTTGTCCAGGCTGGTATTGAACTCAAGCAGTTCACCTGCTTCAGCCTCCTAAAGTGCTGAAATTACAGGTGTGAGCCACCACACCAGGCCAGAATCAGTTTTTAAATTCCCTTTCTTACATCCTATTCTCCCTAAATTCCACTCATTTCTTAAGACACAACTTGAAAGCTATATTTTTCAAAAAATGTGCTCCAGATCCCTGGTGAAAGAAATTTGTACCTTCTCTGTGCTTTCTTCACACTTCATAACATTTTTATTTCATATATTCACATTTGGTTATATGTACATGTCTGATCT
This sequence comes from Colobus angolensis palliatus, assembly GCF_000951035.1. NCBI lineage: Eukaryota > Metazoa > Chordata > Mammalia > Primates > Cercopithecidae > Colobus > Colobus angolensis. The sequence goes on from NW_012116955.1 coordinate 1,054,352, forward strand.
TTTCTGCCACACAGTAAACTTTTCAAGATCAGCAATCTTGGTGTGTTCCCTCTGTCTGCTTGAAAAACTAGTTTTATACTTTGCAGGAGTGAGCCCTGTATTGAGAGACCTGTGGAAGACATGTAGCTCATTTCCTGCATATTGTCAAGGCATCCAAGAGATTTACAATTGTTTATTCTATTGTTTGATGTCTCCAAGATCTCTCAGTCTTTGTTATTTCTATTGACACTAATGTACTTTAAAAGAATAATGGGATTATTATTTTCCAAATATCCAAACATACTCTAATTGACCTGTGATGGTAATAAATGCAGGTGCATCTTAATCTATTCATTGTTCACATCCTTCTTCATCCTTGAACTCTTGGAGGAATGTCACATCATTAAAGATACTGATATCTTTGGCCAGCAGTGCAGTAGTACATCAACTCAGACCTACTGAATATACACCGGCCCTCTATCTTATTATTCTGAGGAAGATTATTTTCATGGAGTTTAATTATGTCCTTCTTAGGGAAGAAATTCAGCTTAGTGATCTGGCAGGATGGGAATATGTGTAGTCTGCTTTCTGTAGGGCCTAAATTGTTTCATATTTATTAGGGACAAATACAATACAGAAATTGTTTTAGCATCTAACAAGTTAGCAGCATAACTACATGAGTAGGGAAATCAACTTTCCCTTCCCACTCAGGCATTACACCACTGTGACACTCACCCTGGGTAATGGTTTCCCCCATGAGCAGTTTAAGGCTCCAGGACAGTTATGAATTTGACTTTGTGTTTTTCTTCCTTAGTCTTTCCACATTTATTACACCTGGTGAGATTATACGAGTCCTGTTTATTTGCAGCACAGCACTAATCTTTATTAAAGCATCACGTGTTTAAAAGCTAGTAGACAATATGTTAGAAAACAGAAAGAAAACAGAAATACTCTCAGATTTTGTCCTAAAGTAGAATCTTGATTAGTGGTTAAAGAAAATTTATGTTAAAAATTTAAATACAGAGATATTAAAACAAAAAATGATTATTAGTTGATTCCATTAAATACCATAGAAGTCATTTGCCTTTAAGCCTATTTCTATGGAAGCTTTGCAATGATTCTCCCTTAAAGTCCATCAAAGGCCTGTGTCATTATCATCATCATCTTCATCATCGTAGAATTAATTGCTCTGGAATATCCCAGGGAAATAAAGAGCTGAACACACAAGGGATGTGTGCATGTCAGTGTGTGTGCATGTATACAATGAAAATAATAATAAGACATTAGATCTTGGATATATATTCCACTGAGAGAAGGATGTGATCAGAAAAACCTGGTGTGGTGAAAAAATAAAGTGGTAGGAGATGGTCAAATGGAAAGAAGTCATAGCAAAGGTGGTAGTAGAGTGGCATGGTTAGAAAATTCATAGAGTGGTTTGAAGGAAGGGGAGTGTTGTAGACAAAATAATGCTACCCACCACTCACCCTCCTATGTCTGCCTGTGAATATGTTATGTGTTTGGCAAAAGGGCCTTTGCAGATTAAGGACCTTGAGATGAGTCTGGAAAATGAGCTTGCATTATCCAGGTGGGCCCAATCTAATCACATGAGTGAGGCATAAAATCAGAGAAGCTGAGTTAGAGTGGGAGGGAGATGTGACCACGGAAGAACGCTCAGAGAGATGTAAAGTTGCTGGCTATGAAGATGGAGGAAGGGAGGCACAAGCCAAGGAATGTGAGTGGTTTCCACAAGCTGGAAAAGGCAAGAAAATGGATTCTTTTCTAGAGAATTCTGAGAAGAGCAGAGTCTTGCTGATACCTTGATTTTAGCCCAACAAGAACTGTGTTGGACATCTGACCTACAGAACTGTAAGACGATAAACTTGTGTTAAGTCATTGGGTTTGCTATAACTTGTTACAACAGCAATAGAAAACTAATATAGAGAGGATTTATGTAAGACATTAGAGGTCTGTTATGGAGTGTGGATAGGAAGACTGGGATCAGAGCGAGGAGGACCTCGGTGATTAGGGCAAGGATTCTGATGTTTACAACTTAAAAAAAAAAAAAAATAGTGTGAGGTGGGCAGGTGGAATGTGTCAAGCAATTTTTTAGGAAGAACTACTTGTCAATGCTGTTGTAGACTATTTGGAGTGAGGGCAGCATTGGAGTAGAGGAATCAGTTAAGCTCCTAATAGAAAATCAAGAAGTAAAATGCTGACAGGGCTTCAGTAATGGTGGGAGCTATGAAAATGTAGACAGACAAATATGTGCATTATTTTGAAGAAAGTGGCTACAAGTTTGATGACTCCATGTTGGAGAAGATAAGTAAAGGATGCTTCAAAGTTTAAAACTGGCTGAATAGAGATGATGAAACATAGTGAGTAGGCAGCTGAGTTTAATGGGGACAGATTCTGGAAGAGATTGGAAACAGATGTTGGCATTCAGGAGCAAGGGGAGAGGAAGGGTAGAAACGTAGATCCAGTGTTATCTTGTTATCCCACTAGTGGTGGTATTTGTGCCATTATGGTACAAAAATCTCTGGGGATTTGAGGGGAAGGAGTGTTTTATTTGTGGAAGGAGATCAAGGGACAACAAAGGTGATTGATTTCCTGAGCCCCTACTTTGTGTGTGAGGCGGGGCTGCTGTGAAGGCTCTGATCCCAAACAAGGGGAGTGAGCACCTGTCCTTTTTTGCTATGGCTTAATTCACTCATGCCTGATAATGAGCAAAATAGGTAAGAAGTCATGAGGTTGCAAAAGTATGATTCCTTACCCTGACAGCCCAGAGCTTACCAGTGAAAGACCAAGATGCTTTATTGCACCCAGTTTGCTCCAGTAAGCAGACTCAATTTCACCCTTTATAAATAACTCAAATTCTTTCCTTCATGAATTCGTTTGTGTGTACCTCACAAATCCTTTTCAGAAAACCATTCCAGAATTTTCTCCAAGAAGTTTCATAAACCTTGTGTAGCTCTATTTCTATTATTTGTCCTCTGTATCTCCATAAGGGTTTTGTTATTGTAATAGCAATACCGTTAAATAGGAACCATTGGTAGCATGACCAGAAGGGGTTTAAGTGCAGGACACACTTTACTGAGACTAAATACACTTGGTCAGGCTCCTGATGTGTTCTTGACTTCATTTTTGTGCTCCAAGAATGCATAACTTGTATAATTACCCTCTCCATTAGTTTGGTCTGCTCCTCTATAGTCTATTCCATTTTTGTTTGACTTGAATTTACAACTCATTTTATTCTACTAAGGAAACCTGATGCCTCTTCTCCTATAGATTTCCCCTCCAATTAATACTGTACTTCAACAAACTTAATTCTTCTAACAATCTTATAAAATAGGAATAGGTGGGAAAGAAAAGGGTTTCCCCCAATTTGCATTATTTGGGTAGCTGTGCCAAGGCTTGGGGCTTACAACCTCTGAAGTCACATCCTGAGCTCTACATTGGCCACTTTCTGCCATGGCTGGAGTGGCTGGAATACAGGGCACCAAGTCCCTAGGCTGCACACAGCATGGGAACCCTGGTTTTTCCTCCTAGGCCTCTGGGCCTGGGATGGAAGGGGCTGTTATGAAGACCTCTAACACTCTCTGGAGACATTTTCCCCATTATCTTGGGGATAAACATTTGGCTCCTCATTAATTATGCAAATCTCTGCAGCTGGCTTGAATTTCTCCTCAGAAAATGAGATTCTCTTTTCTATCGCATTGTTAGGCTGCACATTTTTAGAACTTTTATGCTCTGTTTCCCTTTTAAAATTGAATGCCTTTAATAGTACCCAAGTCACCTCTTGAATGCTTTGCTGCTTAGAAATTTCTTCCATCAGATACCCTAAATCATCTCTCTCAAGTTCAAAGTTCCACCAGTCTCTAGGATGGGGCAAAATGCCACCAGTCTTTTTGCTAAAACATAACAAGAGTCACCTTTGCTCCAGTTCTCAACAAGTTCATCTCCATGTGAGATCACCTCTGCCAGGATTTCATTGTCCATATCATTATCAGAATTTTGGTCAAAGCCATTCAACAAGTCTCTAGGGAGTCCCAAGCTTTCCCACATTTTCCTGTCTTCTTCTGAGTCCTCCAAACTGTTCCAACCTCTGCTTGTTACCCAGTTCTAAAGTAGCTTCCACATTTTTGGTATCTTTTCGGCAATGCCCCACTCTACGGGTACTAATTTACTGTATTAGTCTGTTTTCATGCTGCTGATAAAGACATGCCTGAGACCGGGCAATTTACAAAAGAAAGAGGTTTAATTGGACTTACAGTTCCATGTGGCTGGGGAAGCCTCACAATCATGGCAGAAGGCAAGGAGGAGCAAGTCACATCTTACATGGATGGCAGCAGGCAAAGAGAGAGAGCTTATGCAGCAGAATTCTTTTCAAAATCATCAGATCTCATGAAACTTATTCACTATCATGAGAAAAGCATGGGAAAGACTTGCCCCCATGATTCACTTACCTCCCACTGGGTCCCTCCCATAACATGTGGGAATTCAAGATGAGATTTCGGTGGGGACACAGCAAAACCATATCAGCATTGTAGTACTAAGAGACACCCTAAGAGATCTTCTGTATTCCAGAGGTACTGTTCCCTACCTCCATTTTGGAGTAGTAGTCCAATTTCCCCTTGGCAGTCTGGATCAGTCAACCTAGGCAATACCATAACTTCCTTCTTGGTCTGTTGACTCAGAGGCATGAGGAGCCCAAAGTAGCTGGATTGCAATCTTAACTTTCAGGTCAATGAAATCATTGTTGTATCTCCTGGTGGAAGTATCCTTCCCTCTGGAACTAAGACCTCTAAGTCAACAGAGCATAAAGTCACAGGAACAGAAAGTAAAAATTTTGCTAGTGGGTCACTAAGGGTAATGTGGAGTGGTGCCATTTCCATTTCTACCCTTTGATTCCTAGACCTATAAATTTTGCCAATAAGAGAAACTATCACTGATTCAGAACATCTATACCCTTCTTGAGAACCTTGCCCCGGCCCTGCAAGATATTGTCACTTAGCTGTCACTGTAACTGTATCTTCAAATGACCATCCCACCATTCTATCAAGCCAGTTGCTTCAGGATGTTGAAGAACATGGTAAGACCAGTGAATTCTATGAACATTAGCCCACTGACATACTTCTTTGGCTTGTGAAATGATTTTCTTGGTCAGTAGCAGCACTTTGTGGAATACCATGACTGTGGATAAGGCATTCTACAAGTCAGTAGTTGGTGGTTTTGGCAGAAGCATTATATGTAGGAAAGACAAATCCATTTCCAAACTAAGTGTCTATTCCACTAAGGACAAAATGCTGCCCCTTCCATGATGGAAATGATCCAATTAAGAGGTAGCTGACTGATAACCCCTGAGGATGGTGGCATATTGAGGACTCAGTGTTGGTCTCTGCTGCTGGCATATTGGGCACTTAGCAGTGGTCATAGCCAGGAAGGCTTTGGTGCATGGAGGTCCATGTTGTTGAGCCTATGCATATCCTCGATCTCTGACTGCATATTACAGAATTATCTATAAACCATGACTGAGTTTCTCTTCCTTTGTCAACTGATTGTAGGGTACTCCCCTGTAAGGCCATAGATGCAAGCTGGGAGAAAGAAGACAATGTAACAGGAGTAGGAACCATGGGCATTTGGGCCACCTCTTCATGTAACATACTTATGCCTTCAGAACCTACCTGCTCAGGGCTGATCACTTATATACCATTTCCATTTGATGAAGGAGTGCTGCTGTTCATGCCCAATTTTTACAGTTCAGTGGGTCAGATAACATGCAGTTCATGATAGACAGCCTAGTTTTCATGGTAACTTTGTGGCTCATGGGCAAGGGTTCAGTTTCTACTAAGGCCCAGTAGCACATGAAGAGCTGTTTCTCAAAAGGAGAGCCATCTATGGATAATGGTAGGACCCTGAAGTAAAATCATAAAGGCTTGAGCTTCAGTTCACATACAGGGTACTTCCAAAGACTCCAAACCGCATTCTTGTTTTCCACTGAGACCTCAAGCACCATTGGATCTGCTGGATCATATAACCCAAACGGCAGAGCAGCCTGTACAACAACCTAGACCTGTTGGAGAGCCTTCTCCTATTCTGTATCCTACTCAAAACTAGTAGCTTTTTGGGTCACTTTGTACATGAGACAGAGTAACACACCCAAATGAGTAATATGTTGCCTCCAAAGTCCAACTAGGTCCACTAGGCATTGTGCCTCCTTCTTGGTTATAGGAGGGGCCAGAAGCAAGAATATATATTTTACCTTAGAAGTCATATCTTACTATTCCCCACACCACTGGACCCCTGGAAATTTCAGTGAGGTAGAAGGACCCAGAATTTTAGTTGGTTTTATTTCCTACCCTCTCACATGCAAATCTCTTAATAAGTCTAGAGTAGCTGCTACTTCTTCCTCATTGGATCCAATCAGCATAACATTATAAATGAAATGGAACAGTGTGATACCTTGTGAAAGGGAAAGGCAATCAAGACCCTTGTGAACCAATTTGTGACACAGTGCTGGAGGGTTGATATACCCTGAAGTAGGACAGTGAAGGTGTATTGCTGGCCTTACCAGCAGAAAGCAAACTGTTTATGGTTGGTTTTATGGACAGGTGTGAAGAAAAAGGCATTTGCCAGATTAATAGCTGCATACAGCTCCCAAGAGATGTGTTAATTTGCTCAAGCAATAAAACCACATCTGGTACAGTAGCTGAAATTAGAGTCACTACTTGGTTCAAGTATAACAATCTGCTGTCATTCTTCAAGAATAGACCAAGCCAGGATATTAACCATTGATCTAGCAACAATGTGGGGTCAGACATAGCTTTGATTTGTTGGTACATGTCTTGCAGGGCCATCAAGACATTTCCCAAATTATCTGGGATGCATACACAGCATTTAGTCTTAATTATTATGCCCTTTCCCCACTGTCAATTGTACTTGGAGGTCCTGTGGGGATATGATGGCTAAATATATATTTAATATATGTATGCATGTGTCTTTATAATAGAGCCATTTACATTCCTTTGGGTATATGCCCAGTAATGGGACTGCTGGGTCAAATGGTATTTCTGCCTCTATGTCTTTGAGAAATTGCCACATTGGTTGAACTAATTTAAACTCCCATCGACAGTATAAAAGTATTCCTTTTTCTCCACAACCTTGCCAGCATCTGTTGTTTTTTGACTTTATAATAGTAACCATTCTAACTGGCGTAAGATGGTATATCATTGTGGTTTTGATATGCATTTCTCTAATGATCAGTGATGTTGAGTTTTTTTTCATATGTGTGCTGGCCACATTTATGTCTTCTTTTGAGAAGTGTCTGTTCATGTCCTTTGCTTACTTTTTAATGTGGTTGTTTATTTTTTTCTAAATTTAAGTTCCTTATAGATGCTGGATATTAGACCTTTGTCAGATCCACCAATTGCCAAAAATCTTCTCCCATTCCATAGGTTGTCTGGTTACTCTGTGGATAGTTTATTTTGCTAGGCAGAAGCTCTTTAATTAGATCCCATTTGTCAAATTTTGTTCTGTTGCAATTGCTATTGGCATCTTTGTCATCAGATCTTTGACCATGTTTGTGTCATAAATGGTAATGCCTAGGTTTTCTTACAGGGTTTTTATAGTTTGGGGATTTACATTTAAGTCTTTAATTCATCTTGAGTTGATTTTATATATGGTGTAAGGAAGGGGTTCAGTTTCAATTTTCTGCATATGGCTAGCCAGTTGTCCCAGCACTATTTATTAAATAAGGAATCCTTTTCCCCTTGCTTGTTTTTGTCAAGTTTGTTGAAGATCAGATGGTTGTAGGTGTGTGGTCCTATTTCTGGGCTCTTTATTCTGTACTGTTGGTATATGTGTCTGTTCTTGTACCAATACCATGCTGTTTTGGTTGCTGTATCCTTGTAGTATAGTTTGAAGTTGAGTAGTGTGATGCCTCCAGCTTTATTCTTTTTGCTTAGGATTGTCTTGGCTTTTGGGGCTCTTTTTGATTCCATATGCATTTTAAAATAGTGTTTTCTAATTCTGTGAAGAATGTCAATGGAGTTTAGTGGGAATAACACTGAATCTATAAATTGCTTTTGGGCATATGACCATATGGTCATATGCATGCTATTGATTCCTCCTATCCATGAGCATGGAATGTGTTTCTATTTGTTTGTGTCTTTCTCGGATTTCTTTGAGCAGTGGTTTGTAGTTTTCCTTGAAGAGGTCCTTCATTCCCTTGTTAGCTATTCCTAGGTATTCATTCTTTTTGTGAGTTGTGAATGAAAGTTCATTCGAGGTTTAGCTCTCTGTTTGCCTGTTGTTGGTGTATAGGAAGGATAGCAAATTTTGCACATCGGTTTTGTATACCGAGACTTTGCTGAAGTTGCTTATTAGCTTAAGAAGTTTTTGGGCTGAGATGAGGGAGGTTTCTTTTCTTTTCTTTTCTTTTTTAAACACTCCACTTCTTTATTATTATTGTACTTTAAGTTCTGGGGTACATGTGCAGAACGTGCAGTTTTGTTACATAGGTATACACGTGCCATAATGGTTTGCTGCACCCATCAACCTGTCATCTACATTAGCTATTTCTCTTAATGCTATCCGTCCCCTAGCCCCCCACACCCCCCCAACAGGTCCTGGTGTGTGATGTCCCCCTCCCTGTGTCCATGTGATCTCATTCTTCAACTCCCACTTATGAGTGAGAACATGCAGTGTTTGTTTTTCTGTTTTTGCATTAGTTTGCTGAGAATGATGGTTTCTAGCTTCATCCATGTCCCTGCAAAGGACATGAACTCATCCTTTTTTAGGACTGCATAGTATTCCATGGTGTATATGTGCTACATTTTCTTTATCCAGTCTAACACTGATGGGCATTTGGATTGGTTCCAAGTCTTTGCTGTGGTTAATAGTGCTGCAATAAACATACATGTGCATGTATCTTTATAGTAGCATGATTTATAATCCTTTGGTTATATATCCAGTAATGGGATTGCTAGGTAAAATGGTATTTCTGGTTCTAGATCCTTGAGGAATTGCCACAATGTCTTCCACAATGGTTGAACTAATTTACACTCCCACCAATAATGTAAAAGTGTTCCTATTTCTCCACATCCTCTCCAGCATCTGTTGTTTCCTGACTTTTCAATGATCACCATTCTAACTGGCATGTGACGGTATCTCATTGTGGTTGTGCTTTGCATTTCTCTAATGACCAGTGATGATGAGCTTTCTTTCATATGTTTGTTGGCTGCATAAATGTTTTCTTTTGAGGAGTGTCTGTTCATATCTTTCACCCACTTTTTGATGGAGTTGTTTTTTTCTTGTAAATTTAAGTTCTTTGTAGATTCTGGATATTAGCCCTTTGTCAGATGGATAGATTGCAAAAATTTTCTCCCATTCTGTAGGTTGCTTGTTCACTCTGATGATAGTTTCTTTTGCTGTGCAGAAGTTCTTTAATTAGATCCCATTTGTCAATTTTGACTTCTGTTGCCATTGTTATTGGTGTTTTAGTCATGAAGTCTTTGCCCAGGCCTATGTCCTGAATGGTATTGCCTAGGTTCTCTTCTAGGGTTTTTTATGGTTTTAGGTCTTATGTTTGAGTCTAATGCACCTTGAGTTAATTTTTGTAAGGTGTAAGGAAGGGGTTCAGTTTCAATTTTCTGCATATGGCTAGCTTGTTTTCCCAACACCATTTATTAAATAGGGAATCCTTTCCCCATTGCTTGTTTTTGTCAATTTTGTCAAAGATCAGATGGCTGTAGATGTGCAGTGTTATTTCTGAGGCCTCTGTTTTGTTCCATTGGTCTATGTATCTCTTTTGGTACCAGTACTATGCTGTTTTGGTTCCTGTAGCCTTGTAGTAGAGGTTGAAGCCAGATAGCATGATGCCTTCAGCTTTGTAGTTTTTGCTTAGGATTGTCTTGGCTATATGAGCTCTTTTTTGGTTCCATATGAAATTAAAAGTAGTTTTTTCCCCCAATTCTGTGAAGAAAGTCAGTGGTAGCTTGATGGGAATAGCATTGAATCTATAAATTACTTTGGGTCGTATGATCATTTTCACAACATTGATTCTTCCCATCCATGAGCATGGAATGGTTTTCCATTTGTTTCTGTCCTCTCTTATTTTCTTGAGTGGTGCTTTGTAGTTCTCCTTGAAGCAGTCCTTCAGATCCCTTGTAAGTTTTATTCCTAGTTATTTTATTCTCTTTGTAGCAATTGTGAATGGGAGTTCACTCATGATTTGGCTCTCTGTCTGTTGTTGGTGTATAGGAATGCTTGTGATTTTGCACATTGATTTTGTATCCTGAGACTTTGCTGAAGTTGCTTATCAGCTTAAGGAGATTTTGAGCTGAGACAATGGGCTTTTCTAAATATACAATCATGTCATCTGCAAAAAGAGACAATTTGACTTCCTCTTTTTCTATTTGAATACCCTTTATTTCTTTCTCTTGCCTGATTGCCCTGGCCTGAACTTCTAATACTATGTTGAGTAGGAGTGGTGAGAGAGGGCATTCTTGTCTTGTGCCAGTTTGCAAAGGGAATGCTTCCAGTTTTTGCTCTTTCAGTATGATATTGACTGTGGGTGTGTCATAAATACCTCTTATTATTTTGAGATACGTTCCATCAATACCTAGTTTGTTGAGAATTTTTAGCATGAAGGGCTGTTGAATTTTGTCAAAGGTCTTTTCTGCATCTATTGAAATAATCATGTGGTTTTTGTCTTTGGTTCTGTTTATGTGATGGATTACATTTATTGATTTTCATATGTTGAATCAGCCTTGCATCCCAGAGATGAAGCCGACTTGATCATGGTGGATAAGCTTTTTGATGTGCTGCTGGATTCGGTTTGTCAATATTTTATTGAGGATTTTCATGTTAATGTTATTATAGATATTGGCCTGAAATTTTCTTTTCTGGTTGTGTTTCTGCCAGGTTTTGGTATCAGGATGATGCTGGCCTAATTAAATGAGTTAGGGAGGAGTCCCCCTTTTTCTATTGTTTGGAATAGTGTCATAAGGATTGGTACCAGCTCCTGTTTGTACCTCTGGTAGAATTAGGTTGTGAATCCGTCTGGTCCTGGGCTTCTTTTGGTTGGTAGGCTATTAATTATTCCCTCAATTTCAGAACTTGTTATTCGTCTATTCAGGGATTCGACTTCTTCCTGGTTTAGACTTGGGAGGTTGTCTGTGTTCAGGAATTTGTCCATTTTTCTTGATTTTTCTAGCTAATTTGCATAGAGGTGTTATAGTATTCTTTGATGTTAGTTTGTATTTCTGTGGAATCGATGGTGATATCCCCTTTATCATTTTTTATTACATCTATTTGATTCTTCTCTCTTGTCTTTATTAGTCTGGCTAGCAGTCTAACTATTTCGTCAAAATTTTCAAAAAACCAGCTCCTGGATTCACTGATTTTTTTGAAGGAATTTTTTGTGTCTGTCTTCTTCAGTTCTGACCTGATCTTAGTTATTTCTTGTCTTCTGCTAGCTTTTGAATTAGTTTGCTCTTGCTTCTCTAGTTCTTTTGTGATGTTAGGGTGTTGATTTTATATCTTTTTTTTTTTATTATACTTTAAGTTCTAGGGTACATGTGCATAACATGCAGGTTTGTTACATATGTATACTTGTGCCATGTTGGTGTGCT
>NW_012116955.1:1071450-1094832 GCF_000951035.1 Colobus angolensis palliatus
CCTCAGTTGAAAATGCAGAAATCACCGGTCTTCTGTGTCCTTCGCGCTGGGAGTTGGAGACTGGAGCTGTTCCTATTCAGCCATCTTGCTCCGCCCCCTGCCTGAGGATTCTCTGATTTTATATCTTTCCTGCTTTCTCCTGTGGGCATTTAGTGCTAAATTTCCCTCTGCACACTGCTTTAAATGTGTCACAGAAATTGTGTCCATTGTGTCTTTGATTGGTTTCAAAGAACATCTTTATTTCTGCCTTAATTTCATTATTTACCCAGTAGTCATTCAGGAGCAGTTGTTCAGTTTCCATGTAGTTGTTTGGTTTTGAGTGAATTTCTTAATTCTAAGTTCTAATTTCGTTGCACTGTGGTCTGAGAGACTGTTTATGATTTCCATTTTTTGCTTTCGCTGAGGAGTATTTTACTTCCAATTATGTGGTCAATTTTAGAATAAGTGCAATGTGGTGCCGAGAAGAATGCATATTCTGTTGATTTGGGGTGGAGAGTTCTATAGATGTCTATTAGGTCCTCTTGGTCCAGAGCTGAGTTCAACTCCCGAATATCCTTTTTAATTTTCTGTCTCCTTGATCTGTCTAATATTGACAGTGGGGTAAAGTCTCCCATTATTATTGTGTGGGAGTCTAAGTCTTTTTGTAGGTCTCTCAGAACTTGCTTTATGAATCTGGGTGCTCTTGTATTGGGTGCATATATATTTAGGATAGTTAGCTCTTCTTGTTGCATTGATCCCTTTACCATTATGTAATGCCCGTCTTTGTCTCTTTGGATCCTTGTTTGTTTAAAGTCTGTTTTATCAGAGACTAGGATTGCAACCCCTGCTTATTTTGCTTTCCATTTGCATGGTAAATCTTCCTCCATCCCTTTATTTTGAGCTATTGTGTGTCTCTGTATGTGAGATGGATCTCCTGAATACAGCACACTGATGGGTCTTGACTCTATCCAATTTGCCAGTCTGTGTCTTTTAATTGGGGCATTTAGAACATTTACATTTAAGGTTAATATTTTTATGTGTGAATTTGATCCTGTCATTATGATCCTAGCTGGTTATTTTGCCCATTAGTTAATGCAATTTCTTCATAGTGTCGATGGTCTTTACAAGTTGTTATGTTTCTGCAGTGGCTGGTACCACTTGTTTCTTTCCAAGTTCAGTGCTTCCTTCAGGAGCTCTAGTAAGGCAGGTCTGGTGGTGACAAAATTTCTCAGCATTTGCTTGTCTGTAAAGAATTTTATTTCTCTTTCACTTATGAAGCTTAGTTTGGCTGGTTATGAAATTCTAGGTTGAAAATTATTTAAGAATGTTGAATATTGGCCCCCAGCCTCTTCTCGCTTGTAGGGTTTCTGCCAAGAGATGTGTTAGTCTAATGGGCCTCCCTTTGTGGGTAAGCTGACCTTTCTCTCTGGCTGCCTTTAACATTTTTTCCTTCATTTCAACCTTGCTGAATCTGACAATTATGTGTCTTGGTGTTGCTCTTCTTGAGTAGTATCTTTGTGGTATTTCCTGAATTTGAATGTTGCCCTGTCTTGCTAGGTTGGGGAAGTGCTCCTGGATAATATCCCAAAGAGTGTTTTCCAACTTGGTTCCATTCTCCCCGTCACTTTCAGGTACACCAATCAAATGTACATTTGGTCTTTTCACATAGTCCCATATTTCTTGGAGACTTTGTTCATTCCTTTTTCTCTAATCTTGTTTTGAAACTTTATTTCATTAAGTTAATCTTCAGTCTCTTACATCCTTTCTTCCACTTGATCGATTTGGCTATTGATATTTTTGTATGCTTCATGAAGTTCTCATCGTGTGTTTTGCAGCTCCATCAGGTCATTTATGTTCTTCTCTAAACTGGTTATTCTAGTTAGCAACTCCTCTAACCTTTTTTCAAGGTTCTTAGCTTCCTTGTATTGGGTTAGAACGTGCTCCTTTAGCTTGGAGGAGTTTGTTATTACCCACCTTCTGAAGCCTACTTCTGTCAGTTTGTCAAACTCATTCTCCGTCCAGTTTTGTCCCTTTGCTGGAGAGGAGTTGCGATCCTTTGGAGACGAGGCATTCTGGTTTTTAGAATTTTCAGCCTTTTTGTGGTGATTTCTCTCCATCTTTATGGATTTATCTACCTTTGCTCTTTGATGTTGGTGACCTTCAGATGGGGTCTCTGCATGGACGTCCTTTTTGTTGATGTTGAAACCATTCCTTTCTGTTTGTTTGTTTTCCTTCTAACAGTCAGGCCTCTCTGCTGCAGGTCTGCTGGAGTTTGTTGGAGGTCCACTGCAGACCATGTTTTCCTGGGTATCATCAGCAGAAGCTGCAGAACAGCAAAGATTGCTGTCTGTTCCTTCCTCTGGAAGCTTCGTCCCAGGGGGGACCCACCAGATGCCAGCCAGAGCTCTCCTGTATGAGGTGTCTGTCGACTCCTGCTGGGACGTTTCTCCCAGTCAGGATAAACGGGGGTCAGGGATCCCCTTGAGGAGGCAGTGTGCCTGTTAGCAGAGTTTGAACACTGTGCTGGGAGATTAGCTGCTCTCTTCAGAGCTGTCAGGGAGGGACATTTAAGTCTGCTGAAGCTGCACCCATAACTGCCCCTTCTCCCAGGCACTCTGTCCTAGGCAGATGGGGGATTTATCTATAAGCCCCTGACTGGGCTACTGCCTTTTTTTCAGAGATACCCTGCTCAGAGAGGAGGAATCTAGAAAGGCAGTCTGGCCACAGTGGCCTTGCTGAGCTGCAGTGGGCTTCGCCCAGTTTGAACTTCTCAGCGGCTTTGTTTACACTGTGAGGGTAAAACCTCCTACTTAAGTCTCAGCAATGGTGGATGCCCCTTCACCTACCAAGCTTGAGCATCCCAGGTTGACCTCAGACTGCTGTGCTGGCAGTGAGAATTTCAAGCCAGTGGAACTTAGCCTGCTGGGCTCTGTGGGGTCGGTACCTGCCAAGCCAGACCACTTGGCTCCCTGGCTTCAACTGCCTTTCTAGGAGAGTGAACAGTTCTGTTTCATTGGTGTTCCAGGTACCACTGGAGTATGGGAAAAAAAAAAAAAAAAAACCTCCTGCAGCTAGCTCAGTGTCTGCCCAAATGGCTGCCCAGTTTTATGCTGGAAACCCAGGGCCCTGGTGGTATAGGGCACTGCAGGGAATCTCCTGGTCTGCTGGTCGTGAAGACCATGGAAAAAGCACACAGCATCTGGGCCGGAGTTCACTGTTCCTCATGTCACAGTCCTTCACAGCTTCCCTTGGGTAGGGGAGAGAGAATTCCTTGACCCTTTGTGCTTCCCAGGTGAGGCAAAGCCCCACTCTGCTTCAGCTTGCCCTCCGTGAGCTGCACCCACTGTCCAAGCAGTCCCAATGAGATGAACCAGGTACCTCAGTTGGAAATGCAGAGATCACCCACCTTCTGCACCGATCTTGCTGGGAGCTGCAGACCAGAGCTGTTCCTATTTGGCCATCTTGATGGGCTTTTCTAGATATAAAATCATGTCATCTGCAAACAAAAAGAGTTTGACTTCCTTTCTTCCTATTTAAATACACTTTATTTCTTTCTCTTGCCTGATTGCCCTGGCCAGAACTTCCAATACTATGTTGAATAGGAGTGGTGAGAGAGGGTATTCTTGTTGATATGGTTTGGGTGTGTCCCCACCCAAATCTCATCTTGAATTGTAGCTCCCACAATTCCCATTTGTTGTGTGAGGGACCTGGTGGGAGGTAATTGCATCACAAGGGTGATACTTTCCAGTGCTGTTGTTGTGATAGTAAGTCTCATGAGATCTGATGGTTTTATAAGGGGAAATTCCTTTTGCTTGACTCTCATTCTGTCTTGCCTGCTGCCATGTAAGACATGCCTTTCACCTTCTGCCATGATTGTGAGGCCTCCTCAGCCACATAGAATTGTGAATCTATTAAATTTCTTTTTCTTCATAAATTACCCAGTCTCATCAGCAGTGTGAGAACAGACTAATACACTTGTCTTATGCTGATTTTCAAGGGGAATGTTTCCAGCTTTTACTCATTCAGTATGATATTGACTTTGGCTTTGTATTTATGGCTCCTATTATTTTGAGGTATATTCCTTCAATACCTAGGTTTTTGAGTTTTTGACATGAAGCAATGTTAAATTTTATGGACGGACTTTTCTGCATCTATTGAAGTAATCACGTGATTTTTGTATTTCGTTTTCTTATGTGATGAATCACATTTATTGACTTGTGTATGTTGAACCAGGCTTGCATCCTGGGGATGTAGCCTACTTGATTGTGGTGGATAAGCGTTTTGATGTACTGCTGAATTTGGTTTGTCAGTATTTTGTTGAGAATTTTTGCATCGATGTTCATCAAGGATATTGGCTTGCAGTTTTCTTTCCTTTCTTTTTCTTTCTCTCTTTTTTGTTTTGTTTTTTTTTTTTCCATGAGACAGAGTCTTGCTCTGTTGCCCAGCCTGGAGTGTACTGGTGTGATCTCAGCGCTCACTGCAACCTCTGACACCTGGGTTCAAGTGATTCCCTTGTCTCAACTTCCCAAGTAGCTGGTATTACAGGAGAGCACCACCACACCCAGCTAATTTTTGTATTTTTAGTAGAGACAAAGTTTCACCATATTGGCCAGGTTGGTCTTGAACTCCTGAGCACAAGTGATCCATCCACCTTGGCCTCCCAAAGTACTGGGATTACAGGTGTGAGCCACCATGCCCAGCCTGAAGTTTCCTTTTTTAATTTTATATCTGCTGGGTTTTGGTATCAAGATGATACTGGCTTCATAGAATGAGTTAGGGAGGAGTCCCTCCTTTTTGATTTTTTTTCTGAATAGTTTCAGTCAGAATGGTACCATCTCTTCTTTGTACCTCTGGTAGAATTCATATGGTCCTGGGCTTTTTTTTGGTTGGTAAGCTATTTATTACTATCTCAATTTCAAAATGTGTTGTTCTATTCAAAGATTCAATTTCTTTTTGGTTCTTATGTTTGGGGGCTTATCTGTCTTCATTCTTTGAGGTTGTTGACCTTTGGATGTGTGTGTGTGTGTGTGTGTTGTTGTTGTTGTTCGTTTTTAAGTTTGGCCACTCTCCACCAGGGCTGCTGCAGTTTGCTGGGGGTCTGCTCCAGATCCTAGTCATCTTAGTTTTTCCAGTACCTGGAGGTATCACTAGTGAAGGCTGTGAAACAGCAAAGATGGCAGCCTACCCCTGCCTCTGGAAGCTTCCTTTCAGGGGAATACTGACCTGTTGTTGGGCTGAATGTACCTGTAGGAAGTGGTTGGAGAAGGCTGTTGGGAGCTCTCACCCAGTTAGGAGGAACGGGATCAGGGTCCTTCTTAAATAAGCAGTCTAGCTGCATTTGGTAGAGCAGTTGTGCTATGCCGGGGATCCCTTCATCCTCTCATCGATTTGGGCTCTCCAGTGCCTGCAGGCTAGACTGACTGAGACACCCAAACAGCAAAGGTGGCAGCCAGCCTCCTACACCTGGGCATTTCATTCATCCCAGAGAGAAATTACAACTCTGAAGGCCCCAGCTGGGAGGATCGGTCCAATAAGAAAAATGGATCTGGATCCTGTTTAAAGAAGCATTCTGGCCATGCCTCCACAAAACAGCCATGCTGTGCTGGGAAACCACCTCTGCCCTGGTTTGCTGGGACTCTCCAAAGCTTGTAGGCTGAACAACCCAGTTGTCCAAACACCAAAGGTGGCATCCCACCCCTCCCCCAGGGCACTCCATCCCAGGGAGAGATCAAAGCTCTTTCTAGAATACCTGCAGGTGAGGGTGGCTGGAGGCCCTGGCTGGGAGGTCCCGCCCCATGAAGAGGAACAGATCAGAGTCCTCCTTAAACAAGCAGTCTGACCACATTCTGGCAATGCAGTTGTGCTGCACGGGGGGGGAACGCTTCCTCAGACTGGACTCTCTAAAGCCTGCAGGCTGGAAGGGCTGAGTCGACCATACAGCTAATATAGCAGCCTGCCCCTTCCTTTGGGACCTCCACAGGCAGGCTCCACTCCGTTGCCAGTGACTGGTTGGAATTCCAAGGCAGTGGGTCTTACCTTGTGAGATGCTGTGGAAGTGGGCCTGCAGACTGACACTGCTCAGAACCCTGGATTCAGCCCTCTTCCTAGGGCTGGATTTTTACAGTTTCAGGTCTTAAATATATTTAAGTTTTTAATCCAATTTAATTTTTATATATGATGTGAGATAAGGATCCAATTTCATTCTTCTGCATGCGGATATCTAGTGTTCTTGATGCCACTTATTAAAGAGATTATTTTTCTCCATTGTGTGTTCTTGGTACCTTTATTGCAAATCAATTATTTGTAAAAGTGTGGGTTTACTTTTGGATACTGTATCCAGTCTCACTGGTCAATGTGTCTGCTGTTGTGATAATATTATGCTGTTTTGATTACTGTAGTTTTGTAGTATATTTTGATGTCAGGCAGTATGCCTTGAGCTTTGCTCTTTTTGCTTATAATTGTTTTAGTTACTGAGGTCTTTTTGTGGTTCCATACAACTTTTAGGACTTTTTTTCTATTTATGTGAAAAATGTTATTGTAATTTTAATAGGAATTTCATTGAATCTGCAGATTACACTGGGTAGTCTGGATACTTCAGTATTTTTCCAATTTATGAATATGGGATATCTTCCCTAATTTGTGTTTTTGTTCAATTTCTTTCACCTAAGTTTTTGTTGTTGTGCAATTATTCAACACTCTCACTTTAACAGTAGACGCCCTGTGAGAATGGAAGTTTGTAACTCAGCCAAGTGCAAGATGAGGTCTAGTGTTTATTTTCAGCAATTATAGCCTTGTGGCTCTAGGAGATGAGATTCTCTCTCAGGGCACAATAGAAGCTCTTAAATTACTTATGCATTGCCTGAGCCAGAAATTCAAATCTCTGAGCTCATCCTTTTAAAAATTACTTTGTCCAGCAACATTAGGGGTAAGCAACTGACATAATTATATTACGTAGTTTTCCACAAGTGTTTGAAAGTGTCATATACAGAATCACTAAATTACATGCCTCTTACAAGTGGTTGATCAGGAGTACTCAATCCAGATGTTTTGTATATCACAATAAGCAGTTCATTCCATTCATCCTATAGACTATCAGTGCTCCTTGTACTGTTGGAAATAGACTCCTTAGCATTTGAAGTCCAATCAGATTAGAAAGCAAACTCTAGAAACCCCAAAACCAATGAAAGAAACTCATCCTAAAAATTCTATTCCCCTAGAATAACTCCTGGTGCCACAAATCTGTATTAGGGTTCTTTAGAGATGTAGATAAAGATTTATCATGGGAGTTGGTTGACACATGATGGAGGGGCATAAGTCCCATGATATGCAACGTGCAAGCTGGAGAAATGAAAGCCAGTGGTGTAGTGCTGTTCAAGTCCAACAGCCTGAGAACCTGGGGGACACTGGTTTAAGTCTTGGAGTCTGAAGGCTAGAAAACGTACAGTTCTGATGTCCAAGATCAGAAGGGTGTCTTAGCTCTAGAGAGAGGGTGCAAATTTGTCTTTCCTCTGCCTTTTTGTTCTATATGGGCCCTCAACCATTTGGTTGGTGCCTGTCCACATTGTGTGAGGATGGATCTTCCTTACTCGGTCTACTGATTCAAATGCCAATCTCTTGAGCAACAACTTCACAGACATACCCAGAAATAATGTTTTACTAGCTCTCTGGATATCTCATAATCTAGGGGAGGTGACATCTAAAATTAACCATCACACTAGGAGAAGACAGATCACTTCTGGAGCTTCAATCTTTATAAAAACAGCCAGATGTATCCATCTTCTGTGTCCTCATCCTGGCCCCTAAGTGCAATGATTAAGGAATAGGATATGGCTCCTGGGTTTTTAGTTCTAATAACTTTTAGAGTACTTATGGATCTTTACATATAGAACCAAAGACTTGCCATGTATATAGCTTATTCCAAAATAGAATACAGAATCGTCATCAAAATAGGATATACCTTTTCTGAAAGTAATTATATGATGTGTGGGGAAAAGAAAGATCAGACTGTTACTGTGCCTATATAGAAAGCAGCAGACATAAGAGACTCCATTGTGTTCTGTATTTGATGTGCTGTTAATCTGTGACCCTACCCCCAACCCTGTCCTTGCAAGAGACATGTGCTGTGGTGACTCAGGGTTTAATGATTTTGGGGCTGTGCAGGATGTGCTTTTTTAAACAAGTACCTGAAGGCAGCATGCTTGTTAAAAGTCATCACCATTCTCTTAATCTCAAGTACCCAGGATACTGTGGAAGGTCGCAGGGACCTCTGCCTAGGAAGCTAGGTATTGTCCAAGGTTTCTCCCCACCTGATAGTATGGAATATGGCCTCGTGGGAAGGGAAAGACCTGATCGTCCTACAGCCTGACACCCGTGAAGGGTCTGTGCCGAGGATTAGTATAAGAGGAAAGAAAGCCCATTGGCAGTTGTGATAGAAAAAAGCATCTGTCTCCTGCCCGTCCCGGGGCAATGGAACATCTCAGTGTAAAACCCGATTGTATGTCCTATTTACTGAGATAGGAGAAAATTGCCTTAGGGCTGAAAGTGGGACTTGCTAGTGGCAATGCTGCTCTTTATGCACTAAAAAGGTTTATGGAGATGTTTGCATATGCATATCAAGGCACAGCACTTTTCCTTAAACTTATTCATGTCACAGAGATCTTTATTCATATGTCTTACTGCTGACCTTCTCCTTACTATGATCCTATTATCCTGCCACTTCCCTTTTTCCGAGATGGTACCGGTCCCCTGGGCCCACTTTTTTTTTCTCTGTACTTTGTCTCTGTGTCTCATTTCTTTTCTCAAGCCTCTCGGTCCACCTAACGAGAAACGCCCACAGGTGTGGAGGGGCAGGCCACCCCTTCATGATGTTCGCATGTCCCTGTGTTCCAGAACCAGGCACTGCTTGCATTTGGAATGAATGGCCCACAGACAGTCAAAAGGACAAAGGAAAGGATGGGTGCAGCTATACATTAATAGGCTCACAGATAAAAATACACAAAACACACTCAATAAAATTAATTACTTATAGCTTAAAATTTCTTTTACATAAAAAATAGCAAACTGTAATACTTTTACTACCTTCTAGGCATATGATTATGGAGCACTTGAAATATGGCTAGTCCAAACTGGCATGTGCTGTAACTGTAAAATGTATTTTAAAGATTTAGTATGACAAAATGCAAAAACTCAATTTTTATGTCAATACGGGTAATATTTAGGTAGATTATATACATTCGTTCCACTTGCTTTTTACCTTTTTAATTTTTAATTTTTTTTTTCACAGGCAGGGTCTTGCTCTGTTCCAGGCTGAAGTGCAGTGGTGCAATCATAGCTCACTGCAGCCTTGAATTCCTGGACTCAAGCAGTCCTCCTATCTCAGCCTCCTGAGTAGCTGGGACTAAAGGCACATGTCACCACACCTGGCTAATTAAGAAATATTTTTTAAGAGATGGGGCTTTCCTATACCATGGTGTGGTATCTTTCTATACCATGGTAGAATGAAATTAGAAATCAATACCAAAAGGAACTCTCAAAACTACACAAACATGGCCAGGCACGGTGGCTCATGCCTGTAATCCCAGCATTTTGGGAGGCCGAGGCGGGCAGATCACCTAAGGTCAGGAGTTCAAGACCAGCCTGGTCAACATGGTGAAACCCCATCTCTACTAAAAATACAAAAAATTAGCCAGGTGTGATGGCGTGCACCTGTAATCCCAGCTACTCGGAAGCTGAGACAGGAGAATCGCCTGAACCCAGGAGGCGGAGGTTGCAGTGAGCCGAGATTGCACCATAGCATTCTGGCCTGGGTGACAGAGCAAGACTGCGTCTCAAAAACAAACAAAAACTGCACAAGACATGAAAACTAAACAACTTGCTCCTGAATGACTCCTGGGTAAACAATGAAATTAAGGCAGAAATAAAAAAATTCTTTGAAATAAATGAAAATAGAGACATAACATACCAAAACCTTTTGGGATACAGCAAAAGTAATGTTAAGAGGAAAGTTTATAGAATAAATGCCTACATAAAAAGACAGAAAGATCTCAAATTAACAACCTAACATCGTACCTCAACCTCAAGGACCTAGATAAATAAATGGTGCTGGGAAAACTGATTTGCCATACGCAGAAGAAATAAACTAGACCCTTACCTCTCATCATATACAAAAATTAATGCAAGATGGATTAAAGACCTAAATGTAAGACTTAAAACTATTAAAATGTTAGAAGAAAACCTATGAAAAACTCTTCTGGATGTTGGCCTCACCAAAGAATTCACAATGAAGACCCTAAAAGCAAATGCAACAAAACCAAAAATAGATAAATGGAACTGAATTAAAATTAAAGGCTTCTGCACAGCAAAATAATCAACTAAATAAACAGACAACCTACATAATGGGGGAAAATATATGCAAATTATTTCCCTGAGCTAGGATTAATATTCACCATCTAGAAGGAACTAAAACAATAAGAAAAAACCCCAAACAATCCCATTACAAACTGGGCAAAGGACATGAACAGACATTTATCAAAAGAAATACAACTGACCAACTAACACGTGAAAAAATGGTCAACATCACTAACCATTACAGAAATACAAAAACCACTCTGAGATATCATCTTATACCAGTCACAATGGTTATTATTAAAAAGTTGTAAAACAACAGATGATGGTGTCAATGTGTAGAAAAGGGAACATGCGACAGTTTGCTGAGAATCCCAAGAACAGAAAACCAAACACTGCATGTTCTCACTCATAAGTGGGAACTGAAAAATGAGATCACTTGGACACAGGAAGGGGAACATCACACAATGGGGTCTGTTGAGGGGTGGGGGGAGAGGGGAGGGATAGCATTAGGAGATATACCTAATGTAAATGACAAGTTAATGCATGCAGCACACCAACATGGCACATGTATACATATGTAACAAACCTGCACGTTGTGCACATGTACCCTAGAACATAATAATAAAAAAAAGGAACATGAATACTCTTTTGGTGGGAATGTAAATTAATTCAGCCTCTATGGATAGCAGTATAGAGATTTCTCAAAGAAGTAAAAAATAGAACAATCTCATTACTGGGAATCTACCCAAAGGAACAGAAATCATATAAAAAAGATATCTGCACACATATGTTTATTGCATCAATATTTACAACAGCAAATTCATGGAACCAACTTAAGTATCTACCAACAATTGACTGGATAAAGAAAACGTGAGAGAGATTATATATAGAGATACATATAAATGGAGTATTATGCAACTATAAAAAAGAATGAAATCATGTCATTTGCAGCAACATGGATGGAGCTGGAGGCCATTATCCTACGTGAACTAAATCAGAAGTAAAAAATAAAATATTGCATATATTCTCACTTAAAAGTAGGAGCTAAACAACGGGTGCACACAGACATAAAGATGGAGATTAGACACTGGGAACTCCAATAGGGTAAAGAGTGTGTTGAAAAATTACCTATTGGGTACAGTGTTTAATATTTGGGTAATGGGTACACTAGAAGCCCAATTCCCACCATTATTCAATACACCCATGTTACAACAAGCACATATATCCCCTGGATCTAAAATAAAAATTAAAAACACCCCACATTATCAACAAAAATGTGGCAGAGTATGTTCAATTTTCTTTTCTTTCTAGCATACAAGTGAGACCTTCTCGGCTATAAAGGAACCTGTCCATAAATCACTTAAAATGTGACTGGTTAATGATTTTTAGTAAAATACACCATGATACGTTTTTTTTTCTTATTGGTTAAAGGCAATTTATTTTGAAATGTTGCTTTGGTTGTTTGCTTTCTGGAAACATATTGGAACACTTGTTTTTCATAAGCTGTCCTGGCAGTGGCACAATCCCATTCATTTTTTAGGCCTTTTAATAAGGTCATTATGAAATCTGAGTTTCTAGGAATAGTCCGGTGCATTCACTTCATCTGCAAAAGCAACTGGTACAACCACCCCTTGCCGGTGCAGCTCTCGGAGAACATCTAATATTGAGTCTAGTTCTATGCGGAACTTCTCCAGCTCACGATTTTTTAACTGTGCTAGTCTTTTCCATTTTTCAACTTCTTTGTTTTGCTCAGTTTCCACTGCTTGGTGTGTTTGCTGTATTATCTGCAAATACAAAAATGCCACATTGCTGTCATAGTTCATAGTGGTGGGTGAGGAACCTTTAACAATGTTAAAGTAGGCAAACCTGGGGTTTCTTTGGGGAACTCACGTAAACTATAATGCTCTGCATGGATGCAGCATTTTCAGTCTTCAAGGAGTATATATATCCCAACTGTGTTAGGGACTAAATGTTTGTGTCCCCCTCAAATTCATATGTTGAGGTCCTAACCCTTAATGTGGCTGTATGTGGAGTAAGGAAATAATGAATGTTGAGATCATAAGGGTAGGACTTGATTTGATAAGAATTAGTATTTTCACCACTAGAGACACTAAAGAGATTCTCAGCAGAAGAGACACACCAAGGAGATGTCTCGCCCCTCTTCCTCTCCTCTGCGCACGTGGCACTGAGGAAAGATCATGTTAGAATGAGAAAAAAGGTGGCTATCTGCAAGCTGGGAAGAGAGACCTCACCAGAAACCTAACTGACCAAAACCTCAATCTGGGACTTCTGGCCTACAGAACTGTGAGAAAATAAATTTCTCCTGTTTAACCACACAATTTATGATATTTTGTTACGTCAGCCAAAGCAGACTATATACTGTTCAAACAAGCAAAATTTCAGCACCAAGGCAAGTGCCTAAAAACACATCATGCCTTTAGATCTGCTATTTTTAATTTATCTGTTTGTAATTAAGTATAGTAATATTACTAGTGCTAGCTATATAATTTAAATAATCATATTAAAACAATTTATTTCTTATAAACATTTGCTGAAATGACTTGAATATGGAACACCATGCCTTGTTCCAGGGTAAGATGTGTAAGTTTTTAGGAACCCAACAATAATTAAGAACATGATACAAATTTTTGCTTTTTTTCCAGATATAAGGATACCAATCTTCAAGCACTTGAGATATAAAGTCTCATTTTTCTCGTAAAAGTTATACATTTATTAAATTTTTAACAAGATCAAAATACACTGGAAACACTTTAAGTGGTAATTTTTGTTAGGGATGACAAAACTATAGCAAAGTAAAGGCATTTAAAAGTAAGACCTATATAAATATGTAAAATGATTTACTTTACCTGTTGAAGTTCCTGTTCTCTTTGTGCATGTCTCATTTCCATCTGCTTAATTTTCTTTTCTAAGCCCACGAAATGTTTCATCTCTGGTGTATGGTTTTCTTTGGCTTCTCTCAATTCTTCTAAGAGTTTTGTAATCTAAAATTGACATATGAAGCAAATGAAAACCTATGATCACAAGAACTAATTATTTTTTAATAGGTAATCTTGAAAATCAGAGTATTTGTATCAAATTTCTCTACGTAAGTAAGAGGCATCTTGGATTGTTAGAGTAATTAATAGCTTTCATTCTCTATATCCAGAAAGTAAAGGCTCATCCTAGCTTGGAGCTGACCTCACATTCTAAGAGGTTCTAGATGAATGGACCATTTTCTACCTCCCAAGTATGGCAGTCTGGTAAAGGGGCTGAAAATGAAGTTGGCACTTTCTTTAATGCATTAAGTTTCACTACAAGGTATTTGTTAGTAAGGTGGTTACTTTCAGAATTTAAAAAAGTATATTTAAAGCACTCAACACAGTATAGTGCCCCATGCACAGAAAGAGTTCAATGAAAATGTATTTTTCTTCTGTTAACTCCCTATAATTCTATTTGTAATTCTCTATGGCCCTTATCACTTTATAATTTGTAGTAGTTGGTTCCACAAATAAATGTACACATATAAAAACAGATAATGAAGTACTGAGCCCTTTCTGTGTTGGCTGCTGTCTTAGGACCTGGGGATTCAGAGATTAAAGACACAGACCCCACCCTCATAGAGTGTAATGCAGTGCCTTCATATTGAGCTTGGGAAAACAATTAATTGTATCTTCTTTATTCCATATAATCATGAACAGAAATTCCAACAAGAATCAGATTTTGCTAATTGTTTACATCAAATGGCAACAAAAACCAAATGAAAATGGATAGAATTAACAATCACTCTTGTTTTCTATGAAAACACCCATTACCTAATAACAATAACACCAAAAAATCCCAGTATCTTACCTACATTAGTTGAAAAACATGCAAAGATACAAGCAAATTAAATCAGAGGCAATCTATTTTAAATGTGGAGTATCCCTGATGGTATCATCACTGAACAAAGAACTATGCAGACTATCCTTGGGATGATTTGCAGAGAGCTCAGGGAGAGGCGTCACAGAACATGCTGTGCTGATGAGTGTTGGTTGGGCATAAAAACTGTATGTGTGAAAATAGTGATTACTAAAATGATTGTTAAAAGAACTAATGATGACTAACCTAAGAAAGCTGATAAAGGCACAGTCATACACAGAATTGTCAAATATTACTTCAATTCCTGTAACCTTTTTAATGGTTGAAAAATGATTTTGAGTAACATTTCCAGCTGTTACTATCTTGTGATATACCTGTTCCTGGTACACCAGTTAGGAAGCTCTGGTTTTCTGAACGAAGCAGTTAAGTGAATGAGAACTCTAACATGGTGTGCTATGATCCAGAGATGGCCAATGAGTAGTGAGATAAGTGAGAACACCTAACTTGAAGAGAAGATGGGCCACAGAGAATTCCTAAGGCAGCTGTGCTTGAATTGAGTCTTAAAGAGTAAGTAGTAGTCAGTCATTACATTATGATGTGCTAGGCATTAGGCTAAGCACTTTACAGATGTTGTCTCATTTTTTATTAAACCTTATATATGTTTACTGTCTGACTCCTCACATAAAATGTAAACTTCATAAGAGCAAAGATTTTTGTCTTTGTTCTCCTCACTATTCCTAGCACCTAGAGCTGCCCATGGCAGAGAGGTAGATGTTTAACAATTATTCATGAATTAATTAGTGCATTCACCTTTCGATGATTAAACATTCATTGATAAATCATATCAACTTAGAAATCTGGTTTTAGACAAATAGAGAAAATTTCCTTTTAATTGCACGTACCTAAAAGAACCTTTAAGAATATAATGAAAACTGAATATGTTTATATATTTAAAAAATCCTTTTATTTTAATGAATTATCCTATAGAGATAACTGAATACTTAATAAACACATATGAAAAAAACACTTCCTGCTATGTACATATTATTAAAAAAACTGGAAACAACCTGCATACCAACAATAAGGGATTTGTGAAATAAAGTAGTAATGATTAATAAGAGCCTGAGATCTAGAGTCACAGGCAACAGGTTCTAATGGTGGCACTTCTATATGGTGGTTGGTAAGCCTGGACAAGCTTTTTCACTTTCCTTAGCATCAGTATCTTCATCTAAAATAGGAATAGTAGTAGCAACTACTCTTTTGGTTGTGATGAGAATCAAATAAAATAAGGCATATAAAACACTTTGTACAGTTCCTAGTACACATTAAACTTAAAAAAAATTATACTTTGTTCTGGAGTACATGTGCATAATGTGCAGGTTTGTTACATAGGTATACATGTGCCATGATGGTTTGCTGCACCCATCAACTTGTCACCTACATTAGGTATTTCTCCTAATGCTATCCCTCCCCTAACCCCCAACCTCTCAACAGGCCCTTGCGTGTGATGTTCCCCTCCCTACATCCATGTGTTCTCATTGTTCAACTCCCACTCATGAGTGAGAACATGCTGTGTTTGGTTTTCTGTTCTTGCCTTAGTTTGCTGAGAATGATGGTTTCCAGCTTCATATGTGTCCCTGCAAAGGACATGAACTCATTCTTTTTTATGACTACATAGTATTCCATGGTGTATATGTGCCACATTTTCTTTATCCAGTCTATCACTGATGGGCATTTGGGTTGGTTCCAAGTCTTTCCTATTGTGAACAGTGCCACAATAAACATATGTGTGCATGTGTCTTAAGAGAAGCATGATTTATAATCCTGTGGGTATATAGCCAGTAATGGGATTGCTGGGTCAAATGGTATTTCTAGTTCTAGATCCTTGAGGAATTGCCACATTGTCTCCCACAATAGTTGAACTAATTTACACTCCCACCAACAGTGTGAAAGCATTCCTATTTCTCTACATCGTCTCCAGCATCTGTTTTTCTTGACTTTTTAATGATCACCATTCTAACTGGCCTGAGATGGTATCTCATTGTGGTTTTGATTTGCATTTCTCTAATGACCAGTGATGAGCTTCTTTTCATATGTTTGTTGACTGCACAAATGTCTTCTTTTGAAAAGTGTCTGTTCATATCCTTTGCCCAGTTTTTGATGGGATTGTTTCTCTTCTTGTAAATTTGTTTAAGTTCTTTGTAGATTCTAGATATTAGCCCTTTGTCAGATGGATAGATTGCAAAAATTTTCTACCATTCTGTAGGGTGCCTGTTCACTCTGATTACAGTTTCTTTTTCTGTGCAGAAGCTGTTTAGTTTAAAGATCCCATTTATCAGTTTTGGCTTTTGTTGCCACTGCTTTTGGTTTTTTTAGTCATGAAGTCTTTGCCCATATTGATTTTGGACTGAGATGATGGGGTTTTCTAAATATATAATTGTGTCATCTGCAAACAGACACACTTTGACTTCCTCTCTTCCTATTTGAATATCCTTTATTTATTTATTTTTTCCTTGCCTGATTGTTCTGGCCAGAACTTCCAATACTATGTTGAACAGGAGTGGTGAGAGAAGGCATCCTTGTCCTGTGCCAGTTTTCAAAGGGAATGCCTCCAGTTTTTGCCCATTCAATATGATATTGGCTGTGGGTTTGTCATAAATAGTTATTATTTTGCAATATGTTCCATCAATACCTAGTTTGATGAGAGTTTTTAGCATGAAGGGCTGTTGAATTTTGTCAAAGGCCTTTTCTGCCATCTGTTGAGATAATCATGTGATTTTTGTCCTTGCTTCTGTTTATGTGATGGATTATGTTTACTGGTTTGCGTATAGTGAATCACACTTGCATCCCAGGGATGAAGCTGACTTGATCATGGTGGATAAGCTTTTTGATGTGCTTCTGGATTCGGATTGCCAGTATTTTATTGAAGATTTTTGCATTGATGTTCATCAGGGATATTGGCCTGAAATTTTCTTTTTTTGTTGTTTCTGCCAGGTTTTGGTATCAGGATGATGCTGGCCTCATAAAATGAGTTAGGGAGGAGTCCCTCTTTTTCCATTGTATGGAATAGTTTCAGAAGGATTGGTACCAGTTCCTCTTTGTACCTCTGGTAGAATTCGGCTGTGCATCCATCGAGTCCTGGACTTGTTTTGGTTTGTAGGCTATTACTTCCTTAATTTCAGAACTTGTTATTGGCCTATTCAGGGATTCGACTTTTTCCTGGTTTAGACTTGGGAGGGTGTTACGTGTCCAGGAATTTTTCCACTTCTTCTAGATTTTCTAGTTTACTGGCATAGAGGTGTTTATAGTGTTCTCTGATGGTAGTTTGTATTTCTGTGGGATCAGTGGTGATATCCCCTTTATCATTTTTTCTTGTGTCTTTTATTCTTCTCTCTTTTCTTCTTTATTAATTTGTGCTAGCAATCATATCTATTTTGCTGATCTTTTCAAAAAGTCAGCTCCTGGATTCACTGATTGTTTTGAAAGGTTTCTTGTGTCTCTATCTCCTTTAGTTCTGCTCTGATCTTAGTTATTTCTTGTCTTCTGCTAGCTTTTGAATTTGTTTGTTCTTATCTCTCTAGTTCTATTTTGTGATGTTAGGGTGTTGATTTTAGATCTTTCCTGCTTTCTCTCATGGGCATTTAGTGCTATAAATTTCCCTCTAAACACTGCTTTAGCTGTGTCCCAGAGATTCTGGTACGTCATGTCTTTGTTCTCATTGGTTTCAAATAACTTATTTAATTCTGCCTTAATTTCATTATTTACCCAATAGTCCTTCAGGAGCAGGTTGTTCAGTTTCCATGTAGTTTGTGGTTTTGAGTGAGTTTCTTAATCCTGAGTTCCAATTTGAATGCACTGTGGTCTGAGAGACTGTTATGATTTCCATTCTTTTGCATTTGCTGAGGAATGTTTTACTTCCAATTATGTGGTCAATTTTAGAATAAGTGTGATGTGGTGCTGAGAAAAATTCTGTTGATTTGGGGTGGAGAGTTCTGTAGATGTCTACTAGGTCTGCTTGGTGCAGAGCTGAGTTCAAGTCCTGAATATCCTTGTCAACTTTCTGTCTCACTGATCTGTGTAATGTTGACAGTGGAGTGTTGAAGTCTCCCATTATTATTGTATGGGAGTCTAAGTCTCTTTGTAGGTCTCTAAGGACTTGGTCTATGAATCTGGGTGCTCCTGTATTGAGTACATATATATTTAGGTTAGCTCTTCTTGTTGAATTGATCCCTTTACCATTATGTAATGGCCTTGTCTCTTTTGATCTTTGTTGGTTTAAAGTCTGTTTTATCAGACTAGGATTGTAACCCCTGCTTTTTTTTTCATTTTCCATTAGCTTGGTAGATCTTCTGCCATCCCTTTATTTTGAGCCTATGTGTGTCTCTGTACCTGAGATGGGTCTCCTGAATACAGCAAACTGATGGGTCTTGACACTTTATCCAATTTGCCAGTCTGTATCTTTTAATTGGAGCATTTAGCCTATTACATTTAAGGTTAATATTGTTATGTGTGAATTTGACCCTGTCATTGTGATGTTAGCTGGTTATTTTGCTCGTTCGTTGGAGCAGTTTCTTCCTGGCATTGATGGTCTTTACAATTTGGCGTGTTTTTGCAGTGGCTGGCATCAGTTGATCCTTTCCATGTTTAGTGCTTCCTTCAGGAGCTCTTGTAAGGCAGGCCTGGTGGTGAAAAAATCTCTCAGCATTTGCTTGTCTGTAAAGGATTTTATTTCTCCTTCACTTATGAAGCTTAATTCGGCTGGATATGAAATTCTGGGTTGAAATTCTTTTCTTTAAGAATGTTGACTATTGGCCCCCAGTCTCTTCTGGCTTGTAGAGTTTCTGCCAAGAGATCTGCTGTTAGTCTGATGGGCTTCCCTTTGTGGGTAAGCCGACCTTTCTCTCTGGTTGCCCTTAACATTCTTTTCTTCATTTCAACTTTGGATAATCTGACAATTATACGTCTTGCAGCCGTTCTTCTCGAGGAGTATCTTTGTGGCGTTCTCTGTATTTCCTGAATTTGAATGTTGGTGTGCCTTGCTAGGTTGGGGAAGTTCTCCTGGATAATATCCTGAAGACTGTTTCCCAACTTGGTTCCGTTCTCCCCTTCAGTTTCAGGTACACCATTCAGACGTAGATTTGGTCTTTTCACATAGTCCCATATTTCTTGGCGACTTTGTTCATTTCTTTTTCCTTTTTTTCCTCTAAACTTCTCTTCTCACTTCATTTCACTCATTTGATCTTCAATCACTGATACCCTTTCTTCCACTTGATCGAATTGGCTACTGAAGCTTGTGCATGCGTCATGTAGTTCTCATGCCTTCGTTTTCAGCTCCATCAGGTCATCTAAGGTCTTCTCTGTGCTGTTTATTTTAGCCATTCGTCTACTCTATTTTCAAGGTTTTTAGCTTCTTTGCGATGGGTTCGAACATCCTCCTTTAGCTTGGAGAAGTTTGTTATTACTTATCTTCTGAGGCCTACTTCTGTCAACTCATCAAAGTTACTCTCCGTCCAGCTTTGTTCCATTGCTGGTGAGGAGCTGCATTCCTTTGGAGAATAGGTGCTCTGATTTTTGGAATTTTCAGCTTTTCTGCTCTGTTTTCTCCCCATCTTTGTGTTTTTATCTACCTTTGGTCTTTGATGATGATGACCTAGAGATGGGGTTTTGGTGTGTATGTCCTTTATGTTTGTTAGTTTTCCTTCTAACAGTCAGGACCCTCGGCTGCAGGTCTGCTGGAGTTTGCTGGAGGTCCACTCCAGACCCCGTTTGCCTGGGTATCACCAGCGGAGGCTGCAGAACAGCAAATGTTGTTGCCTGATTCTTCCTGTGGAAGTTTCATTTCAGAGGGGCACCCAGCTGTTTGAGGTGTCAGTCGGACCCTACTGGGGGTGTCTCCCAGTTAGGCTACTCGAGGGTTGGGGACCCACTTGAGGAGTCAGTCTGTCCATTCTCAAATCTCAAACTCCGTGCTGGGAGAACCACTACTCTCTTCAAACCTGTCAGACAGGGACACTTATGTGTGCAGAAGTTTCTGCTGCCTTTTGTTTAGCTATGCCCTGCCCTTAGAGGTGGAGTCTACAGAGGCAGGCAGGCCTCCTTGAGCTGTGGTGGGCTTCACCCAGTTTAAGCTTCCTGGCAGCTTTGTTTACCTACTCAAGCCTCAGCAATGGCAGATGCCTCTCCCACAGCCTTGCTGCCGCCTTGCAGTTCGATCTCAGACTGATGTGCTAGCAGTGAGCAAGGCTCTGTGGGCGTGGGACCTTCTGAGCCAGGCGTGGGATATAATGTCCTGGTGTGCTGTTTGCTAAGACCGTTGGAAAAGCACAGTGGTAGGGTGGGAGTGTCTTGATTCTCCAGGTACCATCTGTCACAGCTTCCCTTGGCTAGGAAAGGGAATTCCCCGGCCCCTTGTGCTTCCTGGGTGAGGTGATGCCCTGCCCTGCTTCAGCTCACACTCCTTGGGCTGCAGCCACTGTCCACCAAGCCCCAGTGAGATGAACCCAGTACCTCAGTTGGAAATTCAGAAATCACCCGTCTTCTGCATCGCTCACACTGGGAGCTGTAGACTGCAGCAAAAGTTCCTATTCAGCCATCTTGCATTTCAGATGGGGGTTTTTTCTATAAGACCCTGACTGGGGCTGCTGCCTTTCTTTAAGAGCTGACCTGCCCAGAGAGGAGGAATCTAGAGAGGCATTCTGGCTACAGCGGCTTTGCCAAGCTGCAGTGGGCTCTGCCCAGTTCGAACTTCCTGTAGGCTTTGTTTATGCTGTGAGGGGAAAACCGCTTACTCAAGCCTCAGTAATGGTGGACACCATTCCCCCCACCAAGCTTGAGTGTCCCAGGTCACTTCAGACAGTTACGCTGGCAGTGAGAATTTCAAGCCAGTGGATCTTAGCTTGCTGGGCTCTGTGGGGGTGGGATCTGCTGAGCTAGTCCACGTGGCTTCCTGGCTTCAATCCCCTTTCCAGGAGAGTGTCTTGCTGGCATTCCAGGTGCCACTGTGGTATGAAAAAAAAAAAAAAATCCTGCAGCTAGCTTAGTGTCTGCCCAAATGGCCTCCCAGTTTTGTGCTTGAAACCCAGGGCCTTGGTGGCATAGGCATGCAGGTGAATCTTCTGGTGTGTGGGTTGCGAAGACCGTGGGAAAAGTGTAGTATCTGGGCTGGAGTGCACCATTCCTCATGGCACAGTGCCTCACGGCTTCCCTTGGCTAGGGGAGGGAGTTCCCTGACCCCTTGCACTTGTCAGGTGAGGCAATGCCCCACCCTGCCTTGGTTCGCCCTCTGTGGTTTGCACCCACTGTCTAACCAGTCCCAATGAGATGAGCCATGTACCTCAGTAGCAAATGTAGAAATCACCTGCCTTCTGTGTTGATCTCACTGAGAGCTGTAGAACAGAGCTGTTCCTATTTGACCATCTTGCCAGCCTCCCCCCACAGATTAAACTTTTGATAAATAATTATTACTACTATAATAATGCCTCTATTTTGAAATGGTATAACAGAGGTGCCAATAAAGATAATATACTGTCATGAAAAGATTGTAAGCACACATACACACACACACTGTTACATTAAAAATGCTTTGAAAATCATATGCATGCATACATATACATGAACAAACATGTATTTGCATGTGTACACACATGAGAACCATATCCACAATATTTGTATTTCTCTATATTTATGAACAGAAAAAAATCTGGAAGGATATAGAGCAAAATATAACTAGGTAGTGGGATTATAGTGATTTTATACATTCTAATTGCTAATACTAATTATCATGTATTAATAGTATAAAAACACATTGTATATTGAATCCATGCTCAACTAAGGACAGAAATAGCACCAATAAAAAGCATAAAAGCATATATTCTTTAATGAATAAAACTCTGTTATCTTATTCATCGTTTATTACTTTGCTAAAGTAAAAAAGAGTGATTCACCCAGATGATGTCACTTAAAGGTGAGTGAAGATGCTTTCCTACTAGAGAAGACAGATATCACTGACTGCTGGCAGGAGGTGGCTCAGGTGCTAGAGTTCAAACAATCTGTGCATAGCCCAGAGACTGCTTCTCAGAGAAGACATTTGTCTTTGTTCTCTTACTTGTTGGTGAGTAGATAATCTTACAAACTACACATTTCAATTTACACTGAACCACAAAATTACTACTATTTTTATTACTTTAAACGAGCCTGGGCCGGTCGTGGTGGCTCATGCCTATAATCCTAGCACTTTGGGAGGCCGAGGTGGGTGGATCACTTGAGGTCAGGGGTAGTGGGATGACCAGACTGGCTGACATGGTGAAACAACTCCATCTCTACTAAAAATATAAAAATTAGCCGGGTATGGTGGCACAACCCTGTAATCCCACCTACTCGGGAGGCTGAGACATAAGAATCACTTGAACACTTGAACACTTGATCACTTGAAAAAGGAAGGCGGAAGTTGCAGTGAGATGAGACTGTGCCACTGCACTCCAGCTTGGGCGACAACAGTAAGACTCTCAAAAGAAAAAAAAATGAGCCTGGTACACTGTGTCTGTGTACTTTTCAATCATGTCATTTGCCTTCATGCTTTGTAACTATTGGCATAAGTTTTCCTGGTCACTTTGCTAGAGGAACTGTGAGTGCTTACTTAATCTAGAGGGCTTAGATTCTAATTAGGCTAGCACTGAAGGAGACACTGGGCACTGTGTCTTAAGCAGCCATTCCTGCCTTCTTTGCTGACAAGGCCTTGATATTATTCAGGTGTTCATGTGATGCTGAGGTAAATTCTGATCAGTTTTACTGTCAGTTTACTGGATAACTACTGGACAAAAACAACTGATTAGTTATAGCTGTCCAGTTTTTCTTGGCAGTGATTGGTTTAGAGGTGGGCACATGTCTTAGTCTGTTTTCTGCTGGTATAACCAAATACCACAGACATTTATTTGGCTCACAGTTCTGGCATCTGGACAGTCCAAATGCATGCTACTGGCATCTGGGAAGGGCCTTTTGCTGTGTTAACCCACGATGGAAGGGCAGGCAGGTGATGAGACAAGAGGGAATGAGAAACACTGAACTTATTCTTTTTTATTTTTTATTTTTTTATTTTTTATTATACTTTTTTAAATTTATTTTTTATTATACTTTAAGTTCTAGGGTACATGTGCATAACGTGCAGGTTTGTTACATATGTATACTTGTGCCATGTTGGTG
>NW_012116955.1:1099977-1108666 GCF_000951035.1 Colobus angolensis palliatus
TAGGAAAAGGGATTCCCTTCCCCCTTGCGCTTCCCAGGTGAGGCGATGCCTCGCCCTGCTTCAGCTCTCGCTGGTCAGGCTGCAGCAGCTGACCAGAACCGATTGTCCGGCACTCCCGAGTGAGATGACCCAAGTACCTCCGTTGAAAATGCAGAAATCACCATTCTTCTGTGTCGCTCGCGCTGGGAGTTGGAGACTGGAGCTGTTCCTATTCGGCCATCTTGCTCCGCCCCCGGCCTGAACTTAATCTTTTATCATGAGCTCACTCCTGTGATAACTAACCCATTCCTGCTTTAACATCAACTAAATTTAAACATAAGTTTTGGCAGGGACATTCAAACCGTAGCAGCATGTGACACAGTTGTGAAGCAAAGGCAGTTAACGGGAGACATAGACTGTATGTATCTGTTTGATTATTTTTCTGTCCCACTGGTTATAATGTTGCTTGAGAGCAAGGACTTCAGATGTTTCATTGCTATACCTTAAGAAGCATACAACAGGGACTGACATCTGCTCACTAAGTATTTATTAAATAAATGAATAAAAAGCACTCCAGCCTGGGTGACAGCGCAAGACTCCGTCTCAAAAAAAAAAAAAAAAAAAAAAAAGTGCTATGAAGGTCTTATTTAACTTGACAGCTGTAAAAACTGAGGCCGAGGGAGTTTAAAGGCACTAGAAGTGTCTATGTAAAGATAACTTTTTTCTTCTGCATGAGAAACTGACCATGGGTTCAGTTTTCTGTGTCTGTTCTCCCCTTGATAAAGAATGGCCATCGGCCACACACCAGGCACCTCGGCTTGGGGGACTTTGTATGAACTGAAATACTTCATAGGAAGACAGTTTTGGGCTCTCCTGAGCATGCTGCCTCTTGTAACTGAGCATGTCCTTGTGGGAGCCACTGCGCAAGGATTAGTATGAGAGATATGGATTCTTGTGGAGCATGGGGCGTCTAAGCTGGCAAGGGAATAAGACTCATGCCTGGCAGGTGGTATGAGTCTTACTTCCTTGCACCTGTGTTGTCACCCGGACAGCTCCTGGACAACTATATGAACCGCTGTGAGAATGACTTGCACTGAAGAGAAATGCCTCACGCTGCCTTGCTAGCCTGCTGTTTCCTAGCCTGTATCTAGCATGCCAAGTACAGCCTTATGGTCGTTGTGTGACTCTAAATGTTTACTTGAACATGCTAATGAGCCTTATAATGGCAAGTCAAGAATTTAAACCCAGATCTTATAAATGCTATGATCATTCCACTATCTGTTCATAAAACAACAGCAGCTAGCAGTAGAATACTTGGAACAAAGTACAGTAAGAATTTTGATAATTCTTATGAGTTGGCCACAGTAGTCCCTGGGGTCTTATTAGAGGTTAAGTCTTAAATATTTTCTATATCTTTTATAAAATATTTATGTAGATTAAAAAACAAAATAAAATCCCATGAATGAAAAAATCTATAATCAGTAAAATGCATATCCTAATAGGAAAAATATGAAAATTAAGCAATAATAGCATCAATCCTTAGTCATCTGTAGGGATCATGAGTAAAGATTCATGTCCTTTCTCTACAACTGCAAGGTGTGAAGAAATAAATAACTGAAGATTTTTGCAGTCAATTTGAAGTGGAATACTAGACTGAAAAATCTATGATGAATATTAAAATACAAAAGATTACCTCTAGAGTCTTAAAAAAACCAAAGATTTGAAAAACACATGCCTCAGTTAGCATCAACTGAAGAGGTGCTAGATGCTTAATAAGATTTTCACCCCATTGCAGCAGACATAATTTTAAAATATGTGCTTGAAAATATTTTAGGTAACAAAGGCATGAAACATAATGAAGAGTTTAGAAACATCCTTTCAGATTTCTATAATTAATACACTAAGTGGGAATTATCTCCAATGACATTGAGGGATTTGCTTTATGCTGAAAACTTCTAAATCATTATTCAGTTATCTCATGGCCTATAAAATGTTAGAAACACATAAGCAATCAAAAGTCCACTGATGGTTTAAAATGTATAGTGTGTTTTCATCTGTGGCGATGTATAGTGCACTTTCACTTGTGGCCATGTGGAGACAAAGGGAGACTCCTCCTTTCAACAACTAGAAAACGGCACAAAATATTTGAAACAACTGTTTTCAGGCACTGGATAAACAGCACTACAGACTGTGATTTCTGGGAGAAGAGAAATAAGGTGAGCTCTAGAGTTGTCCAGCTTATTGCCAAACTGCTTTGGCAAACAGCTTATTGCCAAAACTGCTGGAGGCAGTTTTGAAGCCAGAGCATTTCCTGGAGCTCACACAGAGGTGGGAATAGTTCGTATTTCCATCAGCCTGAGAGGAAATGCCTCATAATACACAGGACGTCAGGGAGAGTCCTCGGAAGGGTATCAGCAGTAGCAATAAACTAGTCTTGTCAAAACAGCTATTTTATAGAATATTATACATAATACAGCCATTATAAATAAACCCCATATTAAAAGGTAGGTATTCCAATTAAAAGGCAGGGTGTCATTACCTTTACTCAGGACACTGAGTTCTTAGCTTTCTAGTAATTAGGCTTAAAAATCATGGGCTGTGGCTTTTCTGTTTTCAAATATTTTAGTTATTCTTAAAGAACTGTCTTATCATTGTATTGCTAAATTAACAACAAAGCTAAAACTGACTTCATTCTTTATCTTGCAAACACGCAATAAGTACATATACTTTCTTTTATTGCTTTTCCTAAAAACTTTACTTCAGTTCTGAGGTTCTGTAAACTTAGTGCTTATGTTAAAGTTTTATGTACATCTTAAACATTGAAAAGAATGCACAATGTTGAACTCGCCTTTCAACTAGAACAGGATTTTAAAAACTGACACTCGCAATTTGTAGAGTGTTTTTACATTGATCTTTTCATAATACAATTGGCTCTATATTTTGCCTGTGGGACTTAAGTCCTTGAATAACAATAAATGGTATATATGCATCAAAGAATAGGATGTGCAGCTTTCCTGGCTTTTCACACTTTTTAGAATCAAAACAATCTTAGAGCAATAAAATTACTTAGATCTTAGAGTAATAAAAATGGTAGGTTTCCAGAAAGATTTATTTTTGTAATGACATTGTTACTAGTGATCCAGTATGACTCTATCATGGTGGCCTTGCCTATTTATTAATCAAACAGTAGTAGTACTGAAGGAAATCGGAATATGTTATCTCAAAATATGCCTCTTTGACATAAAAATTATTTTTGAGCTAAAGGAAATAAGCAGCAGCAAATGGAAGAAAAGCTTTCTATCCTCCTTTTCTGCCTAACAGTAGGAAATAAATTTTCCTTTAGTGAAGAGGGCTCTAGATGCTTATCAGCTTAGAGATGGCACCAGAGGAATCTGCAGTACTCCATGAGTTTCCTACCATATATTTACATTCCCCCACTTTCCCACCTTTGTAGCCTAAAACTGTTTCCCTCTGTCCTGTCTTTATCTACAAATTGATTGTTCTTTGTTAAAGATGGCTTGTAAGCCAGAGTTCTAAGCCACTGTTTTGAGTTACTTTTCATTGAGGTTTCTCCTGTGATATGTGCTGCATACATTAATAAACTTGTTTTTCTCTTGTTAATCTGTCTTTTGTTCCAGTGGTCTGTCCCAACAGGAACTCACATGGGTTGAGAAAAAATTTGTTTCCTTCCTGACAGTTTTTGGCAATGCAGATGGGACTTTCTGGGATACCCTATCCACTCTGGAACCTGCAGATGAAATCCTAGCAAAACTGGCAGAAGCTGGTAAAAGGTAAGAATTCTTACCAAACTCAGCTCTCCCAGATATCTGTCTATAGCAGCCAGTCAAAGAAAGGAAGCTGAAATTTTTCCTGGTCCTTCTTTTCCATATTCAGATTGGTAGAAGAAAAAAATTTGTACAATTCTTTGAATTTGTGACTCTTGTGGGTTTGGTTTTGGTGACCTATTCATTATTATCTTTAGCCTCCTTGAAAAGATCATTGTTTTCTATTGTCTTTTGCATCATTTGTTGTAAGGAGGAGAATCACAGTATAGAACGCAGACATAGGTCATATAAGCCTGTTGTTCCAGCCACCCTCTCAGGCTGATGAGTTTATGGTTCTCACCAGACTGCTGTCTGTTTAGACAAACTTTGCTGAGGGTCCCCAGTAAGAAAAAGAAAGGATGAGGTTCACCTTTTGTCTTGTTTTTTTTTTTTTTTTTTTTTTTTTGAGACGGAGTTTCGCTCTGTCGCCCAGGCTGGAGTGCAGTGGCCGGATCTCAGCTCACTGCAAGCTCCGCCTCCCGGGTTCACGCCATTCTCCTGCCTCAGCCTCCCGAGTAGCTGGGACTACAGGCGCCTGCCACGTCGCCCGGCTAGTTTTTTGTATTTTTTAGTAGAGACGGGATTTCACCGTGTTAGCCAGGATGATCTCGATCTCCTGACCTCGTGATCCGCCTGTCTCGGCCTCCCAAAGTGCTGGGATTACAGGCTTGAGCCACCGCGCCCGGCCCTTTTGTCTTGTTTTATGTCGTGAGAGCTTGGCTTTTATGACCACTAAGAACACTCTCTCTGGTCTCTGCCAGGTGGGGGGGGGTGGGGGTGGGGCACAAGCATGTTGGCTTGTGTCAGGCAGCCAGGTGAACAGGGTGGGAACCTAAGACATAAGTGACAAGCAGCGTTCTCTTTGTCTGATGCAGCTCAGGGGAGTTTGTCTGAATAAGAGATGCCAGTCCATAAGGAGCCTTTGGCGTTTCAAACTTTGTTGCTTGGTTCATACTGGAAGAGTCCTATCCTAGTAATGCCTGTGTGGTGTCACAGATTAGCAGGTCTGTGACTGGAGTTGTCTCTGTGGGAGGCTTGAAACGCCATTTTCACACAACTATTCTGTCTGCAGAGCAATGAAGGTCTTTGTTTTCTTAGGCTATCTTTGGGAGAAGCTTTGGATATCAAGGGAGTTTTGATCTTTTGCAGACTTTTTGAGGAAGCCCCCGGCAACCATGGTTAAGCTACAAAAGGCTTCTTGGTTCTTTTTTATTTTATTTTTTGTAGAGACAGGGTCTTGCTCTGACACCCAGGCTGGGGTACAGTGGCACAATCAGCTCACTGAAGCCTTGAACTCCTGGGCTTAAGCAATCCTCCCACCTCAACCTCTTGAGTAGCTGGGACTAGAGGCACATGTTACTGCACAAGCTAATTTTTGTATTTTTTGTAGAGATGGTGTCTTGCCATATTGCCCAGGCTGATGTCAAACTCCTGGTCTTGAGAGATCCTCTCACTTTAGTCTCCCAAAATGCTGGGATTTACAGGCGTGAGTAACCCTGCATGGCTGACTTGTTTTAAACCATAAAAAAAGCTTATTGGTCTAGAATAGCAGTTCCCAGCCTTTTTGGTACCAACGACTGGTTTTGTGGCAGACAGATCTTCCACGAAAAGGAGGATGGTTTTGGGATGATTCAAGCTGATTACATTTATCATTAGATTCTCATAAGCACACAACCTAGATCACATGCATGTGCAGTTTACAACAGGGTTCACACTTCTATGAGAATCTAATGCTGCTTCTGATCTGACAGGAAGAGGAGCTCAGGCAGTAATGCTCACTTGTACCCTGTTCATCTCCTACTGAGAGGCCAGGTTCCTAACAGGCCACAGACTGGTACTGGTTTGTGGTCCAGGGGTTGGGGACCCCTGGTCTAGAGTCACATTAAAATGGGTATACCTTTAAAAATTTGAGCTTTTATATTGAAAAATGATTTTTTTTGAATTTTAAAGGGAGCATTCATTCTAAAAAAATGTCTTACTGGTACTTACGGTAAAATAAAATTTAAAAGAGGGCGTAAAAGAGTATCAAGTCTAGTCTAAAAAAGAAAAAATAAACAAAAGTCAGACTAGACTTAAGTTAATATCCACACCTGCTATGGATTCCTTCTCACCTATCTATAGTCTCCTTTACTCCCAACTGCCTGACGTTGATCTACCAGAAGATCTTCCGATCTCTGGGTCCCTGACTTAAAAATCCAGTCTCATCCTCTGAACAAATTATTTTAATCTTAAAACTCCTCCAGCTTCCCCAGGAAATCTTTTGAATGCCCAGCGGCCTACTAACTTGCCTTCCTCTGAAAGATTTACAGAAAGTACTCCACTGATATACAGGGCCGGGTGTATAGGTTACTTGTGTAAATACTGCCAACTAGGAAATAAACACAACACTGTCTCAGGGAACTGGCAGCCAGACTGGCTTTGCTGTACCTATATTCCACCTACTTTCCAGGGCTCTCTAATCAACTCCATCAGTTCCAGACCTTCCTATATTTTGGGTCCCCACTACAAAAATATTCCTTAAGACTGTCCTGTGCTCCAGGAAAAGAAAAACTTAAAAATACCCTGGATCTTTCATAATAGACAAATATGTCCTAAAACTCCTTCTTGGAGAAAAACTTCCGTCCTTTCTCAGTCCCTCAGAGATGTAAATCTTACCATGTCTTTGAAATTTAAACATCCAAGGAGTTAACTAAAACAACCCCCACATACATTTGAGGCTAAAGAGAAAAAGGCAGCCCAGGGGGAGAAGAGTTTGTTTTTTTAAACACACTGCTATAAAAACTCCTTGACCCCAAATTTAGTACATAGCCTCCATAAGATTACCTAAAAAGGGCAAATGAAAAGTTTTAAGTCTTCCTCAGAAATACTAGTAAAAAGTTTGGCCATCTAAACAGGTAACCTTAATTTATTCTATCTGCCAAATATACAATTTGCATTCAATTATTCTTTTATAAATTAGTGAGTTTTTGGGGCATGCTCAAGATGGCCAAATAGGAACAGCTCCAGCCTCCAGCTCCCAGCGTGAGTGACACAGAAGATGAGTGATTTCTGCATTTTTAACTGAGGTACTGGGTTCATCTCACTGGGGAGTGCTGGACGATCAGTGCTGGTCAGCTGGTGCAGCTCGACCAGCAACAGCTGAAGCAGGACAAGGAATCTCATCACCTGGGAAGCCCAAGGGGGAAGGGAATCCCTTTTCCTAGCCAAGGGAAAATGAGACACACAACACCTGGAAAATCGGGTAACTCCCACCCTAATACTGCCCTTTACCAAGGGTCTTAGTAAATGGCACACCAGGAGATTATATCCCACACCTGGCCAGGAGGGTCCATGCCCACGGAGCCTCCCTCATGG
Organism: Colobus angolensis palliatus; assembly: GCF_000951035.1. NCBI lineage: Eukaryota > Metazoa > Chordata > Mammalia > Primates > Cercopithecidae > Colobus > Colobus angolensis. Next base: position 1,107,135 of record NW_012116955.1, read on the forward strand.
CTAGCACAGCAGTCTGAGATCTAACTGCAAGGCAGCAGCAAGGCTGGGGGAGGGGCGCCCACCATTGCTGAGGCTTAAGTGGGTAAACAAAGCTGCTGGGAAGCTCGAACTGGGTGGAGCTCACAGCAGCTCAAGGAACCCTGCCTGTCTCTGTAGACTCCACCTCTGGGGACAGGGCACAGCTAAACAAAAAGCAGCAGAAACCTCGGCAGAGGTAAATGCCCCTGTCTGATAGCTTTGAAGAGAACAGTGACTCTTCCAGCATGGAGGTAGAGATCTGAGAACTGACAGACTGCCTGCTCAAGTGGGTCCCTGACCCCTGAGTAGCCTAACTGGGAGACATCCCCCACTAGGTGCAGACCGACACCTCACACCTCACATGGTGGGGTACATCCCTGAGACGAAGCTTCCAGAGGGACAATCAGACAGCAACACTCGCTGTTCAGCAATACTCTATCTTCTGCAGACTGCACTGCTGATACCCAGGCAAAGAGGGTCTGCAGTGGACCTCAAGCAAACTCTAACAGACCTACAGCTGAGGGTCCTGACTGTTAGAAGGAAAACTAACAAACAGAAAGGACACCCACACCAAAACCCCAGCAGTATGTCACCATCATCAAAGACAAAAGGCAGATAAAACCACAAAGATGGGGAAAAAGCAGGGCAGAAAAGCTGGAAATTCAAAAAATCAGAGGGCATCTCCCCCTCCAAAGGAACGCAGCTCATCACCAGCAATGGAACAAAGCTGGACGGAGAATGACTTTGACGAGTTGAAAGAAGAAGGCTTCAGTCAATCAAACTTCTCAGAGCTAAAATACGTACCCAGCGCAAAGAAACTAAAAACCTTGAAAAAAGAATGGATGAATGGATAACTAGAATAATCAATGCAGAGAAGACCTTAAAACAACTGATAGAGATGAAAACCATAACACGAGAACTACGTGACAAATGCACAAGCTTTAGTAACTGACTCGATCAACTGGAAGAAAGAGTATCAGTGACTGAAGATCAAATGAATGAAATGAAACAAGAAGATAAATGTGGAGAAAAAAGAGTAAAAAGAAATAAATAAAGTCTCCAAGAAGTATGGGATTATGTGAAAAGATCAAATCTACGTCTGATTGGTGTGCCTGAAAGTGACGGGGAAAACGGAACCAAGTTGGAAAACACTCTGCAGGATATCATCCAGGAGAACTTCCCCAACCTAGTAAGGCAGGCCAACATTCAAATTCAGGAAATACAGAGAACGCCACAAAGATACTCCTCGAGAAGAGCAACTGCAAGACACATAATTGTCAGATTCACCAAAGTTGAAGACACACATAGGCTCAAAATAAAGGCATGGAGGAAGAGCTACCAAACAAATGGAAAACAAAAAGAAGAGCAGGGGTTGCAATTCTAGTCTCTGATAAAACAGACTTTAAACCATCAAAGATTAAAAGAGACGAAGAAGGCCATTACATAATGGGAAAGGGATCAATACATCAAGAAGATCTAACTATCCTAAATATATATGCACCCAATACAGGAGC
>NW_012116955.1:1112508-1130147 GCF_000951035.1 Colobus angolensis palliatus
AGGGACATGGATGCAGCTGGAAACCATCATTCTCAGCAAACTATCACAAGAACAGAAAACCAAATACCACATGGTCTCACTCATAGGTGGGAACTGAACAGTGAGATCACTTGGACACAGGAAGGGGAGCATCACACAGCAAGTCCTATTGTGGGGAGGGGGTGGGGGGAGGGATAGCATTAGGAGATATACCTAATGTAAATGATGAGTTGATGGGTGCAGCACACCAACATGGCACATGTATATATATGTAACAGACCTGCACGTTGTGCACATGTACCCTAAAACTGAAAATAAAAAAAAAAAAAAGAAAAAAGACAACCCTTTTCCTAGGTGAATTCATCTATGTCCTCGGCACCTGCCATCGCGAGTGCAATTGTGAAACATAGTTTAGATTGTATCCTCTTGACTAAGTGCCCTTGCACTAGGTACATGATTAAGGCAGTTAAATGATAATTGCAAAAACAAATGGTCAGCAAGTGACAAGGAACTCATTATATGATACTCTGAGGCCTGCATGGTTTGGGGAAGTGTGTATGCTAGAGAAATTTATTAAATTTCATTCTATATAAAAAAAATTAGTGAGTTTTATATTATTGTGCCTGTCTCATGGCTAAAACTTTAAAATGAAATCTATATGATCTCTGCATTATGTTTATGTACATCTATGTGTGTGTGTGTGTATATATATGTATACATATTTTTTCTGCCTCTGGATGGTACTGTCAAAAGTAATTCATAAAAGAGCACTATTTAATTGGCTTAAAGAAAAAGAAGCACTTACATAAATTAAGAATTCCAAAAACTCTTAGAAATATAGAAACTAACCCAAATGCTTTTCAAGTTCATGTGTCTCAGGTAAATCTGGTATATGATTAGTTTAACACTACTGACTTAATAAAAATAGGCATGCCTTCAGAGTTGTCAACAGTAAGTATAATGCAGACATACAACCCTTAGGCTACCTGGGTTTACTAGTCAAATAAGTATCTCTGCTAGGTATTTAAAATTAAAGACCTAGGAGTTCATTCCCAAATCAAACGTGCAAGTCGAAGTACAGTATCCATTATTCCATGTATATTAAGCACAGCAGGAAAAGAAAAACATGTATTTAACTTTGCTGCTTGCCTAACATGCATGTATTGTAAAAATAGTTAACAGGAAAATAAGATGACTAGCTGTTTAATGGCTCATGAATTTTCATGAGCAATCCAAGCATAATTGTTAATAACAAGTACATTAAGTAAATATTAGTGGGATAAAATTTATATTCCTCAATAATGATTATGTTTTATGTTTGTAGAAAAAAATTAGTTGTCCAAATCTTTTTGGTATAACTTACATCCTTGGGGTTTTGCTAAGTTAAATAATAAATATTCATTGAATATCTAGATCATTTCCAAATATACTGAAACACTAACTTATGTTTCATAGACTCATGTTGCTGAATGTAAGATTATCTACCTTGGCTTCTTAATTTTTACAGAGAAACAAATCACCTGTTCTTATTGTCACAAAAAAAAAACTATAAAAATATGCTTCTAGAAATCATGAAATGATAATCTACAAAATGCTGGTATGTGACAGGTCACAGCTGCTTTGTAGTTTTCATAAGAAATTAATGTTACTAAGGATTAAAAGTTCTAATATACATATATTTAAAACTACTAAAGATTAGGGAAACAACTTTGTATACAAAATATACAAGGAAAATAATACATAGTTTTGGTAAGCAAAGTTATGAGGAATGAAGATGTGTTTTTGTTAAAGGAAAAAGAATAAATCTGTACTAAAGTAGAATGACATACTGTTTTAGAATGAAAAAGGAGAATGAAGACCAAAAAAATGAATGAATATAGAAAGCTTGGAGAGGGAGAGAGAAAGTTAGAATGCATGAATATCTTATGTGTCCAAGCAGAAGATAAACAGAATGTATTTATTATAAGGGTTTTAAAAATGAGCCTTAATGTCAGAAGTACAGTGGACAAAACTAGAAACTGGTTTTCTCTTTTAAAACAACAAAGCTTTCTTGGAGCACTGGTCTGCTCTTGATAAGAGATTATAAAAGATTTTCTTTACCTTTAAGTTAATTTACGTAGAAAGCAAAGATTTTGTGTTTCAGTAAAATTAACTTCCTGTGTTTCCTATGGTCTCTATCAGTTCTTTGATTACTTAGGGAAACTGAATCTTCTCACTATGCGATTTTCTGTATTTGCCTTTAGAATCTACTTTGGATAACTAAGTATTGTTTCATAATGACCTGTGGTCCTATTTAATCAAATGTTTTAAACTTTTTGACATTTTTGACAACTTCCCCAAATCAAATTATATATTAAATTCTTTTGACCTCAAACTAGCTTTGGGATGTTCCAGAGGGCCCTGGAAAACCTCAAAAGAATCTGTTCTTTCTCCCAGATAAATTCAAAGGAATTAGGCTTATTTGACATGATAAATTGTATGGGAATCACTGACAAAGACAATGTTTAATCTTCTTTGAGTTATTTTTGTATGGATATGTTATTAACAAATGTTCTAGAAGCTGTATACAATTCCTAAAAATCTGGTATGCCTTGGTATGATGTTATCAGTAATAATTCTAGTTAATATCTTAAAATGTTGTATTGTCACAAAAATAACCAAATTTCTGTATCAAGTGCATTATAATGAACTCTCATCAGATGTTTAACCATGGCAAGTTTAAAGTCCTGTCATCCACAGAGAGTTAATTGTTTTACTCTGTTACTTTCCTAACAGCTTTTGTAAGCAACTATAAATATGAAGTGTTTTATCTTCAGAAAGATTCATGGAAAGGATTCTCACAAGCATGGGTTTCTGATAACTTCAAGATTATACCATTTGGCCGGGTAATAATTTTTCAGAATTCTAATGAAAAGAATGATTGGTTCACAGAAGTGCTAACCCAACATCAAGCAGAACAAGAATTAATTACATGGGACTAAATAAACTGATGAAGAATTCTTTTCAGGGACTTTGTTTAAAACACTGCTGATTCTTTAATATTCTGTAAGAGAAGTTTTTCTCTTAAGCTATCCATAGCTTAGAGCAATTTGGTAAATTACACTTTTGTTAACAGAATTGAAATATTTATCTTTTTTTCCTCTCTCTCTCCAGAAACCATTAGTTGAGTATTCTTATTTTCATAGCTATGTAAGTATTTGTGTAAGTTCAGTAAGAATCTGTTCTCTTTAACACAACTGGAAACATCAGTTACATTACCAAGGCTTTGACTGGAATATCACATTTCAGAATGTGCATCGAATCAGATATAATCAGACAGTTTCAAAAAATACATTGACTTTCTGACGCCAATAAAGTCCCTTGGAAAAAACTGGCTTGGTACCTTATATACACGGTTTCCGTACAGATGAGTAAGAAATGTCACTTCCTGGCAAGCCCAGGAGCCTCAGAATATTTGCGGGATCTCTAGAAAATAAAGGAATTTACCTGATCTATCAGTATCGGAGGCAAAAATCTGAGGCAAGCCTTTGGCATGCATTCCTAGCCTGGAGAGGCTAATAAAGGGCCAATCTGAGAATCCTTATGACAAGTTCCAGCAAAACGGACTTATAAAAGAACCTATATGATTAACCACTATTCTTGCTGCACTTTTTATGCAAATAACCACGCCAAGTTTAATGAGACTAGACTGATTTTGCCAACAAATTGGTCTTACTGTGATTATCTCTGAGAGAAATCAGGGTGACTGCAGAGAGAAAAATACTGTGCTTCATTAGAAAACTGTAACACACCCTTGTAGATATCAGATTCTAGCCTTGTATTTTATCTCTGGGGTTTTATTATTTACATGTAATCTAGTCTAGATCTCAGTCTATAATTCTTCAAACTAGTATTTCGAATTTTTCTCCTACCCTCCTGGCTTGGAATCACTAAAATATTTAACTGCCCTTTTCCTAAAATCCTAATAAGCTGAAGCTGAATAACTTGATATAAACTGCAGAGAATCACCACAACAGCTCATATATGGACAATTTTCACGCCAATTGCTGCATGGGCCACACACTTTATAACTAGATACTCAAACTGTAAAAAATGCTTTGAGACCAACATCTACAACTCTTGACTAGCTGCTCTTAGGATTCAGAAATTAGTATATAGACTACTCCTACCATTAACTTTTGTTTTTCTTTTGTTTCCACAGAAATGCCTCTTATTAAATCACCATATAGAGGCCTAACTTTGATGACAGCACACCTGCAATATCTCCTGAAATGAGACACAACTGCTTAATTGAATTGACCTGTTCTCAGCACTAAGACAATGATTTGATATGGGACAATGTACTTAAATTTGTACAGTTGCACTTGTTCCAATCAATGTTTTTCTCTTCCTTTGCCAATCTCTGATCTCACAATCTTTAACCCAAATCTCTTCAAAGCTACCAACTTGGAGAGTCCTAAGCCACCATTTTGAGTTACTTTGTGTTGCGGTTTCTCCCACATCGTGTGCTGCACGTGTTAATAAACTTATTTTTCTCTTGTTAATCTGTCTTTTGTTATGGGGTCTGTCTCAACTAAAAACTCATGAGGGTTGAGGAAAAAATTATTTTTCCTCCCTGACAGTACTTAACACAGAAACGGCCTTTACTATTCAGTTGTCTCCTGAAGAAAACAAACAGAAAACCCAAACATCTCCCATCCCATATTCCCCACTATCCACAAAATCTCAACAGCAAATAAAACGTAGACAACTTAATGACTTAATATCTGAACTTCACCTGGGGAAAGCAGATTTTACATAAGCATGCTACTAATATTTTCTTGACACGTGATACTTTCAGGTTATGTCTATTTGTACATTTAGGTAAAAAATTTATAAATATGAATATGATTGAAATGCCTAAGAAACTTATTTTAGCCCAATATTTTGGCTATTTCTTACCTCTTTCTGTAGAATTTCTTCTCGAACTTGAGAAACTACAAGAGACTCTTGTTTACTCTGCAGCTCATTAACTTGACTTTGGAAATGTCTTATAAGTACCTAGGAAATTGTTAGAAGTGCTGAGTTAATAAAGCTCCTCCTTGAACACTATCTGAAAAATATAAGAAAGCCAATTCACAAAAGGAAACTTATATACTGTTGGTGGGAATGTAAGTTAGTACAACTGCTATGGAAAAAAATTATAGAGATTTCTCAAAAAACTAAAACCAAAATTACTGTATTTTCCAGCAATCCCACTACTGGGTATCTATCCAAAGGAAAAGAAATTTGTATATCAAAGGGACACCTGGCACTTGCATGTTTATTGCAGCACTATTCACAATAGTAAAGATATGGAATCAACCTAAGTTCCCATCAACAGACGAAAAGAAATGTGGCATATATAGCCAATGGAATACAATTCAGCCTTAAATAAGAAGGAAATAATGTCATATGCAGCAAAATGGATGGAATTGAAGGTCATTATGTTAAGTAAGCTAGGCACAGAAAAATACTGCATGTTCTCACTCATATATGAGAGCTAAAAAACTTGATCTCATGAACACAGAGAATAGAACAATAGATACCAGAGATGGGAGTGGGGGGTTGGGAAGGATGAAGAGAGGTTGGTTATGGGTACAAACATACAGTTAGATAGATGAAATAAGTTCAAATGTTTAATGGCAGACCAGAGTGACTATACTTAGCAACAATATTATGTGTGTTTCAAGGTAACTAGAAGAGAGGGTTTGAAGTGATACCAGACACAAAAATGAATACTCAAGATGACAGAAATTCCAGTTACCCTGACTTGATTATTACACATTCTTTGCATGTAGCAAACATTCACATGTATCCCATAAATATCTAAATCATTATATATCAACAAAAGGGGGGAAAATAAATATGAACATTTTTCATGACTAGAAAAAGTCCTTTTAAAATAAAGCTCTATAAAGTCTACACATTTGGAAAAAGGTAGACAACACTATCTTTATACTCTGTAGTTAAGTGTGATAGTTTTTATTTATGAACTATTGATTAAATATAACACAAACCTCATAATATCTGTGAAATAATGTCAGTCTCATATTTTTAGGTAAACTGAAATACATGTACAGATACTTTAAGAAACTAAGAGAATTGGGAAAAATTTATCTTATTTCTAATGCTGTACTTTTAATGATCAGACTATGCTGACTTCTCTAACTCAATTTTACAATATTACATTTACAATTCTGGGAAAATAACATTTATGGCACTACGGCATCATAATACTACCTTTCCCACCTCTCCCAGATTATTCCTTACTACAAAATCACTTGATAGAATGCTTGCCTTCTGACACCCTATTCCTATGGAGGATAAGGCCAGAGAGGTTCTCTGTAAGGATGTATGGATTGTTACTTTCGAAAGGCACTTTAAGTATTTTTCATTAACGTAGTCAAACAGTCCTTTTTTTCCTCAGCGATCTGAAGTTCAGTTACAGACTTCATTACATTTTGCCCCTAAATACTTCAAATGTCACTCTGGGAGGCCAAAGTGGGCGGATCACTTGAGGTCAGAAGTTTGAGACCACCCTGGCCAACATGGTGAAACCCCATCTCTACCAAAAATATAAAAATTAGCCAGGCATAGTGGTGCGCACCTCTAATCCCAGCTACTTGGAAGGCTGAGGCAGGAGAATCACTTGAACCTGGGAGGCAGAGGTTGCAGTGAGCTAAGACAGCCTGGGTGACAGAAAGAGACTGTCTCAAAGAGACTGTCTCAAACAAAACCTTCAAATGCTTCAACATACATCCTTTAGAATAAGGGCATTTCTCACAAAACCGTAACATTTTATACCTAAGAAAATTTATAGTAATTTCTTAGTATCAATAGCCAGTCCATATTCAAACTTCCCCAATTGAGGAATTTATTTTTAATTAAGATGGTATTAAATAATTATACTTGGTGAGATAATTCTTTCTTGATGTTTTTCTCCCTGAGCTTCCTTCTTAAAATTCATTGAAGCCTACAGACAAGATGAACACAATAAACATTCATATATTTTTCAATTTGATAACCCAAAAGGTAGCTGATTTGCCACCTTTTCATTTTCTTTTTCTTGGATATACCTTTTGAAAGTAGATTGTAGATAAAAGTCCTATTTTAATGCTATTTTTATAAGCGACAAACAGTATAGAAGACAGGCCACAGGGTAACGTTCATAGATATTTTAAGTAGATATACCTATTATTCAAAAAGAAACATACATTTATTTGAGGAAATGCTGATGAGTTGGCAGCATTCCCTTTAATAATTCTTAGAAGACTATGCTCCATCAGAGCGAGAGCTGTGTATCTCTCTGTTCATTATTTTATCCCAGTGCCTGATTGTCTATTGACCTGAATCATTTGTTCAATAAATAAAAGATCATGGGGCAGGAAGAATGCCTAAGGACAGCTGTCAGCTGGGACTTAGAGACTCAGTTCAACATCCAAGTTCAAGTACTACGGTCCTAATCATGTTAGACATATACCTCACCACCTGTGACAACAAATTTAGAGAAAGACTTATTTGAGAAGTATAGGGACAAAACTGTAAAAAACATTTATATGGTATAGTTTTAAAGTAGAAAAATTAAATACATGGTATTATCTTCTTTAAAAAAATTAAATATATAATATTTTCTTCTTTAAAAAAGAAATCAGGCCAATAATAATTTCCCATTTCTATCACCAAGCTGAAAAAGTTAAAACATTTTCAAATAAAACAATATTAACTTTAATCTCATTAAAGTCAAAACATAAAATAGATTTGTCATCTACCTCTTGAGTTGCTATTTTATGATTTAGTTCAGTTACTTTGGAAGAAGAATTTTCTACTGCATTTTGGCAAAGGAGTTTCTCTATTTCTCTCTGATGAGATGCTTTGAGGGATGCAATGTATGCTGCAGTATCTTCCTTGACCCTACAGAGCAAATGAAAGAAAACGACACATAAAAGCGGCTCTTCAACCTCTAATTCAGACTTAGCACAAAAACAGTATAAGAAATCTGGAAATTAAGAAAAGGGAAAATGGGCACCAATATTAACTGCACTGTGTTAGGTGCTTTATACATTACTGCCTATGAGTTCTTAGGACCAATCCATGAGCTATTATTTACTGAATTTTATAAGGGCAAATAGTGATATATCTCCACTTTATCCCCAACCTGAGGCTATACCTTCTGAGGGAATCTAGGGTTCCAAAATAACTGTCTGAATTTAAAGCAAAGCACTTGACATTTGATCTTTTAAGATAAACTCAGATTTCTTGCCCAGATGCTTCATTGGAAAATCACAGCTGTTCCCTTTAGAATCTTCAATGCCTTGTAGGCAGCACTAACCAATTTTTAATCCATGCATGAGACTCCAGGGCTAGTTGCATGTTGTGAGAATGAGACAATCTTTATGGTAATTCTCAAGACATATTACGCTTGGAATATGCAATTAAGTAATTTGGACTGTAAGTGTGAGAGACTATTCATTTGTCTCCGTGATAAAATTTATTCAGAGGCAGTTCAGTAAATGGTTAAAATTATAAATAAAGATTTTATATACTTTCTACAGATAAACATTTCTCTCTTATTGGAAAGACTTTGAAAATAACAGGATTTAACTTAAAGTATGTATTGTAGTAAACTGCTATATTAATATGGTGCTTCCCAACTATAGACAAATTTAATCATTGCTTATTTCACCATACGAATATTTAGTGTGATTAGGGTCCTAGGAAAAGAATACAAACCCAAAACAAAGCACATACAACTGAATGACAGTAAAAAGTCTAAATATGTGACTAGAGAAGTTTATTCTTCACTTCTCAGGCCCAGAATTATTTAAGAAACAGATTGACAATATTAAATTTTATATGATGTACAGGAAAATTCATAGGAAAACCTGAATTTTAAATTCTTTCCTGGAAAGAATGTGGTTCTTTTTAAATAGTTTCATGCTACTATCATAATATTCAGGACTTAAGAAACAAGGTTTCCATTTGGTAGCAATATGACTGCCATATGGTAACAACATGACTCACTCACTGCCATGGCTGCCAGTCAATAAGCATTTGTTGGGTGTTTCCCATGCTCCTTCTGCTCCTACAGCACATTGCTGTGGGGATGCAAAGAAGCATAATCTTACACCAGTTCTCAAGAACTACAAGGCTGGGTATGATTAATCCTTTCTTGGTACATATTAGTAAGTTTTGTAGGAGTTGGGGGTAGGAGAAGGCAATTTCCTGGGAAGTTCCATGAAATGTTATGTGAAGTAGTACTTATAACAAGAATGAGCAAAAGGCATGAGGAAATGTGACATATTAGGTAAGTACAACAGTATTAGAATAGTGATGAGACTTGAGATGCCAGGCAGAGAAATTTAGTCTTGATATTTAAGGAAGTTGGGAGTCACTGGAGAGCAGAGTGACCCAGGTGTATGAGTATTTAAAGAATATTAATGATTTTTAAGCAAGATGACTGGGGAAGGTTAAAAAAAAAAAAGGAAGATTGGAGTGGGAAAATTGTATAATGGCAGCACTGGTTGATTAAAGTAAGGAAGAATGGAAAATGGGAAACATTTATACCCAAGGAATAACAGAGATAAAGCTGGCCTGGTAATTAAAATAAATATAGACAGGGAAGGGGAGCTTGGGAAGGGGAACTAATTTACAGTTAAAAAAAGGAAACTTGAGGTATTGGTGATTCCAAGAGAAGCAATCCAATAAATAGTTCCAGGTTTCACATCTGAACTCAGCAAAGAGAACAAACTTTAAAAGCAAATCTAGAAGTCATGGTTCATAGAAACCATAAGAATGGGTAAGTTTAGCAATGGAGAAAGAACAGAGAATAAACAGAAAACCAAGAGCTGAATGCTGGTAGAAAGCCAGATTTTTGGGGCTGGAGAAGGAAGAAGGGTCAGAATTCAGTAAAAGAAACAGAAAAGGAGTTTTGGTCAGAGCTGCCAAGTCATGGAGGTTAAGGGAGGAAGCCATTTCAGGAGAAGTAGTGTGGTCAACATTGCTGAAGAAAATGAGGATGGAGAAAATGCCACTGGACTGGGAAACGTCACTATTGAGACCAGGTTTAAAAGGGGTGATGATGAAAGCCATATTTAAGAGGAAGTGAGATAGAAATAAAAGAAAAGACTACTTGTGAAAAAACGGGTACTGAAAGACAGGATTGGAACTTGATCAGGTGAAAAAAAGATCTGAGGATGTCAAAAGACTCAGAGGAAGAGACAGTGGATAGCAAATGGAGATTGTGAGAAGGAAATGGATGAGTATAAAGTTCCTTAAGGCATGAATGGATGTGATCACAAGGTCAATTTGAAAAGTTATTTTTGAAAAGAGGACCTTTTCCTTTTAGCCTGTCAACTAGCTTTAACAATAACTGTTTTCTGAAAGCAATCTGCTTATAGCAATAATGAACTATGCCATTCCTTTGCTAGAAGAGCCCAGTGAGTCAGCTTATTAATACCATATGGGTACATGCCAAAAGGCAAGACTGGCGAGCCCAAGGACACAATTTGGGTTGACACAGAGGTTCAGGTACATCAGAATTTGGGCCACCAGCAGGTAGAAGACCCTATCCTGAAACAGATATATGCTCAGTAATGTAATATATTAATATTCACTTATGAATTCAGTTCAGGGTCAAACTAATTATCTGGAGGAAACATATCTTATAATTTTTCAATTTTTATCTTTTTATTTTTACAAATATTTATAATTTAACATTTTACCTTCTCATGGAGTCTTCAAATTGATTGATTGCTGCTTCAGATTTCACCTTCAGCTCATTCTTCTCTGAAATTAATCCCTCTAGTTCATTTTTTAATCTGCAGTTTTCTTGTAAAACTTCTGAAAGATGGGAATCAGTGAAAGTATGTGGTTGGTAAAGCTTGCTGTCCAGGATTCCAGAGGAGTTAGCATTCCCTTTACTTGAGTGCAAAACATCTTTCTTTGCCCTTTTGGCAGACATTTCCTCTCTGCCCTTAGAGTTCTGATTTGAGAGCATCATTCTTCTTTCTTTCTGAAGCCTCTCCACAGTTTTTGAAAGGTCTTGTATTTCTCTCTTTTTTGCAGCCAGTTCTTCATTGAGTCTTACTAATTTAGCTTTAGCATGAGCCTGTTCCACCTGGAATTCTATAGACTGAAAATCTTTATCATCTTTATCATTTTTCTTGACGTCTAATTCAGCATTCTGATGTTTAAGAATGTCTATTTTGGCTTCAAGGTTTCTTACAGTGATCTGATGAGCTTCCTTAATGTCATCAAGTTCCTTCTCTAGTGCTTTAATTCTGGGAGAGTCATGTTGATTCAATTTGCAGGCAAGTAGCTGCTCCTGCTGCTCTAGTCTTTGTTCATATTGAATCTGAAGGAAAGAATCCATGTAATGCCAAACACCTGTTAAAAACGTTTCATTGGTTGCTGAAGCCCTGCACACTACTGGGTTCTACCTAATCCTTTATTCAGGTACTCATTATACATTCTGATGTCTACAATTCTGTTTCTTGAGTGAGTCAAATGTATTGAAGTCCTATTCTTTCAGGGCATAACATTATGTATTCTTGACATATGTCATGTAATTTAATAATTGATATGTTGCTTCATAAATATTAACTTACCTATGTTCTTACACACTGCAAAATTTATTTTAAACCTCACAACAAAACCTATTATTATGCAGTCTTTTCCATGCAAACTGTCAGCACACTGTTTGAGGATAAACAGTAAAACAACTGGGGGCACTGAAGTCTTTGGGAAACAGCACATTTTCAAGTTTCTAACATCAATTTATTAATTTCATAGAGAGTAAAATGGCCTGGAATTTGTATACTGGAGCTTTAGTATTTTGTTTAGTGTTCAGCAAATGAAATAACTAATTTCTCCTATGGAGGGAGGCACCAGCAGTGTTTGCTCATTCATTCAATGGATATTTACCGAGGTATGGCCTTATGCCAGGCAATATGCAGGTTCTAGCAACAAAAAGACTCAGTTCTTATTTTCAAATAGCTCACAGCTTGGTGAGGAGAGCAACATGGCAGCAGCTACAATGTCCCATAAGTGCAATAATGGGCCTGTGAACATAGTGCAGTGAGTGCAGAGGAGGCGAGACTGCCCTAAGTATCTGGAGGCTTGACAGAAGGTGGGAAGAGTACATAGAGACAGCACATTTATGTTTGGTCTTGAGAGATGAATGTTAATTTGGGGTTAGGTGGAGTCAGGGATGTTTTGGAAGTAGGAAGAGCATACGCAAAGCTGGTCGAATGCTTGGTATATACAGGGAATCAGAAATGAAAGGGGGAAGAGGCAAGTAGTGAGCAAAGGCAGGAGTGGGATGGGGCAGGCGGCTGCAAAAAGAAACAGAGTGTTTAGATTTAAATATATAAAAGTGGAGTAGGGGGTTGGAGTTTATACCTGAGAGTCTTTATTTGGTTGGCGGAACACTAATAATAATTACAATCATTAATTGTTTGCTAGACTCCATGCTGGTAATTGATACCAGCATGTTATCAGGGATCTGTATCTCTACATCTCTGTATCTATCTATCTATTTACCTATCTATCTATCTATCCATCCATCCATCCATCCATCTATCTATCTAAGTATAAAAGAGGGTGGAATGGAAGAAACCCAAATTACCAGGCCACTGTATTATTTCCCGGTTATCAACCTTCTACTGTTTCTGGAATCTAATGTTCTTTCATTTGTTGCTTTTCTCAGGATATAAATCTGTGGAGAATTGAGATGAACTTCCTAGAACATCTCAGCACCCTCATCTGCAAAATAGTGTTAACAATATCTACTCCTCACAGTTGTTTGGAAGGATTATGCAAGATGAACAGAGATATTTATGAAAGTATCTAGCATGGATTCCTGACAGAAACCATGTGCTCAACAAATTTTTAAAAACGATCTATAACTGTTATTGGTCTACAAAATTTTTTTTTAAAGTAAATTAAATATGTCCTGTTTCATACTTGGTCTGTTCTAGCAATGGTATTTTCTGATTCATTCCTGTTTCACAAAATAATGGAAAACTCAGAAAGTGAGACATTTCTGGAAGATGCTCCCCTACCCGCTGTTCCTAAAGTGTATATTTCTGTCTTATTCCCTTACCCTTCTCTAGATAAATTTCAGTGAAAATATTTTCAAACACGGTAATTTCTTTTTTCTTTTTGTACTGAATACGTATCAGGTGTGTTTTATTCTGCTTTTTCATGACTTAATTTCTACTAATTCTAATATTGAGAGAGGTGATGTAAAGATTATCTTGTGCTTGATTATTCTGTCAGAAATAAAAAGAAAAGTTGCTGAAAGAGGACACCAAAATAGGATGGACTTGGTTTCTTTTGCACCTATTGATATCAGTGGTAAAGGTTTCATGGGAAAGAATGTTTATAGCTATTTGTTAAAGTGAGATCCTAAGAAATGCCAGCCCCCATTGTCCATCTCTGACCTTTATTTATCTCTGAGGCTACTTAGCACTTACCTTCATTTTCTGAAACTGTTGTTCCATGGTACGAAGGCTTTTCTTTGCTTCTTCATCTTTGCCTTCCAGATCAGCTTCTAGCTTTTTTATCCTTTTCTCCATAAATTCTACTGTATTTTTATCCACTGTATCACCAGCTGCTGATGCAGCCAATATTAAAGCAGGTAAAGAATTGGGATATCTTCTCTTCAGAATCCCTTCCATTTCCTTAACCTATTAAGACATATTTTCCACCAAAAAACTCTTAGATTTAATAAATGAATTCAGTCAAGTTTCAGGACACAATCTACAGAAATCAGTAGCATTTCTACATATCAATAACAATCTCGCTGAGGACCAAGTCAAGAACTACCTAGGAATACATTTAACCAAGAAGGTGAAGGATGTGTACCAGGAGAACTACAAAACACTGATAAAGAAAACCGTGACACAAACAAATGGAAAAACATCCCACGTGCATAGACTGGAAGGATGAGTGTAGTTAAAAAGACCATACTGCCTAAAGCTATCTACAAATTCAATTTAATTCCTATCAAATTACCAAAGTCATTTTTTACAGAATTAGGAAAACCAACCCTATAATTCATATGGAACCAAAAAAGACGCCAAATAGCCAAAACAGTCCTAAGCAAAAAGAACAAAGGTAGAGGTATCACATTACCTGACTTCAAATTGTACAAGGCTATAGCAGCCAAAACAGCATGGTACTGATAAAAATAGACACACAGATCAATGTAACAGAATAGAGAACCCAGAAATTAAGCCACATGCCTACAATCAACTGATCTTGGACAAAGTCAACAAAAATATACACTAGGGAAAGGACACCCTATTCAATAAACGGTGCTGGGAAAAGTGGACTGTCATGTGCAAAAGAATGAAACTGAACTC
Organism: Colobus angolensis palliatus; assembly: GCF_000951035.1. Lineage (NCBI taxonomy): Eukaryota > Metazoa > Chordata > Mammalia > Primates > Cercopithecidae > Colobus > Colobus angolensis. The sequence continues at coordinate 1,126,875 of NW_012116955.1, forward strand.
ATACCTCTCACCTTATACAAAAATAAATTCAAGATGCATTAAAGATCTAAGACCTGAAACTATAAAAATCCTAGAAAAATTTCTAAGAAAAACTCTTCTGAACACTGGCCCAGGAAAGGATTTATGACCAAGTCCCCAAAAGCAAATGCAACAAAACCAAAAATAAACAAATGGGACTTAAATAATCCCATTAAAAAGTGGGCAAAGGACATGAACACACATTTTTCAGAAGACATACAAGTGGCCAAAAAATATGAAAAAATGCTCAACATCACTAATCACCAAATAAATGCAAATTAAAACCACAATGAGGTACCATCTTACACCAGTCATAAGGGTTATTAGAAAGTTAATAAACAGCAGATGTTAGTGAGGATGTGGAGAAAAGGGAACACTTGTATACTGTCGGTGGGAGTATAAATTAGTAAAATCATTATGGAAAACAGTATGGACATTTCTCAAGACCTAAAAAGAGAACCATTTCATCCAGCAATTCTACTACCAGGATTGAAAGGAAAATAAATCGTATCAAAAAGACACACACACACAAACAAACACACACTATTCATCCACAGAAGAGAATAAAAGCATATTTTGAAGCAACATGGATAGAACTGGAGGCCATTATCCCAAGTGAAATAACTCAGAAACAGAAAGTAAAACTCCACATGTTCTCACTTATAAGTGGGAGCTAAACAATGAGTACACATGTATATACAGACTGGAATAACAGACACTGAAGACTATAAAAGGTGGCAGGGTGGGAGGCAGTGAGAGCTAAAAAATTACCTACCAGGTACAGCGTTCTTTATTTTGGTAGTGGCTACCCTAAAAGGCCAGACTTCACCACTATGCAATATATGCCTGTAAAAAATCTGCATTTCTAACCCCTAAATCTATAAAAATAAAACAGTAAAAATTTTGAAACATATATAAGGTCACAAATACATGTAAAATAAAGCAATTTAATAAATAAACTTAGATTATGCTACACTTGTCAAGATTTCAGAGATATTTATAGCATGTCTCCAGATTGAATCAAATGCACAGAAGCACAAATTAATTTCAAATTTTACATCCCTAGATTATCTGATAAAAAAATCTTAAAGTATATTGTCTAATTACCTATTGGTTTATTTATAGAAATTCTCTTACATTCATTAGAAATATATCTTCAGGGCTGGGTACAATGGCTCATGCCTGTAATCCCAGCACTTTGGTAGGCCAAGGCAGGTGGATCACATGAGGTCAGGAGTTCCAGACCAGCCATGGCCAATAGGGTGACGCCCTGTCTCTACTAAAAAAATACAAAAATTAGCCGGGCATGGTGGTACACACCTGTGGTCCCAGCTACTCAGGAGGCTGAAGTGGGAGAACTGCTTGAACCCAGGAGGCAGATGGTTGCAGTGAGCCAGGATTGCGCCACTGCACTACAGCCTGAGTGAAGAGTGAGACACTACCTCAAAAAAAAAAAAAAAAAAATATATATATATATATATGTATAATTTATAATTAGTCTATTTAAGAATATTGTGAGGGGCACCGAAGATGGCCAAATAGGAACAGCTTCAGCCTACAGCTCCCAGCGTGAACAACACAGAAGACGGGTGATTTCTGCATTTTCAACTGAGGCACTGGGTTCATCTCACTGGGGCATGTCAGACAGTCAGTGCTGGTCAGAGGGTGCAGCCCGACCAGCAAGAGCTGAAGCAGGGCAAGGCATCGCCTCACCTGGGAAGTGCAAGGGGTAAGGGAATTCCTTTTCCTAGCCAAGGGAAACTGAGACACACAACACCTGGAAAATTGGGTAACTCCCACCCTAATACTGCGCTTTACCAAGGGTCTTAGCAAATGGCACACCAGGAGATTATATCCTACACCTGGCCCAGAGGGTCCCACGCCCACAGAGCCTCCCTCAATGCTAGTGCAGCAGTCTGAGATCTAACTGCAAGGCTGCAGCGAGGCTGGGGGAGGGGCGCCCGCCATTGCTGAGACTTAAGTAGGTAAACAAAGCCATAGAGAAGCTCCAATTGGGTGGAGCCCACCACAGCTCGAGGAGGCCTGCCTGCCTCTGTAGACTCCACCTCTGGGGACAGGGCATAGCTAAACAAAAAGCAGCAGAAACCTCTGCAGATGTACATGTCCCTATCTGAGAGCTGGGAAGAGAGCAGTGGTTCTCCCAGCATGGAGGCTGAGATCTGAGAATGGACAGACTGCCCGCTCAAGCGGGTCCCTAACCAAAGTAGCCTAACTGGGAGACATCCCCCAGTAGGTGCAGACCGACACCACACATCACACGGCTGGGTACACCTCTGAGACGAAGCTTCCAGAGCAAGAATCAGACAGCAACACTTGCTGTTCAGCAATACTCTATCTTCTGCAGCCTCCGCTGCTGATACCCAGGCAAACAGGAGTGGACCTCAAGCAAACTCCAAAAGACCTGCAGTCGAGGGTCCTGACTGTTAGAAGGAAAACTAACAAACAGAAAGGACACCCACACCAAAACCCCATCAGTACGTCACCATCATCAAAGACAAAAGGCAGATAAAACCACAAAGATGGGGAAAAAGCAGTGCAGAAAAGCTGGAAATTCAAAACATCAGAGTGCACGTCCCCCTCCAAAGGAATGCAGCTCATTGCGGGCAATGGAACAAAGCTGGATGGAGAATGACTTTGACGAGTTGAGAGAAGAAGGCTTCAGTCGATCAAAATTCTAAGAGCTAAAGGAGGAACTACATACCCAGCACAAAGAAACTAAAAACCTTGAAAAAAGAATGGATGAATGGATAACTAGAATAATCAATGCAGAGAAGGCCATAAAAGAACTCATAGAGATGAAAACCATGACACGAGAACTATGTGACAAATGCACAAGCTTCAGTAACTGACTCGATCAACTGGAAGAAAGAGTATCAGTGATTGAAGATCAAATGAATGAAATGAAGTGAGAAGAGAAGTATAGAGAAAAAAGAGTAAAAAGAAATGAACAGAGCCTCCAAGAAATAGGGGATTATGTGAAAAGACCAAATCTACGTCTGATTGGTGTGCCTGAAAGTGACAGGGAAAACGGAACCAAGTTGGAAAACACTCTGCAGGATATCATCCAGGAGAACTTCCCCAACCTAGCAAGGCAGGCCAACATTCAAATTCAGGAATTACAGAGAACGCCACAAACATACTCCTCGAGAAGAGCAACTGCAAGACACATAATTGTCAGATTCACCAAAGTTGAAATGAAGGAAAAAATGTTAAGGGCAGCCAGAGAGAAAGGTC
>NW_012116955.1:1133911-1134575 GCF_000951035.1 Colobus angolensis palliatus
AAATACCTAGGAATCCAACTTACAAGGGATGTAAAGGACCTCTTCAAGGAGAACTACAAACCACTGCTCAGTGAAATATTAGAGGACACAAACAAATGGAAGAACACTCCATGTTCATGGATAGGAAGAATCAATATCGTGAAAATGGCCATACCGTTCAAGGTAATTTATAGATTCAATGCCATCGCCATTACACTACCAATGACTTTCTTCACAGAATTGGAAATAACTGCTTTAAAGTTCATATGGAACAAAAAAAGACACTGCATTGCCAAGACAATCCTAAGTCAAAAGAACAAAGCTGGAGGCATCACGCTACCTGACTTCAAACTATACTACAAGGCTACAGTAACCAAAACAGCATGGTACTGGTACCAAAACAGAGATATAGACCAATGGAACAGAACAGAGCCCTCAGAAATAATACCACACATCTACAACCATCTGATCTTTGACAAACCTGAGAAAAACAAGAAATGGGGAAAGGATTCCCTATTTAATAAATGGTGCTGAGAAAATTGACTAGCCATAAGTAGAAAGCTGAAAGTGGATCCTTTCCTTACTCCTTATACGAAAATTAATTCCAGATGGATTAGAGACTTAAATGTTAGACCTAATACCATAAAAACTCTAGAAGAAAACCTAGGTAATATCATTCAGGACA
>NW_012116955.1:1138571-1173272 GCF_000951035.1 Colobus angolensis palliatus
ACACCAACATGGCACATGTATACATATGTAACAAACCTGCACCTTGTGCACATGTACCCTAGAACTTAAGGTATTATAATAATAATAATAAAAAAGAATATTGCTCCATAATTATTCTGACTATATTGTGATATACCTTGATTAAAAAACATGTATTAAGGTTTAAAATATCAGGATAGAAATGCTCATGGAAACTAAATAAACATGATCTGAAATGTACATGCAGCAATCCAACTACATAGAAAATTATTTTAGAAAAATGTAAGATGATGAACTCATGTTTAATAAAAGCATTAATAAAAAAGGGAGGTTACTTTTATAAAGTGGTGTATCTCTGACCAATATGGATCAATTCTACATAATTTCTCTTAAAATAAGTCATCTAACAAAGAAGTAGCTCCTTTGGTGTTTTCTCTCTCCCACTTCTGGATGGTTTCTTAGATTGGCTAATCTAAATCTTTAGCACTAAAGAAAATCCACGCAATGCGAGACTATACTCATTTCAGAATATTTCTAGTTCTTTTTTTAAAATTAATTATTTATTTACCTTTTTTTCTTTTTTGAGATGGAGTCTCGCTCCATCACCCAGGCTGAGGTACAGTGGTACGATCTTGGCTTATTGCAACTTATACCTCCCAGGTTCAAGCAATTATCTTGCCTCAACCTCCCAAGTAGCTAGGATTACAGGTGTGTGTCACCATGCCCAGCTAAAACCATGCCTGGCTAATTTTAGAGAGGGCGTTTCACCATGTTGGCCAGCCTGGTCTTGAACTCCTGGCTTCAAGCGATTCTCCCACCTCGGCTTCCAAAGTGTTAGGATTACAGGCGTGAGCCACTGAGCCTGGCCAGATAGTTCTAGTTCTTCATACCACGTTTGGCTGATCCTTTCTTGACCCTGATCCAATCTACTCAGTCATACCTTTTAATATAAAAATAGGTATTGTAAAAGTAATAAAGTTAATTCTTTGCTTAGTTTTCCTTCTTCTCATAAAACTGGGATAATATTCAGCCCAGTAATGACCTCACAGTTTTGGATTTATGATGGAATAATACCTATATGTTTAAGTACCATGACTTGACTACAGAATCATGCTCCCTTATGAACAAGGCTGGCAATTCATATTTTGTTTTAAAATATTTAGTTACGAATATAAATGCTATATTACAGTGTTTTAAAAACAGAAGGAAAAAATAATCCTACCTTCTAAAACAAATACTTAAATAAAAAAATCTTTATTTTCGTAAGCTTCACTTTATGACTAAAGGTCTTCCACATTGACCACAAAACGAGTATTTCTAAGTTTGAACAGTAAGAAAGGGCTCAAGATAATGGCCAGCTCTTTGGGAAGCTGAATGTTTTGTTTATAGGCTGTTTTGTAACATTTCCCAAGCATTACCAGCATGTTCCCAACTCAGGGATCTCCCTCCTATACTCCTCTCTCAGCTGTCTATGGTCAGGAATAGAAATCCTAACTCTATATCCAGAGTTTCAAAATTCTACTTCCTTCTTCCTAGATGTCTAATAGAGCTACGGTATCAAATTACCTTTTATCAGCAGGTCTACCATCTTACAAATGAGGCACATTAGTCTAAAAATTCTATAATTATAAAGCTGTAGGTACATAAAATGATGTTATTACTTTTACTAATGTAAATACTTTAAAACAAAAATTTCCAGGTCGACTCCATCTCGTGGGAACTCCTGAAACAAAAGAGAAAACCAAAGTGCACTATACATAAAATATGCTCATGGAAATTTACCCTGAATACATACTTGTCGCTCCAGATCCTGAATTTTTTTGGCATCTGCTGCTTTATCTTTTAAGCGTATCTTCTGCTGAATAGATGGATTCCCAGATTCAGCTTTCAGTTTCTCAATCTGTCAATAAATAAATAACATGCTAAGAAGCATATTTAAATGTAACAGAAAAGTTCCGGGGGTGGGGGGAAGCATAATATTAGGTACTCATTCATTTATTAATTCCTCAGCAAAATTTGGGGAATTAATGCCTCAAATTCCTTGAGCTCCTCCCAAGTTCCAGGTACTTCCTAGATCTGGCAGGAGATATGGATGGCAAACGAGAGAAACTAGGTCCCTGCTCCCAAGATGCTTATGCTCTAGTAGAGGGAGAGAGTTGATAAGCTAATAAATAAAGTAAATCAAAGGGAAAATGAAATAACTTCAGAGTGGTAAGGGCTAAGAAAATAAAACAGAGTGAAGGGATAGGAACAAAGAACCAGAAGTTGAGAGATTGGCAGCTACGTTAGGAAAGGGAGTCAGGAAACATCTTTTCTAGAGAGTAGATATTTGAGCCAACAGGAACAAGGAGGAGGAGTGAGACACAGAAAGAGCTCAGGCCAAAGTATTCCAGGCCAAGAAAACAAGTGGAATGAGTCCAGCATGTTCAAGAACCAGAGGAGCTCTGATGTGGCTGGAGAAGAGTGACTCAGGGGAGTGTGGTATCCGATGACACTGAAGAGGCAGGCAGGGTTTGGACCCCATGGGGGACTGACAGGTTGTGATAAGGAGCTTATATTTATTCTCAGTCTAATTTAAATAGACTATATATCTAAAAGCAAACCAGCGATCTTAATTAATAGTTCAGAGTAATGATGCAATGACAAAAGGTTACATAGAACTGATATTACAGATAACAGGATTCATCTAGAGAAGAAATACATTCTGAAATGACCCATTACCTCAAGTCTGAGTTTCTCAATTTCCTCATTTGCTTCTCTAAGCCGAAGTGCATCTTTATCCAGAAGTTCCTGATTTTCAGCATACCACTGTAATCTTTTTTGCAGACGACTGATTTCTTGTTTATGTGTTTCTTCTAAAATTTTTATTTCATATAATTTTTCACCTATAAGATAAAAAAACTCAATAACCTGCTTGGTGCTCTCCAAAATATGGAAATAAACTAAATTAAAAGATTTTAAACGAAATGCCCATCTAATGACAGCATTATGAAAAAATAAGAAGCATAAAACAACTGATGTATACAACATAGTGTCTAGCTTAATCTATTAGTCAAAAGAAATAAGAGACTGTGTTTATAATCCAAATCGTCAAACTTACAGCAAAGTTGTCTATGTAGAAATTTTTGATAAATTATTTTCCACTGACCTTTTAAAAATTTTAAAAGTAAAGTTGTTTCCATGGGAAAATAAATGTTGGATTTAAGAAATAATAAAACTGAAGAACGTCTATAATTATACTAAAAAGTAACAGGACAAACATTCAGGAATGTTTATTACCATTTATTATGTTATTTACTACAACAAACTTTTACAATGGATAATACTATTATTGTTATTACTCTGTATTTTACAGATAAGGGAAGCAAATGTCATTTTCTTACAAACAGATCAGAATGGATTTCTCTGCACATATCTTACATTAAAGTTCATAATAATGCAGAGGAAAGATCCTATCTTTTGCAAACAAGGGCTCCTCTGATCTAACTTTCTATCCCTGTGTTCTGCCACTCTAAGTTATGGAATATACTTGTGCAGCCTCTCTCCATCCCTTCACTTTCAAATTTTACTACCTGTCAAGGCCCAGCTCAAATGCCACTCTGCCCCAAAACCCTCATTTGGTATCCCAATTCCTATCATGTTTGCTTGTAATTTTTTCTTATATTATGCGTATTCTTATCTTACTCCCCTTGGTTTTCGTAGTAGGGACCATGCCACATTTATCTATGTGTTCTTTATAAAACCCAGTGCGCTATTATTTATTCACTTGGCAAATACTTAACAGCCTACAAAGTTTCAGACCCAGGGAAAAGAAGACAGGCCTTGCCCTCAGGAAGGTCACAGTCTAGCTAGGATGACAGATTTGTGAACAACCAAATATACATGCCATGAATCCAAAACAATTAGTGATTTTCTCTTGTCTTGCAATTATTCTTATTAAACCCAATCAAATTCACACATCTTTTAATAATGAATTTAAAAAAATGTTTCTAAAATTACAATATACTTTAAGGAGCAGCATTTTGATTATACCATTCAATCAACATTAGAACAGTTATGATTATAAAGGTACACAGTTTCAGCTCAGTGTTTACCTGTGACATAAGCAATCTGATCTTTGGCTTGGTCCCTCTCTTTCTTCATTTTTTCCAAGTCTACTTCCAGAGCTTGTTTGTCTTGTTTCAGTCTTTTGATGTCTTCCAATAAACTGTCTTTTTCTTTCTTGATATTCAAAGAAATATAAAAGCAAGTATTTTACAACCACTATAAATTGTAGTATAGTCTTTCACACAATTCACATCATGAATATTGTTGCAAAATATTTTCTCTAAATTTTAGCTCTGATGTTGTTACCACCTGCCCCACCACAGAATTTTTAATGGCGTGCAATAGCCTGTTAAAATCAGTTCTAATCATCTCAACACAGCATTAAAGACCTTTCAATCTACTGTTCTAACTTCTTCCATATACTAACCATGTTGATGACCCACTAATTCTCTTGCTTGGATTACTGTAATAAGCTCTTAATTAGTATGCCTCTTCTACCTCTGGCCCCTACAGTCTATTCTCACAGCAACCACATGAATTGTTAAACAGTCAGTTGATGTCATTCTCCATCAAAAACTCTCTGCTGGCCAGGCGCGGTGGTTCAACACCTGTAATCCCAGCACTTTGGGAGGCCAAGGTGGGTGGATCACTTGAGGTCAGGAGTTCGAGACCAGTCTGGCCAACATGGTGAGACCACGTCTCTACTAAAAATACAAAATCAGCCAGGCATGGTGGTGCCCACCACTATGACAAATGGGATCTAATTAACCTAAAGAGCTTCTGCTTAGCAAAAGAAACTATCATCAGAGTGAAGAGGCAACCTATAGAATGGGAGAAAATTTTTGCAATGTATCCATCTGACAAAGGACTAATATCCAGAATCTACAAGGAACTTAAACTAATTTACAAGAAAAAAAACCCAAAAAAACATCAAAAAGTGGGTGACGGATACAGACAGACTCTTCTCAAAAGACATTAATGTGGCCAACAAACATATGAAAAAAAGCTCATCATCACTGGCCATCAGAGAAATGCAAATCAAAACCACAATGAGATACCATCTCAAGCCATTAGAATGATGATCATTAAAAAGTCAGGAAACAACAGATGCTGGCAAGGATGTGGAGAAACAGGAATGCTTTTACACTGTTGGTGGGAGTGTAAATTAGTTTGACCATTGTAGAAGACAGTGTGGTGATTCCTCAAGGATCTAGAACTAGAAATAACGTTTGACTCAGCCATCCCATTACTAGGTATATATCCAAAGGATTATAAATCATTCTACTATAAAGACACATGCACACATATGTTTACTGCAGCACTATTTACAATAGCAAAGACTTGGAACCAACCCAAATGCCCAATAATTATAGACTGGATAAAGAAAATGTGGCACATATATGCCATGGAGTACTATGCAGCCATAAAAAAGAATGAGTTCATGTCCTTTGCAGGGACATGAATGAAGCTGGAAACCATAATTCTCAGCAAACTAACACAGGAACAGAAAACCAAACACCACATATTCTCACTCATAAGTGGGAGTTGAACAATGACAACACCTGGACACAGGGAGGGGAACATCATACAAGGGTGCCTGTTGGGGGATGGGGGGCAAGGGGAGGAGAGAATTAGGACAAATACCTAAGGCAGGTGGGGCTTAAAACCTAGATAGGTTGATAGTTGCAGGGAACCACCATGGCACATGTATTCCTATGTAACAAACCTGCACATTCAGCACATGTATCCCAGAACTTAAAGTAAAATAAAAACAAACAAAACCAGAAAACTCTCTGCTGGTCCCTTGCAGGGTTAACCCAAAGTCCTTACCATGACCTTTAGTGTCATATAACCCAGCTTTACCCATGACTGATCACCTCTTCTATACATCCCCACCCATTCCATTCTAGCCAGAGACCTCCTTGCTGTTTTTTGAACACTCCTACCTCAAAGGGTCTGCAGTGTCTCTTCTGCTTGCAGTGGTTTGGGACCCAGATAGCCAGGTAGTTTCCTCCTTCACTCCATCAGGATTTCTGCTCACATGAAGCCTCAGAAGGCCTTCCTGACCACCCTATCTAAATTAGGAAGCCCCATCCTGGCCCTCAGGCACACAGTTTCATTTTATTCTCACAGCACTCATCACCACCTGACATATAAAAAGCAGGATTTTATTTTGCCAAACTTTGTATCATAAATGCATAAAAAATGCTTGGGACATCCAAAAATAAAAATGAAATTCTCAATATGGACTACATTCCATACTACTCTCAGTAGTTCAAAGTGTTGTGCCCCATTCCTCTGCTTGACAAAAATCATACTTATCTTTCAAAGCTCACTTCAAATTAAGCTAAGCTATTCCTGATAATACCCTCTTCTGTCTCCCACAGACTTCAGTTGTACCTCTAGCATGGCATTTATTACTGTTTCCTACGACACTGATTCATTTATATGTAACCTCTTCTCTTTATTAGGCTGAAGGCTCTATGGGGACCAAGACTGATTTAGTACTACTTGTTTACTTTATGGTACTAAGTGCATGGCATGTATTAGATAAATGTACACTAAACTGAACTTATGAAAGTACTGGACTCAACAGCAGTCAGCTCGGTATTTAAGTTTCAAAATGACAAGTTCTTACAAACTCTGGTTTACACTATCTTACAATTTAAAAATCAGTCTTAGAAAGAAAACAAGAGCATTTGTAAAGCATTGTATAATCTTAGTTTCTAGTTGCATCACAGATTTAACTGCATCGTTTTATTGTTTAATCTTCTGTAGCTGTCCTTTCAGGAGAGCCCTGAAACTAAAATTAATCTAAAAGCTGCTGAATGCTTTTTCTGAAAAAACCTGTTGCTTAATTAGTTCAATCAATTTAGAAATGTTCTCTATCAGTGTAATTCATGGAATTACAGTATTTTAGAATTCAAAGAACTGTAAACATCTAAAGTTTAATCATGTTCAATCAATGGATGTCCATTCCAGGCTTGCATATTTCTAGGGAGAGAAAATGCCCACCTTCAAGAAAGTGAGTATGCCCCATGTTAAATCTGTGGGCCAGAGGCTTTTGGCTGACAAGCACTTTTCCTCTCTCATAATTTACCATGCAGACACTGAGAGAGGCCTCTGCCACTCCTGTCTTTATCCACTTATGCTTCAAAGGCCTCTAGCTTCTGGAAAAGAACAAACTCAGGGCTTTTGCATTTGCTCTTCCCTCTGGCTTGAAGTCTGAATCTGCCTGGTTGGTAGTTCCTCCACTTCAGCCCTGAACTCAAACATCTCTTTCTCAGAGAGAGCTTTCCTGTCCACACTATTAAATGCCACCTTACCTCTAACTCATCACCCATTATTCCCTATTTTCATTTTCTTCAAAGCACTTCTATCTGTAATTATTTATTTGTGTATCTGGTGTCTGTCTTCTTCACTAGAACATATGTTCCTGATGAGCAAGATCTGTGTCTGTCTTATTTACCTACTATATTCCCAATGCTTGGATGAATGCCTGGTGCAAGGCAGGCGTTCAATAAAGGCTGTCTGAATAAATGAGTTGTAGTCAGTCCCATTCTCTTTCCAATCCTGGAATACTAACAGGAAAGGGCTCACGAACTTACTTGTTATTACATTTCCACCTATACTTTATAACCAACTGACATTGTAAGAATATACTAATTGGCACTAATTTTTAAGGTATAAAGTAGACTATACACAAATACACTTGACAAGATTATTTCGTAGATTTATCCCAGTATAAATAATTTTTACTCTAAAACTATTTAAGAATACTAAAGTAAATCAAAATAAAGGTATGTTTATATTCCATCTTGTAGTATGTGCACAAAAAAATTTCCAAATAATTTTTACTATTATTTTAAACTAAACTAACACTTTTTTTTTTTTTCCTGATTTCTTTTAGGCTTCCCCTGACTTTGGTAGCTTTACCATGATGGGACTAAATGTGGATTTTTACTCATTTATGTTGAGCGGGACTTATTGTGCTTCCTAAATTCGAGACTTCACCTTTTACCACTTCTAGAGAATCCTCAGCCATTACCTATTAAGACATTTAAATGTGCATTAGGGCATCTCGTATTTCTTAATATTTCTGATATTTTACATTTCTCTATTTTTCTGTTTCACTCTGAGTTTCCTTAAATTGGTCTTTCAGTTTAATGCTTTTCTTAGTTGTTTATGATCATCTATTTAATTCTACTTTCTTAATTTCCGGCATATTTCATTCCCACAGCTCTGTTTAATGTTTGTTTGAATTTGCCTGGCCTGTTTTGTTCTTTTCTCATACTTTCTCAATTATTTTGTATATTTAAGCATTTTAAGTCTATTTATTTTATAGCCTCTATTCAATAATTCTATTGTGGTTCTAATCTTGCTGTAAAGCATCTCATGCCTGCTGATGGTGGGTTGTTTCTCTAGGTTTTGTAATTTTGCATTGTGAGCACATCATCTGTTGGATTTTATCTGTGGGAATATTGTGTGGACTGGGTTAACAAGTGTATACCTCTAAGAATTGTTTTGATTTGTTTCTTCTAAATCTACCAGAGATGTTATCACTGACTCAGAACTACTGTTTGTTATTTTTTTAGTTTAAGCATTGCAAGGTAGTGTCAATTCAAATACTAAACACAAATGGGCAGAAGAGATACCATTTACATTGAACAACCATTCAAGTATGTGCAGAGGAGACTTTTTACCTCTCCCCACCCAGAGACCAAATTAAGACAGAAAAGCTTCCTTGACATCTCAGTTTCTTTTTTCCTAATCCACTAATTTAGTGAAAGATGTGGTCCTTTAAGGGTATCCCGTCTACAATTTGCTGTTAAACCTCAGGCTTCTTGGTTACTAAACTTACTGCTATCTTTTTATCCCTCCTTACTTTTGGCTTCTAACCATTTCCCTTACTTTCTTGGGAGCATGGTTAATCATTTACAAGATATTTATTACACTTTTTTCCAGTATATTTTGGTGGTGTTAGTGGGAGTTTTCAAATTTTCTGTCATTAAAATATGTTCAAAACAGGAATTTCAAAAGGTAAAAACAACAGCCTTTGGAACTAATGCTAATGCTATGCTTGAAACCTTACTTTGTTCCCCCAAGCCTTCATAAAATATGGTAATATTAATTTCTGTTTTAGCTTGCTATTTTTGAGGCCCACTGAAATGGGCTTTTTTAGTTTAGTGCTATTATTCTGAAAGAGAGTGGTGGGAAAAAGTAACTGTCCTCCAACAGGCCATGTTTGGAAATGTGGCAGAGTGGTTTTAATTGTTACAATGACTGGTGGGTGCTATAAGCACATAGTTCTTAGGGACAGGGATGATAAAAATCATGCAGTGCATGAATTACTTCTGCTTAAAATAGACTTCTATCCTGCCTTAAATTCTCAAACTCTTCCTATTGAGAAATACTGCTTTAGAAAACTCTAGACCATATTTTTAATAATACAATTTAATAAACATAAAAAAGTTATGGAACAGCATTGCATTTCAACTTTATGTTAGGTATGCGGGATACAAATACTTGTAAGATACAGTCTCTGCTCTCTAGAAGTGCACAGTCTACTTTGGAAGACAAGCAGCAAGCTACTAACTTTTAAAGGTAAACAATTATCTCCAAATTACACTATTTAGGCTGCATACTTTCAAATAAGGAATTTGTTTGAAATAAGGTATACATGTCCTAAATAAAATCATGCTTCTGATATGGCTCCATGATAAACGGGCCTGATGAGATGTGACAAATACCTGATGAGAGGCTGAATCATAAAGACAATGACATCTAAAACCAGTATTATAATGTTTCCTCTATACTAAGGTCATGCGTATACTATATGCTAATTTAAGATATTTCTCCCTAAGTTTTAAATGGTATGAAATTTACAGATTTTTTCATACATATGGGAATTTTTATAGAAACCTTTATTATCCCTAATAGTCAAACTCCTTATGCAACTTACCTGTGCCATCCGTAGTTCTGCTAACAGATCTGTAAAATTCTGGTTTCTTGTGGGCTCTGAATCTTCAACTACTTGAGACAGAAAACGACTTTTGTGCATCTGTTCTCTGATTTATTTTGAAAATAAAAAGTTGTTTTTCTTTCTTACCAGGTGCTCCTTTCAGTAGAAAATATTCAATTCTTAAAAATTAAAAACTAACATACATTGAAACTATATGCATAAATGAAGGTAAAATTTTCATTTAATCTAAAGATTAAAATACAACCACACTAAAAGAGAAATATACTTTAAGGGAAATGCTTATATTTATTCTAAAAGAACTGAAACCTAAGATTATTGGTTTATTTATAATATAAAAATATTAATTCCCAATTCTCACAGGAAAAAAATTAACGGTCCACAAAGATGTGCTGCATTTTTCTGTGGGGTTGTTAATGCATTCCTTGGCATATTGTTCTAGAATCTTTTCTGAGAGTCGCCAGTCTCATACATGGAAACTAACAAACAAAACAAAACACAGCCTAATATGTAGACCATAAATTCAATTTTCCTGTTATTCCAGGGATATTATAGAAGGAGTTTCAGATTCCACATAAGATCATCTAACCCTAATGTACTAAAGAAACCATTTATTTCATTCTGAAAGTTAATTTAGAGCTTCAGTTTTAGATCCTGGGATAGATCTTCTTTTAGAAGCCAAGTAGTACAAGATAAGATATTTTAAAATAACTTTACTGAAACATCTGGGAAAAAAAGCTTAAGTAAATGCATTCATGCATTACCACTGTGCAGATTATCACACATGGCCTGGGGTTACACTTACCAACTTACCAGGAGAAAGTGGCAATAAATATATGTATTTTGTCTGCTACCAAGTGTGCCTTTTTCTATTTTGCGTGAAAGATCAGTATGAGCTATTATTAGCAGCCCTGCCTCTTAGGCCCTAGTTTATATAACCAAAAAAGGGGAAGAAGTATATAAATAAATTTGGTAAACATTCATGATATTCATGGGTCAAAAAAACTTCTGGTAATAGTCCTTTCTGAATGATTAGGTGTTTATATAAAAGGATACACAAATAGTGGTCATTTTCTAAAAGAAGATAGTATCCTAGCTTGTCCATGTTCATGAGCTTGGCTTTTTCACTTAATATGTTAAAATTGGAAGCAGTAACGTCCAAAAGACCTTACAGTCTGAAATATGATTCCTAAGTAGGTGCTGGTGCTCCATTACCCTGCCATGATAAATGCTGGCTGAAAACAACTTGCAGGTGCTCCTTTAAACAGCAGCCCCTGCCCCCTGACATAAAGGGCAGCCCCCACTCCTTTCCACGGTACACTCCAACCAGTGACTAAGGCTGCCCCCTTGCCTCAAGCAGGGACCAACTCTGGTACAATCTATCTCCAGAGCTTCTTGGTGGGAGGAGAATGAAGCCAGTCTCCAGCTGAGACCACTATTTGCCCTCCCCCTACCTCGCCATTCCTGCTTCCCTTGCTCCTTTCTCCTGAGTTATCCTTCAGTATATTATCTCCACAAGGACCTGTACCATCTCAGGCTCCGCTTCTATGGAACTTGACCCAAGAAGATCATAAGTGATACTGGATGACCTTTCTTTTTTAGTATTATTAATCACATGGTTCCTTGGGAAACGGTTATCTCATTCTTAATAACTGATCAAGAGGAATACTGTATATTCGATTTCCCGAAACTGATGTTTGAATCATTTATGAACATAAATTCATATGAATTCAAATATCAACATGCTGAAAATACTATCAAGTATGTGCTAGCCATCTAACACCAAAAGAAAAATCCACTGAGTATTAAACATATAAACTGGAAACGAGTGTAGAAATAAAAATAAAATTTTACTGTCTAAATAAAAATAAATGTATTATTAACATAATAAGAAAATGCTTAGAAATAGTTTAAGTATATTTGATTTTAAGAAGTTCAAAAGTACTTACTTTAAGGAAGCTACCTCACTGAATAAACTCTGGTTTTCCTTAAACATTCGCTCCTCATTTTTCTTGTTTTGTTCTTGGAGATCTTTTACTTGATTATATAACCGTTCATTTTCCTTTTTAAAAACAGAATACTGCATTTTAGTTAAAAGTCATTAGTACTTATATAACAGAATATACGTGCTCATAATAGATTAATCCTTTAAATGGTCTTTTAAGTTTCTTTAGTTTTTGCATAGTAAAATATTCTTTAAACTTTTTATATTACATCAGAAGAAAATTTGGTGTCTAAAAACAGTTCTTTCCATAATGTTTAAAACGCCTAATTGAAAAAATAATTTGCCAAAATTCCCAAAGCCAAAGGGCCTAAGGTCAGTTGAATGAACTGCATTTCACAGGAGTTAAGTGGGAGAGTGGCTGAAGGAATCACTACATCCTGACTATGTGGACCCGGGTGGAAAGACCCAGTGAGACCCTTTATATTCTTTTCTGTTTCTGACCCGAGAGAGGGAAAAAGAAAAAAAAAATCGAATCACTGTTGGAGGAAGATTCTGGAAGTCTGGCTGCCGGTGGTGAGATAATCAGATGTATCTATGGGTGTTCATGCTTGTATCTGATATTGACCGTAAACAGGGAGTTAAAGACCGGTGTTTCTGAAAGTTGTCAGGACAAGGCAGAGCAGAGGACAGATCCAGTTCACCAAAAGGCTTGAGCTAAAGAGCTGAAGAGTGACTCAACCAGTTGAGATCAGAGGGAGAAGAGAAGGTACCAATCTGCACTTAGATGTCCTCCCTGGCTTATTAACCTGTTTAAAATTAAAAATCAGATGCAAACCAAGGGCTTTTGAGTATCTAATGCAAACTACAGACTGTTTTACCATGTCTGGAATAGTGCTGGGCAGACAGTCTGTGCTGAAATACATGCAGAATTAATGAACATCCTCCCCTACTATTTAGACACATAAATTTTGTGTTGTCTCTGTTGGAGGGGTTAGTTGACATACTTATGGGTCTGTTAAATTTTCTTAAAAACTCCTGTTTTTTAATGGCAAGATCAAACTGGCAGAAGAATTTGAATGGTTCCCAGTAACTGAGGGCAGCGTGTCCTGCAAAATCATTTCAATTCAGCTACAGCAAACATTGTAATCACTGATGTGGCAATGCTTTCGATGATGTCCCTGGGTGATAATGCATGTTACTAAGGCTCAAGGTTCAAGTTACAGTTGTCAAAAGAGAAGAATGTAATAAGAGACAAGAAAGGGGAAAAGTAAGAAAAAAGGGTGTGAGAGGCAGGGAACAAAGATGCTGAAGATCACTAAACCTGTCCTGGTTGACTGTTAGGCTAGCAACACCAAGATGTCATCACACATTGCAAACATCTGCCTCTGTAGGACCCACAGATCTTCTTACATTAAATTCAAAATTTTTTCACCCTCAGGACATTAGAAATTAATTCCAGATTCATATTTCTGAATATAATAGCAAAATCAGCCAATATTGTCTACTGAAGAGCATTACAGAAAACTAAGAAAAGACAGGGCAGTTTTTAAGAAACTGGCTATTAAAAATAATAACAGGTAACTTTCATTGATTGATTGCTGTGTGCCACACTAAGAGTGTACAGATGCTCCTCAACTTGCTTGCCCTGCAAATGGCTATATCCCAATAAGCCCAAAAGTAAGTAAAACATGTCCTAAGTTGAAAATATACTTAATACCCTGATAAACCCACTGTAAAGTCAAAAAATGGTAAGTATTTACTATTTTAAAAACTTATGATGAGGTTACATCCTGATAAGCCCATCATAAGAGTTAAAACTTTGTTAAGTCAAACCACTGGAAGTTGGGGATCCTATATATTATTATCCCCACTTCACAAATGAAGAAACTGGATTAGAAAGATTAAGTGATGCCCAAGGCACACAGCAGGTGGTACAGCTAAGACTCAAAACCAGTATTTTCCAATCCAGAACCCACGCTCTTAGCATTTAATTCTCCTCATGGGAAATACATAGACTAGTCAAATTATTACCTCCTATTTGCCAGAATTCCCATTATCTGTTAAATAAGCAAAGAAATATTTCAATATGCCTTATTTTTTTTTTTTTGAGATGGAGTCTCACTCTGTTGCCTAGGCCAGAGTGCAGTGACGTGATCTTGGCTCACTGCAACCTCTGCCTCTCCTGCCTCAACCTCCCAAGTAAATGGGATGACAGGTGTGCAGCACCATGCCCAGCTGATTTTTTTTTTGTTTTTAGTTGAGATGGGGTTTCACCATGTTGGCCAGGCTGGTCTTAAACTCCTGACCTCAGGTGATCTGCCCGCCTCATCCTCCCAAAGTGCTGGGATTACAGGCATAAGCCACTGTGCCTGACCTGCCTTGTTTTAATAACTAAAAGATCAAGAAGAGTAAATTTGCCATATGCTGAAGAATTGCCATACCTGTTGATATCCTTGAAGAAGTGTCTCTTGTTCTTGTATTTCTTTTTGGATTTGCTTCAATTTTTCTCCAGTGACAGGATCAGCTGCTTCTCCAAAATGTAACCACCTTGTTTTTTTGTTTGTTTCTTCAAAGCTGCTTAACTTTGAGAAATTGCAGAAATTGTTTTATTTGGGGAAGGAAATGACAAGGTGAGAAGTGAGAAAGAATAATAGAAAACTCCTATTTAGATCGAAAACTGTCTTATAATATTGAACACACTGGAATGTGACATAACTACAGTTAAATCAGCAAAGTGCTGTTTTGTGCTGATGGTGCCGTTAGTAACTCACAAATGCTACATACACAATGTCATCCTCTGGGTCTATACCATCTACAGTAGTTTTGCTCAAACTTTGATTTCTTTGAAGGTCAGAATGAACTGATTTTCTTTAAAAAGGACGGCTAATAGAAGAAAACCATCAAAATGAGCCAATTTAAATTTAATTTTCTCCTCCAATGGTTCAAAATTTAGGCTCTCATGTACGGAATCACTCTTCAAACCATGTCTATATTTTATACAGCAAATACATGAAGTCAAACATCTCTAGGAAACAAGGATGACAATGTATTTAGCAGGGAATACAGGTTTTTTTAAAAAAATAAATATTAAAAACAACCAGAACAATGTGTCTAGTACCTTGGCTTGAAGAATATAATTATCTTGATTCAATCTGAAGAGTTCTTTTTCCTGTTGTTTCTTTAGTTCTTCCAACTTATTTTCTAGTTCTTTCTCTTTTTCTGAGAATGTGGCTTTAATTTGCTCAATTAGGGCTTGCGCACCCCTCCATTTTTCCTCTGCTTCCTGAACTCTTTTAAACATAAGTAATTCCTCCTCCTTGTTTTCACCACAGTATCCTAAGGAATCCTTTGAAGAAAAAGCATTACTTCATTACAGTAGACTTATGTATAAGATTTGAACACAGGTGGTTAATTAAAAAAAGAATAAAAAAGACATGGTTAACAATGTTCTATTATATAAGAAAATTAACTGTTTAGTAAGAGTGATTACAGTATCACTCGAAGGAAAAGACATTTCAGTCCTTATTATATTTTGTTATATATAATTTAGCTTTAATGTAATTTTAGAACATAAAAACATTATGATTATTAATTTTGAATTTAATACCTACAGTCTGAAACTGAATACAGGAATCAGTTTCTGTGGGATCTTCAGACTTCTTAGGAGTAACCAGGCAACTTTCAGTTTTGGGAGCTGGTTTATCCAAAGCTGCAGGCTTGATGAGTTTTGTTCCAGATAGGATTTCTAAATATTATAAGCAATGTATAAATGCACCACAAATGTAAAGTCAAATGTGTACTCATCAATTGTGTACAATAACTAAAAATACAATGGAAACACTAAAACAAGGATCTCAAAATAGGCTGATGGACTACACTATAACACAGCTGTTTCACTATAACTGATTGCATTCAGAAAAATTGCCACTCCGTAATCAACGTTCTACTAAATTTGACACAGATGGCCAATTAACCCAAGACTATGTCAACTGACAAACAGAGCTAAATAAATGTGAGAATGTAGATAGAAATAACTTTCAGAGTTTATTACTTTTAAATAAATTCTTCTGTTAAATGTTCATAGCAATAATCAATCAAAATTTCTAAATGACAAATCAAGGAGCAGCTGATAACTTTATGAAACATTTTGGTGCAGATTAAGTGTGCTTTTGGAGCACATTTTTTATAAACAACATATATCATGATATTATAGTATCAATGGAATAATATAAATTGCAAGGACGATTTTATAACTGTTAATCTAAATAGGATTTTAAAAGATTAACACTGTTATAAAAACCTGGCGCACGCTCTCTCTCTCTATATATATATTAAATTAGAAAAAAATGTGATTAATATATATTCTGTTCCAATTTTCAGCTTTTAAGGTAACCTGTAAATTCTTAAACAAGAAATCATTCTAAGGCTAATATATTATTCAGTTAATAATAAACAATGTTTAAGAACTATACCTAGAAGGGATCCTAAGATCCATATTCAACTACTACAGGACCTGAGTTCAATAAACACTATCTGATTGCTTTAGAGATAAATTAAGAACTTCAAAATTTAAATTTTTAAAATAATTTATTCAAGATGCTAACTTTTTAAATGTAGAGTTTACTTTTTAATTACAAATGTTCTACATGATTATTAAATATTTGGAAAATATAGAATAGTCAAAAGAAAAAATAAATTACCAACAGTCCCTCACCAAAATATTTCATTTCAATTATTTTTCCAGGTATGTGAAGGTTTTCCTTATAGAGTTATGATCACATTTAATTAGACTGATGTAAGTTTTCTGGAGAAATTTCTAAAAGTGTTCACGAAGAGGCTGTTTTGAGTCATTGTAAGAGGAGGCTTTTAAAACTTCCCAATCACTGGAGGCTCATTAAATGAATGGGGTGTGATCTGCTAGCACATGATTCTCCTCAGGACAAGGCAGTTAGTACAGGTGGAATGTCCCAGACCAGAAAATCCAAAATCCAAACTGCTCTAAAATCTGAAATTTTTTGAGTGTCAACATGATGCTCATAGAAAAATGCTTACAGGAACATTTAAGATTTTGGATTTTTAGATTGAAGATGCTTAACTAGTAAATATAATGCAAATATTCCAAAATCCAGTGAAATCTGAAATTTGAAACACTTCTGGTCCCAGGCATTTTGGATATGTAATACTCAACCTATCACAAGTTCTTGTTCATAGCTGTACTCTGCCAGTCCTTTTATGCCAGAATTCTCCCTTCTTGAATTCTTAATTTTGACTTCTCTCTCAGTGGACTAAAGTACCAAGTAATTATTTTAAATAATGGCACATGAGCAGTACTTTCTCCTTTTACACATGAAAAAAATTTGCTTGAATATGAAATTTAAACATGAAAACACTGTGGGATTTGGAACCCATGAAACCTTCTTGGAATAGCAATGCATAAGAAAATTCAATCAAAAAAGAAACCAATCAAAATAATTCCAGAATAGAGAAACTATGGCTAAGAGACAAGAGAAAAGCATTCAGTCTCTTTAATAATCAGAACCAAGAATTAAATCCAAAAGCTGAGGGAAATTAAGGTTGTAGTAGAGAATATACTAAATATATCTTAAGTAAAAATAAAAATGAATAGGAAGCATGTAAGTTGGGGATACAATATGCTTTATATTTCACAGAAGGGAAGGAATCGATTGGTAATGTCTAAAATTGAAAAAGTTAAGAAACAACACTACAGTTATGGCAACCTTTGAGTGTTTTCATAATCTCTTTCCTTAAAGATTTTTCATAATCTTTTCCTTGTATTTTCAGATATACAATTTCTTGGGATGAAATTTATTTTTCTTCTTATAGATATAAGTAAACCTAGATCTAATATCCTATTTTAAAAGAACATGTAAAGTGTAATCCCATTCTTATAAAATATTTTGTCCATTTATCCACATCTACCTCTCTCTTTCCATCCATTAATTCACATTTCCTTCTATTATGTAAGTATACACATAGTGAGATGCATGGAATCTGCTAACCCACCATAACAACAGTTGTTTCTGGCTATATCATTGCTTTCTTCTTCTACTTTTCTGTAATTTTGAATTTTAAACAATAAGCATATATTAAGAATTTTTAATTCTTAATAAGAAAAGGTAATAAGAATTTTTGTCCTTTCATGAAACAAAAAATTAGTCTAAAAATAAAAACACAAGTTACAGCCAAAGAAAATTAATCAAAACTAAAAAAGGAAAACAACCACATGGCTGGTACTGCTAACTGCCAACCTTCTCTTCCTTCCTATTAATAAAGATCTAATTCTGTCCTGAGCAGCAATGTACATAGTTAAACATACTTGACCCCCTGAACTCCATACAACTGATGGCCACAAGATCAAAGGTCATTAAGATGGATGCAAAAACTTTCCTGATTAGGAAGTTGATGATTTGACTGGCATCTACCTTTTACCTTTCACCCTATCTCATGGACAGGGTCCAGAGGCGGAGTGGCCATTGTGACAGTTAAGACAAAAGTCACATACTAGGGATTTTGCATCAGGAAAGAAAAAGGGATCTGGTTCCCTCCACAGCTTACCAGCCAAGAACTGCCTATCTCTGGACTCTTTGTTACATAAAAAAGATATCTTTAATTTGGTTAAGTTCTAGTAGCTGGGCTTTTTCTTCATCCTAACCAATGTTGACTTTAATTTTAACTGCATTCTGTATATTTTCTGAACACTAATCTCATCTCAAACTCTGCTTCCTGGAGAACTCAATCTTTAACAAGTAACCACTATCCCAAAGGAATTACAGTTCCTCTGAATATAACTAAAACTGCTCTGGGCAATTCTTCAATAAAAAACAGAGATTAAAAAAAACATACTTAATAGACAGTCTAGTGAGAAACAGTAGTTCAGTATAAAAATATTTATGGTCCATCATTATACTTTACTATAAATTTACTACAAAATTTAATAATGTGTTTTATTTTTATTTTGGATGTCACAAATGCTATAAAATTTTAAAATATGAAAAATGAGTTTAAGAATATTATTTCACTTTACTCATAAAAATATTAGTCTTCATCTAGCAACCTCCTTATGATTCCTCTCATTTCTTTTTCACTCACTGTGACATTACCTCTGTCTTCATTCTTGGTAATTTCAACATACTCATAGGTGATCCTTTCAACTCCCTGGCTTTTGGTTCCTTGAACTTCTTTCCATCTCAGCTACTCATTCCCACTGGCATAGTTTAGGTCTTTCCTAGACTATTATCAGTAATGTAACCACTCCCCAATCTCAGTCCCTCATCTAATCACCTACTATGACTATCATCTCTGTCTTCCCCCCTCACACCCTCTGGTACCCAGATTCCAACAATCCTTTGACCCCACTAGGACTCACAGTGGATGGATCGTACCTGTTGCACATTGTGTCACACTCCCTTGATGCCCTTTCTTCCTTCATTGCTCAACTTAAATTCCATGGTCAACTATTCTAATTACTTTTACATACATCACTTGCCAAAAATATATTTTTTGGTAAACCCAACTGTTTTACCAAGTACAGTTCGTTTAACAGTTGGTTAAACAAGTTGGTTATTTAACGTGTTAAATAACAACTTGTTATTTCAATTTAAATTCATGATCACTAACTTTAATTAGACTGTCTTGATTTCTGACAGTCTAACTCTCCTAGATGGCTACTTCATATCTTCTCTTTTCTCTTGTAACCTCCAAAACACCTTTGCCTAACCCTCATGCTCATCTAATGATACTGCTTTCTATTTCTCAGAGAAAACTGGAGCTATCACAAAAAGCATTCTATCCTCAGCACATCTAACCACCTGCCAGCATACATTCTCCCTTCCTATCTGCCGCCACAGTTCCTAGAATGCAGGAAATAGCCATGTTACTGTCTAATGCCAACCCTTCTTCCACTGTGCACCAGATCCCATTACAGCTACTCTACTCAAAAACATTGCTCCAGTAATTCTTCCCTCACTGTTGTACTTTGTCAATTATTTTTCTTCTATCAAATCTTTCTTAACATCATACAAACAAAACAATCATTTATTTCATAAAAACAAAGCAAAGCAAAAATGTTCTTGGTCTCATCTTCCATCTTGGCTACTGGCCTATTATTTTGCTGCCTTTTACAGCAACTATCTGCAGTGTGGTCTATAACTTGAAGCACCATTCCACTCCTATTCCCGCTTACTCCCATTTAATTTGCCTTTTGCAGCCACCTCTCCACGGAAACTGCTGGTACACTTTATTGATCACCTCATCCTTGCTAAACCCAAAGAGCAGTTCTCAGTTCTCACCTGTCTTAATCTCTCAGCAGTAAATGACAGAGCAGTCCTTCTCAATACACTTTCTCCATTTGCTTGTTTTCAGGATTCCACATGCTCTCAGGATTCTTCCAACCTCACTCTGTTTCCTTTGCAGGTTCCTCCTCTTCTGCCTGATTTCTTCAGGTTAGCAAGATCAGGGGCCTCAGGCCGTGGCTTGCTTCTTTCCCTCTATGCTCACGCTTTTGGTATTCTCAATCAGATTTCAACAACTCCCAAATGGTATCTATAATCCATATTTCCCTCCTGAACTCGACTTTTATATCTGACTGCCTCCTTGTCACTTCTGCTTGCATACTGAATAGACATCTCAAAACTATCATCTCAAAAATTAAACTCCCAGTTTTCCCCCAACTCTCAAATCTACTCAGTCACAGCCTTCCCCATTCCAGCTGAGTGTAACTCCATTCTCCCAGTTGCTCAAGCCAAAAATCTTAGCAATCCAAAACCAATTTTTCAGATTTCTGGTTCTACCTTCTAAATATATCCTTATCTAACCACTTTTCATCACCTCTACTGCCACCACCCTGAGTCAAGCCCTGTTGCCTCCTGTAAATTGCATCTTTTTTTTTTTTTTTTTTTTGAGACGGAGTCTCGCTCTGTCGCCTGGGCTGGAGTGCAGTGGTCAGATCTCAGCTCACTGCAAGCTCCGCCTCCCGGGTTTACGCCATTCTCCTGCCTCAGCCTCCCAGGTAGCTGGGACTACAGGCGCCCGCCACCTCGCCCGGCTAGTTTTTTGTATTTTTTAGTAGAGACGGGGTTTCACCGTGTTAGCCAGGATGGTCTCGATCTCCTGACCTCGTGATCCGCCCGTCTCGGCCTCCCAAAGTGCTGGGATTACAGGCTTGAGCCACCGTGCCCGGCCTGTAAATTGCATCTTACAAATGGGATGTGGTACCTTAAGATTAATTCTCCTCGATGGAAGCAAAGAAAGTAAAACAACATACTAAATAAAGAGTATATGATTACCTTTTTTCCTAGGTTGATTAGCGGTGGAAATCGATCTCAAGTTTTTGCTTTTTATAATGTCCCCTGAAGTTTTCTTTTCAAGAGTAGAAAACATCTTGAGTGGTGAACTCGGTTTGCCATAGCCTGAGCTCCTAACTGATGCATATAATCCACGATGGGGTTTCCTTTTAAGTAAAGGAGGTGCACTTTTGGCCTTCTTGTATGGTACCTGTTTACCCATTACAGCCCCTTCTTCTTCAGAACTAAGTTGAGATCTGTAAGTCTGTACACAACAAGCAAAAGCTCTTCAGTACCTAAATAAACTTTAACTATTGCTGTAAATGAATATTTAAAGGATGGCAAAACAATAGTGATTATCAAATAATGTAGTTTGTAAAAAGCAAACTACTATAGTTAAGTTCTTGCAGTCTAATGCATCAGAATTTTAGTATTTTAAAGCAGACCTTCAAAGTTAGCATTGAAACAAACTAAAGCAAAATAATAAAGCAAAATTAGCTTGCCAGAAACCAAGATGTGTAATTACTTGAATGAACACAGCAGAAAGAACATATTTTGAAATGCCATAAAATCTTATTTAATTTGTTATCTGAATTTCTCAAGATGCTTTAAAAATGTTATTAATACCTTGCCTTATTCCACAAAGAACTGGAGAAGACTTAAATACATAATTCAAAATTATAAAATACAAGTAGAATGTCTGAATCATGGGAACTATAAAGCAGAAGAGCTCAAGAATACAGGAAAAAGAATCAGTACAATGTAAATTTCTTCACAGGTGTTAACTGCTTTCCTATAAAATGACAACTTAAAAAATACAAATGACTGGAAAGACTGAACAGTGCACACTACAATGATGAATAAACTTTTTCTTATACTGTTTAAATTCTGGACTATATTTTATTCAAAAAAAGGAAAAAATGTATAAAGAATGGCTTCTAAAAGCAAGCCAATGTTATGGTGGTATTTTTGAATTTGGGGATTGGCTAGCATTGTAATAAATATCACTCACAAATATCCAAGATCTACTGTGGAGGTCAGTATACAATCAATCCCACTAGTTTAAAAAGCACACACCTACCAATAGTACTTATATACTTTACATAACTTCAGTTCTCAATATCTCAAATCAATTTAGACTATAAATACTTACTTTATTAATTTTATCATCCTGAGATAATGATGAAGAATTAACAGATATTTTTTTCCTCAAAATATTAAGGTACATTTTATCAACATGTTCTTCTGTGGCAGTTACTTGTGGACAGCTGTTTTCCATACTCTCATTTGTGGTCTTTTGTAAAATCACATTCTCATCATTTTTGTCAAAAAAATGGTTCACATGTTGTGAGTCTTGAGACATAATATTTGGGTTCATCTTCAGGGGTAAAGAGTTAACAAATTCAGTTTCTTTACTTTCGGCCACTTTCTCAGAGCTATACAACAAAACAGGACACAGATAATGAACTCTATGTAACAGCTCTTCAAACATCAGTAATAACCACGTGTGTGTGTACACGCAGATGCACTATATATATGAGTTGTTAATTATTCATATTAAGTTACTGATGTTAAATACATTATTTATAATTTTGGTTAACAGTACACTCACGTAGTGTAATTGCTTTTAATTTCAGATAATTTTAATGTAGTATAATGCAAAGGATTATAAAGGTAATGCTGAGATCTATTTTAGAGAAAGACCAAACCAAACAAGACTGAGACTGCTTTTGTAGAAGAAAAGTAAAATATAAATTTCTAAGTGAACTTTCTGTAATATATCTTTTATCTACAATTTCTTATAAAGTCGACATGCATTTGAAATAAGAAAAACATTTTAAACATTTCTAGAAGAAACTAAAGAAATAATCATAATTTATGTTAAGGAGGCTTAGAGTATAAATACTAAAAAAGCATATACTTAATCACAGTATAGGACAAATTTTAATGTAAAACAGAAAAATCACTAGGCTTTGAAAAGAAAATCACTTCTGTGGTTTAAAGTACTTAAATGTAACAATTCAATTAGCTATTAAAAATGTAGAACATACAACGTAAGGAAATGTTTTAAATGCGGTTAAATATAGGCAAACTACAGGGTCTCCAAAAATATGGCAACTGTGGTTTAAAACACTTAAATGTAACAATTCAATTAGATGTTAAAAATCTAGAAGATACAACGTAAGGAAATGTTTTAAATACAGTTAAATAGTGGCAAACTACAGGGTCTCCAAAAATATGGGAACTGTTAGTCTTAAAATAGTTAATCATGTGTCAATTAGGCCATTTAATTTTATAATTTATAAAATAAGATTAAAGAATGTTTAAGAGGCTACCATTTTCATATAATGTAGATTGACTTCTTGGTAACCATTAGAAGCTTCTAAAGTAGCTGGAATCATCAAAAATATAATAGTTCTTTCCTTCTTCATAGCAGCAGAACCTCGCTAGATGTTAATCAAAATTGTTTCTCATTCTTGCTGGGTACCAACTAAACTATATTTCCTTGCCAACGTCCATCTAGATGGGACCATTTACTAGTTCTTCCCTTTAGAATGTGAGTGCTATGATGCCAAGAACGCAACTTATTTGTTACTGGCTTAGTTGTCAGGTTTAGGGTGGCAGGAAACTGATAGAGTCTGGAGAGATGGCAGCCTATGTTTTACAGTGGCAAAACATTGCTAAATTGTCATCTACAAAAGTTTGTAAGGGAGACCACATGCCAGCCGACCATGGAGAACTAAGAGAAATGACGGGAAAGAACAAGGAGTTAAGTGCTGGCTACTATTAGCTTCTTTTGACAAGATATTACCAAAAAACTGATGAGTTCAACATAGAATGAGCTGGTTTGTAAGCAGAATTTAAAGAGAATAGAAAGAATCTAGAAACTCTAGAAATGGGTTCTCTCTCTGTGTAGACTCAAGCTGTAAGATTCAGCCTTGAAGAATACTATGAAAAAGCAAGATTTCATGAGACTTCTTGGTTGAAGAGTGAGGAGTGACCCAGTTCCTTAGCAAAGATCATATTAAGAGTGTAATCCAGAGTGAGACTCCGTCTCAAAAAAAAAACAAAAAAGAGTGTCATCTTCACATTTAAGGTATTGTTTCCCCACATATCTAGAGAACTGCAAATAAATGCAGAGAAAAAAATTAGAGGGACAAGGAATCAAAGAATAAAGCAGATTTAAAACCTTTGTCTAGCAAAGGACTTTTTTTTTACCTTTTATTCCAGGTTCAGGGATACGGGTATTGTTCACGGGGATTTGGTGTTCAGACTATTTCACACCCAGGTAATAAGCATAGTACCCAACAGGTAGCTTTTCGATCTTCACCCTCCTCCCAACCTGTTGGGAGGCCCCAGTGTCTGTTGCTCTCATCTCTCTGTCCATATGTACTCAATGTTTAGCTTCCACTGATAAGTGAGAACATAAGTATTTTGTTTTCTGTTCCTGCATTAGTTTGCTTAGGATAACGGCCTCTAGCTCCATCCATGCTGGTGCAAAGGATGTGATCTCATTCGTTTTTACGGCTGCATGGTATTCCATGGCGTACATGTATCACACTTTCTTTATCCAGTCTATCACTGATGGGCATTTAGGTTGATTCCTATCTTTGCTATTGTGAACAGTGTTGCAATGAACATATGCATGCATATGTCTTTATGGTAGACAATTTACATTCCTTTTGGTACATATCCAATGATGAGATTGCTGGTCGAACAGTAATTCTGCTTTAAGTTCTTTGAGAAGTCACCAAACTGCTTTCCACAATGGCTGACCTAATTTACATTCCCACCAGCAGTGTATAAATGTTCCCTTTTCTCTGCAACCAGCATGGTTTTTTTGTTTGTTTGTTTTTTACTTTTTAATAAGAGCTATTCTGACTGACGTGAGATAGCATCTCATTGTGGTTTTAATTTGTATTTCTCTAATGATTAGTGATGTTGAACATTTTTTCGAATGCTTGTTGACTGCACGTCTTCTTTTGAAAAATGTCTGTTCATGTCCTTGCCCACATTTTTTTTTTTTTTTTGAGATGGAGTCTTGCTCTGTCACCAGGCTGGAGTGCAGTGGCACAATCTCGGCTCACTGCAACCTCTGCCTCCTGGGTTCAAGCGACTCTCCTGCCTCAGCCTCCTGAGTAGCTGGGACTACAAGTGCATGCCACATGCCCAGCTAATTTTTGTATTTTTAGTAGAGACCGGGTTTCACTATGTTGGCCAGGATGGTCTCGATCTCTTGACTTCATGATCCGCCTGCCTCGGCCTCCCAAAGTGCTGAGATTACAGGCGTGAGCCACTGTGCCCAGCCTACTTTTTAATGAGGTTGCTTTTTGCTTATAAATTTGCTTAAGTTCGTTATAGATTCTGGGTAGCAAAGAACTCTAAATTTCATTGCTGGCACATGGAATTCACTGGGACCAAAGAGATTGCTAGGTTACTAAACCTTCTGAAAGAATATAATGTCAAAGAAACCATAACCCTGTTCAAAAGAAAAAAAAAAAAAAAAGAAACTCAAAAGCCAGTGACTGGGAACCTTAAAGCTACCTGTAGGCAGGAAGTGGATTGAGAAGGGAGTGTATGCCCCAACGTGGGTATACCCCTCAACCTAAAATCCACTTCAGTTGTAGCCAATGGTGATAAAATACAAGACAAATCCTCCAAGGAATGGAATGAGGGGCTATATAGAATAATAGATTTAAGATAGCCCCTTCTTAATAGAATAATAACCTAATCAAGGGAAATCCCTATTCCCAAGGTAGGAGGCCTTTACAAGTTCTTTCCAGTGGTTCTCAAAGTTGCAACATTGATTACTGTATTTTCCTTATACTTTTCCTTGCTGAAAGGGCATATCTACTGCAGTTCCACCATTATATATTGGTATGGGGGTGAGGAAGTATA
Organism: Colobus angolensis palliatus; assembly: GCF_000951035.1. Classification (NCBI taxonomy): domain Eukaryota; kingdom Metazoa; phylum Chordata; class Mammalia; order Primates; family Cercopithecidae; genus Colobus; species Colobus angolensis. The sequence goes on from NW_012116955.1 coordinate 1,164,724, forward strand.
TAACCCTGTCTTTTTAATTCATCCATTGGTAGACAATGAGGAGTTGTACTCAAACCTGACAGAGAGGACTGTGCTTCACCTGGAAATCCTGGTCTTTCAGATGCATACAGTCCTGAATGGGCTTGGGGATGCCTGCTTGGGGAAGGGGATAAGTGAGTCCGTGTATGAAGAAGAGTGAAATTGATATTTTGTTATTAGAAAGGTACATCCTGGCAGAGAATGACTAGATACCGACCAAACTCATTTTTCTTTCTTGGCACAGAAACAAATCACATTTCACAGCCTCCTTGGACCTAGTTAGCTAGATGTGCTGGCTCCTACCAATGGAATGTGAGCTGAAGTGATATGAAACTTCTGTGTTAAGGCAGTTAAAAGAAAGGATGCAAAACCATTATCTTTCTTTCCTTACTGACTGGTTGGATGATGTCATAACAAATCTTAAAACTATGTGCTGATGACAGAAGCAGCCTAGGTTCCTAAATGATTATGTGGAGCAGAGCCCCAATTCAACCCCACTGACCCACAAGGGACAGTGATGTGAGCAAGAAAATACATTTTTGATGATAATCTACTAAGATTTCAAGGATTATGTTACAGCAGCTAGGGTCATTTACTCCAGAGTTTACTAAAATTTTTTAGGTATGTGTACTAGAGATCATATTACTGACATTTCTATTACATATGATTACTGTTATACCTTTAATGTAAGTATATCTGTTTTAAGCTTTTAAACACAAATGTAAAAATCTATTTTAGAATTTCTATTATTGAAATGGTTTTACCTATAACAACAAAGATACAAGACGTGTAAGAAAATCTCTTTAGTTATCACTAACATACCCCCAAAGAGCAATGATGAGCGGGCACAATCTCTCCTTTAAAAATACTAAATAGCATTATAGATCAACGGAAGACTACTAGACTTAGCACTGAAGTGAATGAATTTTAGTGTAAGGTTCACTGCATCATTTTTTTGTCAACTAGTACAAATGTAGAAACAAGGCCAGGAAATCACCACATGTGGATTTACATCATGAGGATATAGTATAGGAAGGGGGCTCAAAACATCTCTGTTGAAGACACAAATGAACAAATGACAACATGAATGGATGACAGGCTACTTCACAGAAGTATTTTATGGAGATCAAAGACCTGACAATATAAGTGGTTAGGCACATGAATGGCCTGTGTTCCTGGTCCACAGCTCTATGACCTTGGGCAATGGCTTTATTTATTTTAACCTCTTAGGCTTCAGTCTTCTTGTCTATGAAATAGGGATAATAATGGACTATAACCCATGGAGTTGCTGCAAGGTTAAATGAAATAATACATGTAAATTATTTGCCCAAAGTAAATGTGACAAATGTTAGCTGTTATCATCTACCAGTAAATTGAGTTCATCTCAGTTTCATTTCTTGAATTACGGGCATAAAGACGCCTTCCCTACTTATGAGGATCGCGTGGGAGACTGGAAATGACATTTCAGTGCTACACAAAAGCAACGCTGTCTATGACAAGGTTACTGTGACGTGTTACTCCGTGTTGAAGAATGACAGTGGGTCACACATACTTCCACTAAACTGTATTGGACCTGAAGCATTTTAATGAGGATCATTTCTCTTGTGGCTACAAAACTCACCCTGTGAGATGACAGCCAGTCTGTGACTAAGTCAAAACTAACTGGTTTATAAAGAAGCAAATCTATGACTCATAAACAGAATAAAATTCACTTTCTCCCTCATCGTGAATGAACTGTTCCAGCATTATTTAAAGCTGAGGAGACTGTATTTTTCAGTGAAAACCTTTAGGACTATTTAGTGGCAGCAACTTTTTTATAGCATCTATTTATTTTTTCATTTAGCCCTAGAATTTTGATGACTTGAGTAAGGACGAATATAAAAAGAAAAGAGTAATGACTCACAGGTAGACTCAAGCTAATAATATTAGTCATTAATCATTCACTAGGAATGATTACATAGAACAAATAACTATAAAAGTTTCCAATGACAAAACAACAAATAAAAAAATGCATACCTCATAGGTTGTAAATCAAAACCACTGACCCCAAAGGAATCTATTCTGATAGGTTTCATCAGCTCCTCCACTGTGGGCAGATCTAAGAGGCAGAAAAAAAAGCAGAAACAAAAAATGTTATGTAGGTTGCTTAATTTACATGTGTAATAGCACCAAAATTATATTTTCTCTGACACAGTTAACAAAACAGTACATGCAATACACCTGGTTTTCCATCTTAAGTTTCCTTATACCAGGAAAACTTTCTTTCTTATGAAAATATCAAATAAATATCTCAAATATCAATATTAAATATATTTATCAAAAAATATCTATACACAAACACACTCTCAGTACATATTTGGTTGATCCTGAAATGCTGTTCTCTAACAAAATACAACTTTAGTACATGTACAGGCAAAATAGTAAAAATGTCCCTTTAAGTGACTTCTTAATTTGATCAAGGCATATTAGCAGAGAAACTGGGCCAGGCGCAGTGGCTCATGCCTGTAATCCCAGCACTTTGGGAGGCCAAGATGGGTGGATCACCTGAGGTCAGGAGTTCGAGATCAGCCTGACCAACGTGGTGAAACCCCATCTCTACTAAAAATACAAAAATTAGCTGGGCGTAGCAGCAGGTATCTGTAATCCCAGTAACGCAGGAGGCTGAGGCAAGAGAACTGCTTGAACCAGGGTGGCAGAGGCTGCAGTGAGCCAAGACAGTGCCACTGCACTCCAGCCTGGGCGATGGAGCAAGACCCCGTCTCAAAAAAAAAAAAAAAAAAGAAAAAAATAAAAAAAAAAACAAAAAAGAAACGAAACTGAATTTTTGTTATGTGTCTGGCTCTAATTTTATAGTTAAGTCAATGATTCCTGTGTTTCATTTGAAAAAAATCTTCTTTTTTTTTTTTGAGGCAGAGTCTCACTCTGTTGCCAGGGCTGGAGGAGCACTGGCGTGATCTTGGCTATTCTCCTGCCTCAGCCTCCCGAGTAGCTGGGACTACAGGCGTGCGCCACCATGCCCAGCTAATTTTTGTATTTTTAGTAGAGATGGGGTTTTACCATGTTGCCCAGGATGGTCTCAATCTCTTGACCTCATAATCCACCCACCTCGGCCTCCCAAAGTGTTGGGATTCCAGGTGTCAGCCACCTCACCCGGCTGAAAAAAACTCTTTAATTAAGCTCAGAGACTCAGAAACAATCACTACAGCAAATTGTATTTTAATTATATTACACTAAAAACTCTTTAGAAAGGATATCAAATAATTGAAAAATTCATCTATCAGTTTTTACCGGATTCCATAGTGGAGATGTTTTTTGAATTCTCTTCATTTTCTTGAGGATGACCTTTCACTGAGCTCTTGATATCTTCCATTGTGTTACTCTCAATTTTTTGTTTGTCTTCATCTCCCAATGAATGGGCTATATGACAATAAGCTCGATGTAGGGCTTCAACATCACTACTGCTTTGTCCATAAGAAACACCTGTTGAAATAAGCATAATCACCAGAAATAATTACACCACAAATACATGAGAACTATAAAACACTAATATCATTTCTTAACCTGTTAGGAATATAAAAGTAGAGTTAAGTACTAACTAGGTAATTTGCAGCTATGGTCTACCAGCATGGATTCACAGCAGGCTCAACAACTCTTTGAGTAAGTTGAGGCGTGTCCTGATGTGGTAAGTATAAAATCTGCCTTCACTAGTCATTGCTCTTTCTACTACTATTCTTAATCAACCCCCTCTGCATTGGATAAAAGTATTCTTAAGTTTCCCAAACTAAAAAATTCCTTTGAAGGATTCTACCTCTCCTTTACCATTACCATTCTCTCTGCTTCTCTGTACCACCAAGCATCCTGTCATCTACACTTTTTCAACCACAACGAATTCAGTTGGAGGACTGAATTCCTCCAACTTTGCAATCCAATGTATTCCAACATCCTGCTAAAGCTGTTATGATCAAAAGCAATTTCCTAATAACCAACTCCATTTGTCTTTAGTTCTTTTCAACTATGTGAGACATCTGACATTATCTTTCTCACTTTATCTTAGCCAAAAGGCAGAGAATTCATACATTGTTTTTTTTCCTGGTAACTGTTTCTTCTGCATGCCTTCTTCTTTTTGTTACTACCATCATTTTGATGGCGGTTTTCCATCTCTTACAGTCTATAGTTCATTTCAGGGCTCCATCTTCAGTCCTCTTCTTTTGAACACCTCACTTACTAGTTTTTTGGCCTGGCAAATTTCATGAAGACTTTTAGCTTCAACTATTACCCATATGCTTATGACTCCAAAATCTATGTCTTGCGTCCTTATAACTCTTTTCTGAATATCAACTTAACAGACATCTAGATTGTCCTATATCACATCTACATATTCCTCAACTGAATTCATTATATTCCCTACTAAAACTTGTTCTACTACCAGTATTTCCTAATCACATCACTATTTACTCAGTCACAATAGAAACCTTGATGTCATCATTCACTCTTCCTTCCCTATTAGCCTTCTGATATGGTTTGGCTGTGTTCCCACCCAAATCTCATCTTGAATTGTAACTCCCACAATTCCCATGTGTCATGGGAGGGACCTGGTAGGAGGTGATTGAATTATGGGGGTGGGTCTTTTCTGTGCTGTTCTCATGATAGTGAATGAGTCTCACGAGATCTGATGGTTTTAAAAACAGGAGCTTCCCTGCACAAGCTCTCTTTGCCTGCTGCCATCCATGTAAGAGTGACTTGCTCCTCCTTGCCTTCTGCCATGATTGCGAGGCTTCCCCAGCCATGTGGAACTGTGAATACCACAAACCCTTTTTCCTGTATAAATTACCCAGTCTTGGGTATGTCTTTATCAACAGCATGAAAATGGACTAATATACCTTCTCTTTCCACCAACTGACAAATTCTAGAAAAAAGAACTCAAATAATTTAATGTTAATAATGATTGCACATTTTTGAGTACTTTCTTACTCATTTTGTAATTTTTATTACTGACAAGTGGAATTTTCAAAATTAGAGGAAAATAATGAATCACAGAAGACAGGAAAAAAAGAAGAAAAAGAGGTGACTAATCTCTTCTCCTCATACCCATGGTTAATTAACCAGTTATTAAAACTAAAATAGTATATATAGTCTCATCTTCCTATATATACAATGTAAGTTGTGTATATACACAACTTCTAAACAGAAGAGATAGCCAAGTGCTACATATAAGATTGTGTAAGAATGCCTTACAATGAGATGTCTTTCTAGCTAGTGCTTCAGGTCCCCATGGCTACATGAAGTACACCCAAATAACAAGTTTGCTTAAATAAACTAAAAACAGAAGGGGATACTGCCAACAGTTGAAGGGCAGAGATTTTCAAGAGGACATGAGGAAAAAGGTCTTGCTTGTAGCATGAACGAAAGAGATCATTAATTTTCAAGAAAAGAGGAAAAGCACACGGTGTCTTTTTTTCCTCTATAAAAATATCAGGTTGAGCAAGTATCTGCTGAGCATACATAAAAGAAATGACTTCAATGGTAAAGACCATAATAGTATCAAATGCTCATACCTAATTTAGTAGGCATGAAGTGTCAGAAAGAATAGGTTCTAGGCTTTTAAGCAACAACAGAGCAAACATGCAGAAAAACAAATGACCTAAAAGTTAGAAATGAAAAAAAAAAAAAAAAAGTAGAAGAGGCTGCTCAAAAAATGGCAGGAAAGTGGTACTTTCCTAACTTATTAACCTAAATCATATTAAAAATAATTTCATGGTTATGTAAGTTAACTTTTCTCCAAGCATATCACGAAAAGGGGTTCCTTATCTGCCTTTTACATTGAAAACAGAAGACTCTGTAGTTATTTTACGTATTATTATTACAAGTCAAAAGCTCTCATATTTTTCAACTTTAGTAAATTGAGGCTGGGCATGGTGGCTCACGCCTGTAATCCCAGCACTTTGGGAGGCTGAAGCAGGTGGATCACTTGAGATCAAAAGTTCAAGACCAGCCTGGCCAACATGGTGAAACCTCATCTCTACTAAAAAAATACAAAAATTAGCCAGGCATGGTGGGGTGCACCTGTAATCCCAGCTACTCGGGAGGCTGAGACAGGAGAATCGCTTGAACCCAGGAGGCGGAGATTGCAGTGAGCAGAGACCATTCCACTGCACTCCAGCCTGGGTAACAGAGCAAGATTCTGTTTCAAAATAAATAAATAAATAAAAAATGAAAAAATAAAAGAGAAAGTTGAGAAGTGCCAGATACTATTTTGCAGAGGAAAGGGTCTAGTTTCATGGAGTAACACTGTTATCCTGTGATGACTCCAGTAATGCAGGCATAGCACAAAATGGTACTTCCTTATGAGACAAATGAAAGTAAATGAAAGGTTAGATCTAGTCTGGTGTTAGGAAATCTTAAGTTTTATATTTACTAACCTCTTTGATACAGCAAAACACAAAGAATTTCATAAATAATATTTTTAACAAAAGAGAATCTTTGACAATGTTTAAAGTTAGTCAGTGTTTGAAAATTAACCAATGGTTGTTAAAGTTAGCTGTTCAACACATGAAGTGACACGGTTAAACAAACAAAAAAAAAACCCACTGAACTTTTCAGTTCTTAAACCTAGTTCACATACTCATTTGAAGACTTTCAACTATATATTTTATTTTATTTATTTATTTATTTTTTGAGATGGAGTCTCACTCCATCACCCAGGCTGGAGTGCAATGGCATGAACTTGGCTCACGGCAACCTCCGCCTCCCAGGTTCAAGGGATTCTCCTGCCTCAGCCTTCCGAGTAGCGGGGATTATAGGCACGTGCCACCACACCTGGCTAATTTTTTGTATTTTTTAGTAGAGACCGGGTTTCATCATGTTGATCAGGCTAGTCTCGATCTTCTGACCTCAGGTGATCCACCTGCCTCGGCCTCCTAAAGTGCTGGAATTACAGGCAGGAAACAATGCACCTAGCTGAAGACTTTAAAGTATGTATTTTAAATACCAGAAATTCAATACCCCGCAGCCAACAAGTGTTTATACTGTATAACTCTACGTTCTCTACTGCAGCATGTATTAGTAACAGAGGGTTGACATACATAATGATGATAATAACAACAACAAAGTTGTAACTGTTTAGTGACTCCTAAAATGTACTATGGACTATATTTTATCTCAGTTGACCATCACAAGGGTTCATTTTAAAGAAAACATGCTTAGAGGTAGGTACTCATTATCCAATGTCACATAGCTGGTAAGTGGCAAGGTTGAAAATATGAATCCAAATCTACATGATAGTAAGTTCATGCTCTACTACATTCAAGTAATGGACTAATCAAATTATCTTGGAGTCACGAATATTTAAGAATTAAGACCAAAAAACTCTAGCTTTATATAACTGCTTAGATCATCTTAATAAAATTTTTACTTTTAGAAATACATATTTTATTTCTGAGTTTTTCTTAAAACCTACAGTACTGGTTTTCATATTGTGTATGCAACTGATTTTGTTATCAGTTTTTCAGAGAAAATCATGGGTTTCACAGATGTATTATTGAAATTCCATTTTAAATCATGCTTTAAAACTTAAACATTATAATAGATGCTAATCTGCACACTCAAATGTACCATTTATGTAACTGTAGTAATCTGAAGACATTGTGTAATTACAATATTTTTAATAATTTTTGCTTTCTTTTTTACTTGTTTTAATGCGCACCTCAGAATAAAGTTTCTCTGGTCATCCTGAGCACATGAATTTCCTATAAAATACTGTTAATCAGAAAAGCTGTAGCTGTACAATGGCCTTTTAAAAAAATTCATGTCTGCCTACTGAAAACTCTGCAAGGGGACAGACTATCAAAGCACGTATGTAACATGGTTCCTTAAATCAACAGCAGTAAAACTGGGGGACATGCACTCAGCACATGCTTACATAATGGTAGAATACTCAGTTGGGCAACAAGTGAGTAATGTGTCTTGATGGGGAAATTATGTCTTATAGTCGTAATTGTTTTTTTTTTTTTTTTGAGACGGAATCTCGCTCTGTCGCCCAGGCTGAAGTGCAGTGGCCAGATCTCGGCTCACTGCAAGCTCCGCCTCCCGGGTTTACGCCATTCTCCGGCCTCAGCCTCCCGAGTAGCTGGGACTACAGGCGCCCGCCACCTCGCCCGGCTAGTTTTCTGTATTTTTTAATAGAGACGGGGTTTCACCGTGTAGGCCAGGATGGTCTCGATCTCCTGACCTCGTGATCCACCCATCTCGGCCTCCCAAAGTGCTGGGATTACAGGCTTGAGCCACCGCGCCTGGCCATAGTCGTAATTTTTTGACCTTTATATTTTAAAATGAAAGTGGATGTAACAAGTCAAAATAGTGGTGACTCTTGGAAAGACAGTGACTAGAAATAAGAGATATGATGGACATTGTGGTTAAAGTCCTCTTTTTTTTTTTTTTAATTATACTTTAAGTTCTAGGGTATATGTGCATAGCATGCAGGTTTGTTACATATGTATACTTGTGCCATGTTGGTGTGCTGCACCCATCAACTC